>NW_027187400.1:16763557-16814592 GCF_028583685.1 Petaurus breviceps papuanus
TAGATTGAGGGAGATAGTGGCCAAAAAGACAAACATTTTTGAGGAGGGACAGGGTGAGGAGAAAGAGAGAGAGAGAAAGAAATAGAGGGAAAAAGTAGGATGGAGGGAAATACACAGTAATCATAACTATGAATGTGAATAGGATAAACTCAGTCATAAAATGAAAGCAGATAGCAGAGTGGATTAAAAACCATAAAACCATATGTTCTTTAAAAGAAATTTATTTGAAGCACAGAAAGAGACACACACACAGTAAAGGTAAGGGGTTGGAGCAGAATCTATTATGCTTCCTCTGAAGTTAAAAAGAAAGAAAGAAAGAAACAAAGCAGGAGTTGCAATCATGACCTCAGACAAAGCAAAAATGGAACTAATTAAAAGAGATAAACAAGAAAACTACATCTACCATAGACAATGAAGTAATATCAATACTAAACATATGCACCAAACAGTATAGCATCTAAATTCTTAAAAGAAAAGTTAAATTCATTACAAGAAAAAATAAACAGTAAAACTATACTAGTGGGGGACCTCAATTTTCCCCTCTCAGAACTAGATAAATCTAATGAAAAAAATATACAAGAAATAGCTAAGGAGATGAATAGAATTTCAGAAAAATTAGCTATGATAGACCTCCAGAGAAAATTGAATGGAGATAGAAAGTAATATACCCTTTTCTCAGCAATACATAGCACCTCCACAAAAACTGACCTTGTATTAGGGCAGAAAAGCCTCACAGAGAAATACAGAAAAACAGAAATATCAAATGCATTCTTTTCAGATCATAATAGAATAAAAATTATATTTAATGAAGGGCTGTGGAAACATAGATTAAAAATTAATTTGAAACTAAATAATCTAATCCTAAAGAACAAATGGGTTAAAGAACAAATCATAGAAATAATCAATAATTTAATTAAAGAGAATAACAAAAATAAGACAACATGATAAAATTTATGGGATGCAGCCAAAGCTATTCTTAGGGGAAATTTTATATCTCTAAATGTTTTTAGCCTACAAAGTTTGGTTAAAGGAGGCAGACAAACTAGGCGATATATAGTTATTTCATTTCTTCCCTTAAAGTTAGCTGATCCATGTACATGGAGTCAGACTCTAAGCTCTGACTGACTGATACAAGATTTAGCAAAGATTTTATATGTTTTTGCACAATCCCAAGATGTTTGTGTCCCTAAGATTTATGACTTCCATGTGAATACAGGACAAATGACAAGATAGTGGAGATCTACATTCTCAAGATGTCTCTGTCTTCCCTATCCCCAAGAAAATTTCTGAATTTCCAAGCATCCTATCAAAAGGAGGGGAAATACCTATTCCCAATCTTATCTGGTCTTTCAAGTTGCGGACACAGGAAAGGGCATTTTAAAACAAAGCAAAGCAGTCTGTTCGATTAATTCAGACTTTGGATAAATTTGATATTTAATGATTATCAATGCTTATATCAATAAAATGGGGAAAAAAAGCAGATCAATGAATTGGGCATACAACTAAAAAAGAAAATAGAAAAAGAACAAATTTAAAATCCCAAATTAAAGCCCAAATTGGAATCCTGAAAATCAAAGAATAGATTAATAAAATTGAAAGTAAGAAAACCATTGAATTACTAAATAAAACTTGGCTAATTTGATTTTTTTCAAAAGAAAACAAAATGGCCAATATCAAAAATGAAAAGGGTGAATCCACCACCAATAAAGATGAAATTAAAGCAATTATTAGTATTTTACCCAATTATATGCCCATAAATTTAACAATCTTAATCAAATGGATGATTAATATAAGTTTATATTTATATTAATTTTTATTTATTATATATAATATATTAAGTTTAAATTATTAATTTTAAATAATTAATTTTATGTATTATGTGCTATATTGTTATCAATTAATTAAGTTGTTAAATTTAAATTTTAAAATTAATATATTTATATGATACATATGAATTGTGCAGATTAACAGAAAAAGAAATAGAATATTTAAATAGCCCTATCTTAGAAAATGACATTGAACAAGCCATCAGTGAGCTCTCTTAAAAAAAAATCTCTAGGATTAGATGGATTCACAAGTGAATTTACTAAGCATTTAAGGAACAATTAATTCCAATGCTATACAAACTATTTGAAAAAATAGGCAAAGAAGGAGTCCTACCAAATTCCTTTTACAACACAAATACAGTGTGGATACCTAAACCAGGAAGAACAAAAACAGAGAAAGAAAACTATAGACTAATTTCCCTAATGAATAGTGATGCAAAAAAAATAAATAAAATACTAGCCAGGAGATTATAGCAATATATCACAAAGATCATATACTGTGACCAGGTGGGGTTTATACCAGGAATGCAGAGCTGGTACAATATTAGGAAAACTATCACCATAATTGACTATACCAATAACAAAACCACCAGAAATCATATGATTATCTCACAAAATGTAGAAAGAGTTTTTAACAAAATACAACACTCATTCCTATCAAAACATAAGAGAGAGTAGGGATAAAAGGATCTTTCCTTAAAATGATAAATAGCATGTCTCTAAAACCACCAGCATGCCTTATCTGTAATGGGGATAAACTAGAAGTCTTCCCAGTAAGATCAGGGGTGAAGGAAGGATGTCCATTACCACCACTTTTATTCAATATTGTACTAGAAATTCTAGGGCAGCTAGGTGGCACAGTGAATAGAACACCAGCCCTGGAGTCAGGAGGACCTGAGTTCATATCTGGCCTTAGACATTTAATGCAAAAACTAGTGGTGTGACCTTGGGCAAGTCACTTAACCCCAATTGCCCTACCTTCTTCCCTCCAAAAAGCAAAAAAAAAAAAAAAGTGACGGATAAGATGTTAATAGTGTACTTTACGGGGCAGCTAGGTGGCACCGTGAATAGAGCACTGGTCCTAGAATCAGGAAGTCCTGAGTTCAAGTGCGACCTCAGACACTTAACACTAGTCGTGTGACCTTGGACAAGTCACTTGACCCCAATTACCCTGCCTTCCCCCCTTCAAAAAAAAAAGGCAAAAAGATTTTTTAATAGAAATTCTAGCTATAGCAACAAAGAAAGAAGAAATTGAAGGAATTAGAATAGGCAATGAGAAAACAAAACTATCATTCTTTACAGATAATATGATGTTATACTTGGAGAATCCTAGAGAACAACTAAAAAACTAGTTGAAATAATTAACAATTTTAGCAAAGTTACAGGATACAAAATAAACCCACATAAATCATCAGCATTTCTATATATTACTAACAAAGTCCAGCAGCAAGAGATAGAAAGAGAAATTCCATTTTAAAAATTAAACATAAAATACTTAGGGGTCTACCCACTAAGACAAAACAGGGACTATATAAACACAACTACAAAATACTTTTCACATAAAATTAGATTTAAACAACAGAAAAAAATATTAATTGCTCATAGGTAGATTAAGTCAATATAATAAAAATGACAATTCTACCTAATTTAATTTACTTATTCAGTACCATATCAATCAAATTATCAAAAAATTATTTTATAGAATAATAAAAAAACAATAACAAAATTCATCTAAAAGAACAAAGGGTCAAGAACATCAAGAGAATCATTTTTTTTAAACGTGAAGGAAGGTGGCCTAGGTGTACTAGATCTTAAGCCATATCACAAAGTGGTAATCATCAAAACAATCTGGTACTGGCTAAGAAATAGAGTGGTGGATCAATGGAATACTATGTAATATATAGCAGTAAATGACAATAGTAATCTAGTGTTTGATAAACCCAAAGATCCAAATTTTGGGGACAAGAACTCATTATTCGACAAAAATTGCTGGGAAAACTAGAAAACAGTATGTCAGAAACTAGGTATAGACCAACATCTCACACCATATACCAAGAAAAGGTATATGGTTTATACATAAAGGATGGTATCATAAGCAAATTAGGGGAGGATAGAATAATTTACCTGTCAGATCTATGGATTAAGGAAGAGTTTATGATCAGACAAGACATAGAAAGCATTTCAGGATGTAAAATCGATAATTTTGATTACATTAAATTAAAAAGGGCTCACGCAAACAAAATCAATGCAGCCAGGATTAGAAGGAAAGAAGAAAACTAAGGCAGGGTGGGGGAGGGGGGGACGGACCAGTGGAATTTATAGCAAGTTTCTCTGATAAAGACCTTATATCTCAAATATATAGAAAACTGAGTCAAATTTATAAGAATACAAGTCTTTCCCCAATGGATAAATGGTCAAAGGATATGAACAGGCAGTTTTCAGATAAAAAAAATCAAAACTATAGTCATATAAAAAATTCTCTAAATCACTAACCAAGATTAAGAGGGAGGTGGGAAATTGGGAAAGAATCTTTACAACCTATGTCTCTGACAAAGGACTCATCTCTAAAATATACAGAGAATTGAGTCAAATTTATAAGAATACAAGTCATTCTCCAATTGATAAATGGTCAAAGGATATGAACAGGCAGTTTTCAGAAAAAGAAATTAAAGCTATCTATAAGCACATGAAGAAATGCTCTAATTCACTATTTATTAGAGAAATGCAAATCAAAACAACTCTGAGGTACCACATCTCACCAGTCAAGACTGGCTAAGATGACAAAACAGGAAAATGACAAATGCTGGAGAGGATGTGGGCAAACTGGAACACTAATGCATTGTTGGTGGAGTTGTGAACTGATCCAGCCTTTCTGGAGAGCAATTTGGAATTATGCCCAAAGGGCTATAAATACTTTCATATCCTTTGATCCAGCAATACCACTCCTAGGGTTATTTCCCAAAGAGATCATAGAAATGGGAGAAAGACCCATATGTACAAAAATGTTTATAGCAGCTCTTTTTGTTGTGGCAAAGAATTGGAAATTAAGGGGGTGCCCATCAATTGGGGAATGGCTGAACAAGTTGTGGTATATGCATGTTATGGAATACTATTGCGCTATAAGAAACGGGGAGCAGGCAGTCTTCATATTTACCTGGAGAGGCTTAAAAGAACTGATGCTGAGTGAGAAGAGTAGAACCAGGAGAAATTTGTACACAATTACAGACACAACATATGTGTGATGACCAACTTTGATAGATTGGACTCTTCTCAACAATGCAGGGATATAAGTCAATCCCAAAAGACGCATGATGGAGAGAAAAACGCGCATCCAGAGAAAGAACTAGAAAGAACTAAATTTATATCCAGGTGGAAGCAAAATACCTGATCTTTTTTGTTCTCTTATCTGATTTTATGTCCTCTTTACCATTTTTCATTCCAGCTGGTACAATCCATCCTTATAACATGACCAATGTATAATGTGAAAGTATTTACAGATCCTATACTTGATTATAAGCCGCCATGGGGGGGAGGGGAGGGAGGGGGACAAAATGTGAAATTCAAGGAATTGTGGAATTGAATCCTGTAAACTAAAAGGAAACAAACAAATTAATAAATTAAAGAATTAAAAAAAAAATCAAAACTATAGTCATATAAAAAATTCTCTAAATCACTATTGATTAGAGAAATGCACATTGAAACAACTCTGAGGAGCCATTTTGCATCTGTCAAATTGGCTAATAAGACAGAAAGGAAAATGACAAATTTTGGAGATGTGAGACAATTGGGGCACTAATGTGTTGCTGGTGGAGTGGTGAACTGACCCAACCATTCTGGAGCAAAATTTGGAACTATGCCCAAAGGGCTATAAAACTGTGCATATTCTTTGACCCAGAAATACCACTACTAGGTCTGTATCCCAAAGAGATCAAATAAATAAGAAAAGGGAGCTTTATACACAAAAATATTTATAGCAGCTCTTTTTGTGGTAGCAAAGAATTGGAAACCGAGGGGACACCCATCAATTGAGGAATGGCTGAACAAACTGTCATATATGATTGTAATGAAATACTATTGTGCTATAAGAAATGAGGAGCAGGATTCTTTCAGAAAAACCTGGAAAGACTTACATGAATGGATACAAAAATGAAGTGGGCAGAACCAGGAGAACAGTGTACACCAAAAGCAATATTGTACTTGGGTAAATTATGAATGACTTAGCTATTCTCAGCAATATAATCCAAGACTGTTCCAAAGGATTTATGATAAAAGATGCTCTTCACCTTTTGAGGAAGAATGATGGAGTCTGAATGCAAATTAAAGCATACTTTTTTTTTACTTTATTTTATTTGGGTATTTTTTTGTCTGTGCTTTCTTTCACAACATTACTCATATGGAAATATGTTTTGCATGGTTGCACATGTACAATCTATATCAAATTGCTTGCCTTATCAATGAGAGGGAAGGGAGAAAAGGGAGGGAGAGAATCTGGAACTCAAATATTTTAAAAAATGAACATTAGTGGAGGCAAGGTGGCATAGTGAATAGAGCACCGACCCTGGAGTCAGGAGGACCTGAGTTCAAATCTGGCTTCAGATACTTAACACTTACTACCCATGTGACCTTGGGCAAGTCTCTTAACCCCAATTGCCCTCAAAAAAACAGCAAAAAATGAAACTGTTTTTACATGTAATTAGAAGAAAAATATTAGAAATCTTTTCAAAAAGTGTATCTTGTTTACAAGTTGTTTTTTTTTCCCCTTCTGGAATGTCTGGTGTTAAATAATTACCATCATATCCCTGCTTATAATCTCCATTTGCTGGAAGGGGAGGGTTTGAAGCTATTGGATTGCTTAAAGTATGGATTCTGAGTTGCAATATGGCTAAAGGTGATGGGGCATCTATACTGAGTTTAGCACCAATATTATTGGAGGGGGAGGTACTCAATATGCCCCACCAGGCATCCTAAGGAGAGGTAAAAGACTCAGGTTAGAAACAGAAAAGGTCAATGCTTCTGTATAAATCAGTGTAGGGATTGGTATATAAGTGGCCATTGTAATACCAGCCTGGGTGAAATGGGGAAACTGAGTCTCAAAAAAATGGCACCAAGTCCTCATGGCTTTTTAGATGAGGAGAGAAGACTGAATGAGACTAAGCAATCTGTCAAATACAGAAAAGAGTAAAACCTGGGTCCTCTGACTAAATACTCTGCACCATTTACACTGAACCTTCATCTGTTTAGGGCAGCTAGGTGGCACAGTAAATAGAGTGCCACCTCTGGAGTGAGGAGGACCTGAGTCCAAATGCAACCTCAGACACTTACTAGCTGTGCGACCCTGGGCAAGAAGTCACTTAACCTTGTTTCCTCAGTTTCCACATCTGTAAAATGAGTTGAAAAAGAAAATAGCAAACCTATTCAGTATCTTTACCAAGAAAATCCCAAATAGGGGTGGCCAGGTAGTGCAGTGAGTAAGAGCACCGGCCCCAGAGTGGGGATGACCTGGGATCGAATCCAGGCTCAGACACTTAGCACCCACCCAGAAACACCTGGCCGTGTAACCTTGAGCAAGTTACTTAAACCCAATTGCTTAAAAAAAAAAAAAAGAAAAGAAAATCCCAAATAAGGTCACAAAGAGTCAGATGTGAGTAACTGATTAAAACAACAACATCATTTGTTTTACCACGTGGCTATGAGAAAGGAAGCCCCAGGATGTCATTTTCCTTGTTCAGGGTCACACAACAACAGATAGAATTAGAACTGGTGTTTCTTGATTCCAAACCCAAACATACTTTCCACTGGCCACGTTCCCTCTCTGTACTTTTTTCTCTCAGGGGGATTGTTAGAAGGAATGCACTTCATGAGCCATAAAGGCTTATAGGGATGTGAGTTACTGGGAAGAAAAAAATGGCAGGATATGTTTAAAGGACATTTTTTTCCTATATAGTATAGACCTGGTAACATCAGCAAGGAGACCCAACTCCAGGTTGGTCACTGGAGCATGGATTTTCCACCATTTTGCACTTTTTTGCTTTTTGGAGTGGGGGAGGCAAGGCAATTGGTGTTAAGTGACTTGCCCAAGGTCAAGTGGCTAATAAGTGTTAAGTGTCTGAGGCCGGATTTGAACTCAGGTACTCCTGACTCCAGGGCAGTGCTCTATTCACTGTGCCACCTAGCAGCCCCGATTTTCCACCACTTTAAAGATGGGTCAAGGATTAACCTGTTAGTTCTGAGCCTGTTAAGTCCTGCATTTGTAAAATTGCCTAAGAAATCTCTTCTCCACCCTGATTTTTTAAAAGCAGATCCCAGAAATCCCAAGAGGGCAATTAGGAAAGGTGTGAATCAGATGCTGCTTATATTTCCATTGTCAAGGCTACTCACTCTTTTGTTCTGAGTTTGGTGCCCTCCCCACATTAAAGCCAGGTAGTGCCCAGAACAAAGGAAAATGTGTTTGAATTTTCCCCAAGAAGCTCTTTCTTGGTTTTTTGTTGTCTTGTTGTTGTTTTGGGGTTTGGGGTTTTGTTTTGGTTTTGTTCTGCTTTTTGGAGGGGAGGAAGGCAGGGCTATTGGGGTTAAGTAACTTGCCCAAGAGTCACACAGCTAGAAAGTGTTAAGTATCTGAGGCTGGATTTGAACTCAGGTCTTCATGACTCCAGGGCTGGTGCTTTATACCCTACACCACCTAGCCACCCCCAAGAGGCTCTTTTTGTATGTACACCCCGATTTACCAGTCAGGGCCAACACTTGACCAAGCTGTATTGATCAAAGTTCAAGAACCAGAAAGGATCTCAGAGGCATTCTAGACCAATCCCTTCATTTTACAGATTCTGAAACTGTGGCCCAGGGAGGATGAGACCTGCCCAAGGTCACACAGATTATAAACCTCAGACACAATGTGTAAATTGCAAGCAAAGCCTTGCTTTGCTATCTGTTACCCCCATATACACACCTATTGCCACAATATAAACACACCCAGGGCTTGAAGAGACAGTAATGAGGAAGTGGGATGACATGGGAGTCCTTCCAGTCTGAGCAGTTAAAAGCAGGTTTGGTTTCTCCTTAAGCACAAGCCTTTATGGCAAATGTGCTTCTGGTCCTTCACAGAACGTTAGCTCTGGAAGGGGCCAGCTTAACTGAATGACCCTCTGAGCCCTGATCTTGCTCTGTCTCCTTCTGTCTCTGTGAAATTCATCCCAGGCAGCCTCCATGCTTTTAATGTACTCCTTTCCTATCTCTCGCTACCTTTTGAGTTCCTCTTCTGTTAGGGTCTAGCTCCGGGACCGGAATCCTTCCCTGATTCCTTCAGCTAAAAGGGATTTATTTCTCCCTGCCCAATTTCCTCAGACTTCTTTACTCCCATTATTTTCTCCCTTTGCATCCTACTTATTATGTTCATCTTGTCATGGTAAGCTTCTGGAAGGCAAGCCTGAGCCTTGACTCCCCTGTGACTCCAGCCGACAAGGGCAAGGGATGACAGATCTAATCGCTCCTGATGCTGAACAGAAAGCAAGGCAGACCTGCTGTATTGAACTTCTGGGAGGCTGGGGAAAAGTGGGCAGCCAGAGACCTGTGTCGATGGAGGATCTGTTTCTACAGAGGCTTTGATGAGTGCAGGACTTATCAAACCGAGGCCTAAGAGGTGTTTCCTGAATTTTGACAGGAGGCATTTAGTCATTTTTCAGTCATGTCTGACTCATCATGACACCTTTTGGGGTTTTCCTGGCAAAGACACTGGAGTGGTTTGCCATTTCCTTCTCCACCTTATTTTACAGATGAAGTCACTGAGGCAAACAGGGTTAAATGACTTGGCCAGGGTCACGTAGCTAGTGAGTGTCTGAGGCTGGATTTTAACTCAGGTCTTCCTACCTCCAGGCTGGGGGCTCTATCCACTGTGCCACCTGGATCAACCAGCATTGATTCAGTACCTGCTGTATATGTGGCCAAGTGCTAGGTGCTGAAGACACAATAAAAATGAAATAGTCCCTGCCCTCAAGGAGTTTACAATCTACCTGGAGGAGAGAGCATAGAAGTATAAAATAGATATAAGATCATTTTAATAATAATAATAGCTAGCATTTATATAGCATTTTCAAGTTTGCAAAGTATCTTACATTGTATTCTCACAACAGCCAACCTGTAAGGCAAATGCTATTATTATCTTCATTTAACAGATTGAGTAAGGGAAGCTGAGAGGTTAAATTACTTGCTTTGGGGCACACAATCAGTAAACTGTCTCAGATAAGATCTGAACTCAGGTCATCCAGATTCCAAGCCCAACATGCTATCTACAGAGGGGAGACCCAGGAAGGCTTTCTATAGAAGGTAGTGCTTCAGTTGAGATTTGAAGGGATTCTGGGGGGTGAAGGTGAGGAGGAGGAGATGTATTCACTACCTTTGCTCCTTCACAAGTGCTGTTGAATGAAAGTGGAGAAAATCATACAACAGTTCTGACTGAGTCTACTACAAATTTATGTTATAACTTCATCTGGGCCCTCACTGCTGCTAGGCAATCCTACCATACCTCCCTCATCCCCCTCTCCATATTGGCTCTTCCAAATATTTTCATCTCCTCCTCAAAAAATCTTCCATGATGACTCTCCCCCCCCCAATCTCCCAGCTGAGAACTTTGCCTCATGTTTTATAGAAAAATATTGAGTCCATCCACCATAAGCTCCTCTCCTCCCCTCCTCCTCATCACCAGTCACTCAGATGACTTCTGCCACTCTCCTCCTTCACTCCTGCCTCACATGGTGATGTGACCCTGCTCCTTACCAAGGCTGACCCCTCTACCTACTCCGTCTGGCATTCAAAGCCCTACATAACCGGATTCCCTCCTACCTTTCCAGTCTTCTGACACTTTACTCCAAGACATGTACCCTTCGATCCAGTGACACTGACCTCCTGGCTGCTCCAGGAACAAATTCCTTCATCTCCCAGCTCTGGGCTTTTTTTCTGGATGTCCCCCATCTAAGGAATTCTCTCCTTCCTCTGCTCTGAATGCTAACCTCCCTGGCTTCCTTTGAGTACCAACTAAAATCCCCCCTTCTACAGGAAGCCTATCCCAATTCTGTGCATTATTTCCTACTTATTCTGTATATAGCTAGCTTTGTATATATTTGTTTGCATGTTATCTCCCCCATTAGATTGTAAGCTCCTTGAGGGCAGGAATTGACTTTTGACTCTTTTTGTATCCTCAGTGTACTACAGTATACTCAGGTAGTACACATTTAATAAATGTTTATTGATTGATTGATTCTAGGCATAGTAGACAGTCTATGAAAAGGTCTGGAGGGAGTATGTGGAGTGTCATATATACAAGGAACAGTAAGAAGTCAAGGCTGGCTGGACAATAGGTTGGGTGAAAGACAGTGAATCATAAGAAGACTGGAAAGAAAGCAAGAGCCCAGGTGGTGAAGGGCTTTAAATGCCAAGTGGGGGAGTTTTTATTTGATAACCAGTGGTAATAGTGAGCCACAGATACCTCTTGACTAAGAAAGGTGACATAATCAGATCTGGGTTTTGGGAAAATCACACTGGCAGATATGAGGCAGATGGATGAGAGATGTGGTGAGGCAAAACCAATTCAGAAGCTACAAAACTAGTCCAGATGAGAGATGATAAAAGGCGGAACTAGGGTAGCAGTTATATGAGTGGAGAGAAGAGACAAGCTAAAAGAGATGTTGCGGAAAAGAAATTACAAGATTTGGCAACTGATTCCATACAGGAGGTGAGTGAGAGTGAGGAGTGGAAGCTAGCACCCAGGTTGAGAAAGCAGAGTGGGATTAGGGTAAAAAATATTGAGTTCTGTTTTAGACATGCTGAGTTGGAGATGTCTCTGAGACATTCAATTTGAAATGTCACTTGTTCTAGAGACATTGTTCAGTCATGTCCATGACTCTGTGAACCATAGCATGCCATCACTGTCCTTGGGGTTTTCTTGGCAAAGATACTGGAGTGGTTTGCCATTTCCTTCTCCAGTGGATTAAAGTAGACAGAGGTTAATTGACTTGCCCAGGGTCACACAACTAGTAAGCTTCTGAGGGTGGATTTGAACTCAGGTCTTCCTTACTCCAGACCTAGTGCTCTATCCACTGAATCATCTACCTGTCTCCAGAGACAGAGGACCTGAGTTCAAATACCACCTCTGATACTTGCTACTTGCTTGACCTTGAACAACTTACAGCTTCTCTGGGTTCCAGGTTTCTCATCTGTAGAATGAAGGAGACAGTCTCTGAAATCCTTTCCAGCTCCAGATCTGTAAGCCTTTATTTTACAGGAGAGGAAACTGAGGCTCAGAGAAATGAAGAGATTTGCTCAAGGTCACATCGCAAGCAAGTGATCTCAGAGCAGGCTGTGTCTCTTGACTCTAATGATGTCACATTTCTTAAAGAATTGCTGTTGTTGGTTCTTCGTTCTTGAGGTTCGTGACATCAGGGAGGTGATGCCATGACTTGCAAGTGAATTGGATTTAAGTGAGGCAGGGCTGGGCAAAGTCACCAGCCTCACTTTCTCCTCTGAAGCCATCTGAGTTCAGTGGCCAGATATGGAGGACAACTGGAGGTGGCCCGGTATGCAGTGGGAGACCTTGGTCTTTTCAACCTAAGGTCTTCAACAGGCCTCAGTTTGACTGAGGCAACATTTAACAACTCTTAAAGAGAGAATTTTAAGTCCACCTAAAAGGAAATGGAATGAGCATTCATAGCCTCTTCTGGTTGGTGAGTTCCTCCTTCAACCTCCATTTCAGAAAGCATATAGACTAGACCAGCCTATGATTCCCCAGACCTCCTGTCTTACTTTGCTGTTTCTCTGCTCCCCCCTTTTAAACTATTCCTTTTTTGGTGCTGTCTCCCTCCACTAGAAGGTAAGCTCCCTGAAGGCAAGGACTGTCCTTCTTTTCGGTTTTATTTCTTTTCCAGCAGATTAACACAGTGCTTGACTCATAGCACACCCTTAACAAATGCTCTGTCTATCCATCTATCATCTATCAACCAATCTATCATCTATCTATACATCTACCCATCCATTTATCTTTCTACTATATCTATCTACCTATTTATCCCTCCATCTTTCTATTTATTTATCTATCCATCTATCTATACATTTATCTATTTATCTTTCTATCAGTCCATTTATTTGTCTTTCCATCTATTTTATCTATCCATCCATCTTTCTAGCTATCCATTCATCTATCTATCTATCTGTCTACTAATAGCCCTTGTCATTGTACTCTCCTGGTACCAAGTTACTATCTATTTACTTGTCTGTATTTTGTTTCCATGAAAGCCATTTTATGGTAGTGGATAAAGTGGTGGCTTTGGAGACAGGAGGACTTAAGGAAAGTTAGTCTTCTGACACATGCTGGTGGTATGACATTGGGCAGGTGGCTTAATCTCTCAATGCCTCCCAAGCATTTTCCAAAGCTCTATGTTCCAGAGGTGCCAACCTGCAAAAGTTGCATATAATGTGGGCATATGTCTACATTTATATGTTTGTGTGTCTACACATATTACATGTGTGTATACACATGTGCAAACACGTGTGAACAATTATATATTCATCCATACATATTGCATCCTCTGAATTTCAACAAAGATAAAGGTCATAAGGGGCAAAAACATGGACATTGAAATGTCAATGGCAGGTTGACTAGATGGCACAGTGAATAGAGCACCGACCCTGGAGTCAGGAGCACCTGAGTTCAAATGCGGCCTCAGACACTTAACACACTTACTAAGCTATGTGACTTTGGGCAAATCACTTAACCCCAATTGCCCTCCAAAAAAAAAAAGAAAAGAAATGTCAATGGCCTTTCAGATGTGAAGGAAGCATTCCACACTGTAGAAAGGGTGTGGGATTTGAATAGCTCCACCATAAGTGAAAAAGCCAGTGAAACAATGAAGATCCCTCTGGACACTAGCTGCCTTCATACTTTTGTTCCCAGACATTCATTTGCAAAAGACTCAATAAGAATCTGGGAAATGTGATTTAATTGGTCATCATAAGTGAAGGTGGAGTCCAAAACCAAAGAAAACCACCTCTGACACAGCAAGAATTATTCAACAAGAGAGACTCACTCAATCTCTCCCACCTCCTGGCCAGAAGTGACAAACCTCCCAGCTGAACTGCAGGAGCCAAAGAAAAGAGGATTCCACTGATATTAGACAAAGGCTTGTTGCCCTTGCTAAAAGAACACAACAGCAGTCTAGTGGAGTGGAATACTATTACCCACCTGGCCCAATCTGGCAGCAGCTGCCTGGTAGTAGAGTGACCCGCCTGGAGCACTCCAGGAAGAACTGAGTTTGGTGAGGTGCCAGCTACACAGCTGAATGACCGGGTTGACCCCACCTGACATCAGATTGATGTGTCTGCCTGAGATGCCATGTCGTCTTAGAAGCAAGTCCAGCTGAGTCGTAGAGGGTCTCATCTAGCCCTGAAGTTATGCCCCACAGCACTTTTTTCTTTTAGAACCCTCCCAAGAAAGAAATGGCATGAAGGCATGGCTTAATGGAGTTGTCAGTTGGTTTGACAAGAAGTGTACCCCACTACTATTGTATTTTAATCTTATACCCACTCTTCCTCCTCACGAACTCTATGTGTATTTGTATTTGTGGGAGAGTGTGCTCCAACTTTGAGGGAGAAATGCTTTGTAGCCGTTTTTGACATTTGAGTAAATGTCTTTGCTAAAGAACTAAATATACTGATTGTTAAGGAGAAGCACACCAGTGGGGGCTCATGTACTAGTGTTAGGAACAGAGCCCCTCACTCACAGGGTTAGCCCTAAAACCCTGAGAGTAGTAGGAGCCACCTCTCTGAAGACCAACCTAGTGTCAATTGGGGGAGTAAGCCCAGAGGGGTGCTACATGTCTCTATCTCTATATCTCTGTTTTTGTCTCTATCTCTACCTGTTTCTATTTCTATCACTATCTTTGTCATTGTCTCTCTACCTGCCTCTGTCTCTGCCTCTATCTCTATGTATCTCAGTCTCTATCTCTAAGGCTGTTTCTTTCTGCAGTTCTCTTTTGATCACTGTCTCTGTCTCTAACTCTAGTTCTGTCTCTGTCTGTGTCTCTTTGTTTCCGTATCTATCTCTGTCTCCATATATCTATACATCCATCTACCTAGCCATCCATCCATTCATCTATTTATCTATCTATCCATCCATTCATCCATCCGTCTGTCTTTGTCTGTCTGTCCATCCATCTGTCTGTCTATCTATCCATCTATGTATAGCTCCTGCATCTCCCTCTCCTCTCTGTTGTATTTCTTTAGTGGAGTGGTAGCTGCTTGAAGGCAGGGACTATTGGTTTTATCTCTACCCCCAACCTCTAGTACAGAGTCTTGCACATAGTAAGCATTCCAAAAAAAATGTTTATTGAAGGGAATAGAATATTAGTTATAAGAGTCCTAGATCTTGATTAGAAGACATGAGTTCCATCTCTGCTACTGACTAGTGGTGAGACCTTGGGTAAGTCTCTTTACCTTGGTGAACCCTGTAAAATGGAAGCAATAATAATACTTCACATTTCTATTATATTTTAAAGTTTGCAAAGTGCTTCTTCCTTCCAAACTTGCTTCCCTGTGAAACAAGCAGTAAAAGCATGATTATCCTCATTTTTTTTTTTTAAGCAATTGGGGTTAAGTAACTTGCTCAAGGTTACTCGGCCAGTTACTTCTGGGTGTGGTGCTGAGTATCTGAGCCCGGGATTCGATGTCCAGGTCATCCCAACACTGGAACCGGTGCTCTTACTCGCTGAGCCACCTGGCCGCCCCTAATCCTCATTTTTTATTTAAGGAAACCGAGGCTTTGAGTAGTTAAGCAACTTTCATAAGGTCACACATTATTAAAAGTCCAAGGTGGGATTCAAATTCAGGCTCCTCAGTTTGAAGTTTCAGTCAAGAGTGCAGTGCTGGTCCCACAGAGAAGGAACAGTTTCTGTCTCAGCTCCATCCGTGACAGGGGAAGGCTATTTATACCTCCTCAGAGCCATGCAGTCATTACGTTTGACAAAGTCCACTGAAAACATGATCCTTTGGTGGGAGGTGTGGTGCAATCTATTTAAGTGGAAACATGACCGAGGTTGGAGGAGTCACACAGTCCCCGTGACTGATGGCAGTCCCAGCAAAGACACTGCTGTCCCCATCAGAGAGTGGGCTGGGCTGAATCAGCACTCCAGACAAAAACCCCTCCCATACACGTGGGTGAAAATGTGTCTACCCAGGGTGGTTCTCAGAGGGCCTGCTTCTTCCTGGACTATCGTCCATTTCGTACCTGAAGCTGACAAGCATTGGCGTGCCAGGTTCCTGAGGCAGCGTAATACACTTAGAGACCATTTTATCCAACTCTGTCATCTTACAGAAGGAGAAACAGAGGTCCAGAGAGGTGGGGGGAGGGAGATTTTGCACAAGGTCACACAGGCAGCAAGTGGTAGATATTCACTGTCTCTTTAAGAATACATTTTGATTGTGAAAAAAAAATAAAATAGAAACATTCTTTAAAGTATATATATATTCCAATTTTAACCAGTAATCAAAGTAAGGATGACTAGACTTCCTAACATGTCTCCTTCCTTCTTGTGTCCCTCCACAGTCTTGGCCACCATTCCCCTGTCCCTTTCAATAGGTCTCTAAGTACCTACTATTTGCCAGGCCTAGGGGCAGCTAGGTGTCACAGAAGATAGAGCACCAGGCCTGGAATCAGAAAGACCTGAGTTCAAATCCAGCCTCAGACACTTGTTAATTATGTGACTCCGAGTAAGTCACTTTAGCTCTGTTTGCCTCAGTTTCCTCAACTATAAAAAGGGGATAAGAATAGCCACCATCTCTCGAGGTTGTTGTGAGGATCAAATGCAGTGGCCTTAAACAGTTAGCTCAGTGTCTGGAACATGGTAGGCCAGGCTTGTTCCCTTCCTCTTTATGAAAATCTTTAGGGTCCAGAACGGTGGAGATGATCATCCCAACCTGCTGTATGCAAACTTCCCTATTTCACCCACCATCTCCCACATCACTCAGGTCTGCAACACTGGAATCATTCCTGAGTCTTTCTTCTCCCTCACCTCTCATATACAATTAGTTGCCACATTAATCTGTTCTGTCCCTTTTTTTACACTCACATGATCATGACTTTATGCTGCCTTTCATCTGGACTGCCATGATAACCTTCCAATAGGTTATCCTCCCTCCAAATCCTCTCCATTTCTAACCCTACCTCTATAGTCTAAATGATTCCCTTGCTATAACATGTTCTGTTATTCTACTTCTCTGCTCAAAAATCTCTGGGCAGGTAAGTGGCACAGTAAATAGAACACCGGCCCTGGAGTCAGGAGGACCTGAGTTCAAATCCAGCCTCAGACACTTAACACAAAAACTAGCCATGTGACCTTGAGCAAGTCACGTGACCCCAATTGCCCTCCCCCCCACCAAAAAAGACAAAAAAAAATCTCTATTGGATCCACTGATTTCTAATACAAACCCTTCCTGACTCTGTGTGACCTTAGACAAGTAACTTGGCATTTTGGACCTCAGTTTCCTCATTTGCTTATAGCACATTCTCTAGAGCTACTCTCTCGACCCCCACTCACACCAGCAGGCTAGATCCTCAAAGTTCAGCTATGTCTCCCCTCTAGAATCTTAAGGTATCTTAGAAGGACAGGGGGAGCATTAGCTGTGTGGCCCTGGGACAAGTCAATTGCCCTCTCTTTGCCTCAGCTTCCTTATCTGTAAAATGGGGGCAATAATGATACCTACCTCCCAGGGTTGTCGTGAGGATCAAATGAGAAAATAATTCTCTGTAAAACAGTCTTTTAAGCAAATATACTTTTGGCACTCACACAACACAGTCAGCCTATCACAATTCCTCTCTCTGAAGTAAGAGTTTGAATGGTTGACAGTTTATTTTGAGAAAGGACCTCATTGTCTGATACCTTATCTTGCCAGGTGATCTTCAGAATCTTCCTAAGACAATTCAAATGGAAGGGATTCAGTCTCCAGGCTTGGCATCTATGTTTCACAAGCATACAGCAAGAGGTCTGAACGATGGCTCTGTAGACCTTCAGTTTGGCAGGCAGCCTAATACCTCTTCTTTTCCAAATAGAAAATTTAATCATCTTTCCAACGGGCTCTCTATGAAACAACAAATGAAAAAAAAGGGCATAGGCCGCCTGGGTTTATGTCCACATGAAGGTCAGGTGGGAGCCAGCTCCTTCACCCACCAGATTTTAAGGGAGAACTAAAGAGCCCAGTAGCTTGTAAAACAGAGCACTGGACCCCTCTCACCGTGAGCCTGCACAAAACAGAATGAGTGTAACAGGGCACTGGCCAGTGAACCCCATTTTTATGGGCATGTGCCAAGTATCGCTGATGCAATCCCCACATGGTCTTTGGGGCACACATAGTTACTATGCAACATAGAAACATAGATACTGATTCTGGCTCCAATTATCAAGTGATGAAAAGGGGCCTTTTTAAATAACTGTATAGTCAGAACTGGGGAACATTCAAATGGTACTACATGACAACCTGCTCTCTCGGTGTACCTTCTTCCTGCCTGGCAGCATTCCAGTAGGAGAAGAGAGACAGTGCTATAAGGAGAGAGAACTTGGACCCTCCCCATCTGGGACCAGCATTCTTTTTAGGGGAGTAAGGCCAGAGTAATCACTACATCTGCTTTTTATTTATCTCCTGAATCATCAGTTCTTCTGACTCAGCAGTCAGTTGGGGAATTTTTCATCACTATATAGTGTAAGCCCTTAGAATGGCCAGAAATAGCTCCTGCTCCACCTCCTCACCCTCCAAGCTTCTTTGAGGTAGACTAGAACCTGGAAGGGTCTGTGCATGTTCCAAGGAAAGGACCCTATAGAACAATTCACCCCCGTTTTCCTTGATGCATTCATTGATTGATTTCCACCTTGATTCATCCATTAGTGGTCTAAAGGTCTAGGCTCTTTGGGACTCAGTTTCCCACAAGAGCTATTGAGGAGGAGTCTGGGATAGTCTGTAACTCTAACTAGAAAGAAATATACTTCCCCATTGGACAAGTACTAGGTTTGACTAAACCCCAGACGAAGGCAAACAGTACTGCCGTAGTATCTAAGAGAGTCCAAGACTCTCCAGAAGTAAGGAAAGACCAGTAAACATACAAAGTGCTGATATGCTAATTACATCTCCCTCTTTCCCTTTATTAGAATAGCACATTCAACAGGAACATCCCTTTGCCTAAAGTTACTCTCTGTATGTTCTTAAAAGTGGAGAGATCACATTTCTAAGGGGAGGGGAAGGAATGTTCTAGTACTCAAATTTCACACTCATTTAAGCTGGCCTCCCTCCTAATTAGCCCCAATTAGAAAAGCAAGAATTAAAATCAGCAAAACATGTAGAGCGGGGGACAAATCATGGAATTCTATGATTCTCTGAGTTATAGAATACTAAATTCTTCTAGATTGGGGGTTCCTGAAGGACTGGAACCGAAGATTATTTATCCGTGCACATGTTCTCTCACATAATGGGTGGTTAATAAATGTTCAGTGTATGTAATGTAATCGATAACCACCACTACCACCCCCATAGCATAGCCAGCATAATACAGGCTACATTGTTAGTCCTTAATAAACTCCAAAAGTGGCATTCAGGACATGCCCTGGGATACAGAATAATAACTACATTATTAGTGTAAGGATGATGCCTTCTGGAGGAACAGAACTCAATTGAACATATATTATTGGGTATGTTTGTTTTTAAATTGCTACATTCCCTTTTGTGTTAAGAACATAGATCTTTGTGGGGTCTTTCTGGGAGCAGCTGGCATACAGAGAGCTGTTTGTTTCATTCCTCCTCCCAGCCCTTTAGAAAAAAAATCTGCTAAAAGCCTGACCCAGCCTAGTTTCCCCGGAGGAAGCCAGGAAGAAGATCGGAAATCAATCAAGCAAACAAGCATAATTGAGTGCCTACTATACGCTGAGCACTAGGGACAAAATAGACTGGTAGCTCCCTTCAAGGAGTTGGCATTTTAGGGGAGGCAACATGTACACATGGAATTGGGGAAGTAATCTGCCTTCCCCTGGAGGCTCGAGAAGCAGAAGGGGAATCAGAGATGGCTTGTACTATTGTTCGGTCATTCCATCACATCTGACTCCTCACAATCCAATAGCCTTCTTGAAAAAGGTAACTGAGCTGAGTTTTCAAGGAAATTAGGAATTCTGAGAGGTGGAGGTGAAGAGGAAGTGAATTCCAGGCATGAGGGAGAATCAGTGCAAAAGGCTGGGAAATGAAGTTCTATATGTGAAGAACAGTAACGTTAGTTTGACTATATCAGGGATGGAGATCCTGCGGCCTCGAGGTCACATGTGGCCCTCTAGGTCCTCAAGTGCTTCCCTTTGACCGAATCCAAACTTTAGTGAACAAATGTTCAGTGAAGTTTGGATTCAGTCAAAGGGACGCACTTGAGGACCTAGATGGATTTGTTCTGTGAAGTTTGGATTCCGTCAAAGGGCTGCACTTGAGGACCTAGAGGGCCACGAGGCCACAGGTTCCCCACCCTTAGACTAGATCTTAAGAGGTTGCGAAAGGAAGTAATATACTATAAGTTTGAAAAGGTAGGTTTGGACCAGCTTGTAAAGGGCTTTAAATGTAAGAGGTGTTTATATGCAATCCTAGAAGTGCTAGACAAGCCCTGGAGTTTATTGAGGAGGGAAGTGACATAGTCATAGCAGTGCTTTAGGAAAATCACTAAGATGGCTTATGTGGAGGGTGGAGCAGAGGAAGAAGAGGTTAAAGCAGGGTCCTCTGAGGAGACTCTTACACCAGAGGTAACAGTGGCCTGAATTTGGGTGCTTTTGTGAGTAGAGAATAGGAATGCCAAATCCCAAGAGACTCTGGAAGTGGGGCTGATGGGATGCAGGTCACAGCGTCGAGCTGCTAGGGGAAGGAAGGAAGGAAATACCTATGGATTCACCACGAGCAGCAACAAATGGAAAACTTGCCATTGCTGTCCTTTGTCCTTCATTTCAAAGAGGACCCAGAACATCACAAAGGGGATGTCTAGACTCATGCATGCATTGGATTTAAGCGAGGCAGAGCTGCACAAAGTCGTCAGCCTCACTCTCTCTTCCAGAGCCATTGAAGTCTATTGGTGAGACAGAGGTCAGGACAACTGGGATGGGCCAGGAGGCAGTGAACCTTGGTGTCTTCAATGCCTGACCAAGCTCCAAGCGCTCCACAGCCCTGCTTCAGCTGCCTTCATGGCCATTGGAACAAATTGTTCTCATCTGCCCTTTCCACTAGGAGAAGTCTTCACATGCTTGGGGTAGATATGCCCCTAACTCAACGACAGGTTCAAGACTCTTTGGTTACCCTCAACCTGGTTCAGCCCATCTACCAAAATGGCTTTACCTGGGTGTGGCTGCTGGGCATGCAGGGTATGGAAAACTATGACCATAGAGGGTACCACCATCCTCCCAGTTCCTCAGGCTCACAACCTCCCATATCCAATATGGTGCCAAGGTCTATCAATTTCATCTTTGCAACGTCTCTTAAATAGGATCCCTTCCACCGCCCAGGTTCTGAGACTCATCACTTAGCACCTGGACTATTGTAATAGCCTGCTGGTAGGTCTACCTGCCTTAAGTCTCCCACTTCAATCCTTTTTCCACCCAGATGCCAAAGATATTCTCCTAAAGTTCAAAAGGGAACACATCATTCCAACCTTCATCCCCCTCCCATTCAATACACTCCAGTAGCTTGCGTCAGCTCCAGGACCAAATATAAATTCCTCTGGCACTTAAATCCCTCCATAATCTGGCCCCTTCCTACCCTCGCTTTTTTCTTCCACCTCGCCCAAACTGCACTTGCTCATTGTTGGGGTTTTGATGGCTCAGAGTGAGTGTAAATAGCAACTGTTTGTGTTCAGGTCAGAAACTCTGAGAGTCTTCCCCTCCCAGACTGCTTCTTTTGTAAAGGCAAACTAGGCTACCTTTTGCCTCAATTCTTAATTACCCTTTACTGAATGGGCTTTGCTTCAGCCACACTGAGACCTAGGATAGACCTTAGCCTAAAAAGGCCAAGGTTCCCCACTGCTTCCGGGTCATTGACAGTCTTCTAAATCTATGTCTTGCTACTGGACTCCGATGATTCTGGAGGACAGAGCAAGGCTGGTGGCTTCACACAGCCCTCCCTCAGTTAAATCCAATTCACTTGCAAGTCATAACATCACCTTTCTGATGTCATGGGATTCGCTGAGAACGAAGGACAAACAACAGCAATCTGGCCTATTCTGTCTCTCACACTCCTTCACCCAGGATCTGGAAAGTAGATACAGAGACAGAAAGGTAGTATCAAGTGTTTATAGCCATACGGTAGCTGGAAGGAGAGGCCACTGCTTGCTACCTCCTCCCGCATTCTGAGGCTTTTCCTCTTCATTCAAAAGCCCCCAAGAAAGAGAGCTTTTATCTATCCATCCAAGCTTTTGTATGCTCACTACGTTCAGACTCAACAGCCAATCAAAAGCCTTTTCCCATGGAGTATGCCAACAGGAAATAGTCAAAGGAGACCCTCTCTGAAAGGGAAAAAGAAAGGTCCCTCCTTCATGCTCTTCCAGAAACAAGGTCACCAAGCCTCTAATAGCAAGAAGAGTGTATTTATATCACCTGTGTTCTAAGGACTCATTGGCCAGCTGTCAGCTCCTGAGCCTTTCCTGTGATTACTCAATGCTAAAGAAGCATGAACCAAAGCAGTCATTGTATTAGGTCCCTAGGATCATATACCTAGAGCTGGAAGGGGCCTCAGAGGTTATTTGGTCTATCATTTTGCAGATGAGGAAACTGAGGCCCAAGGAGGTAAATGACTTACCTAAGGTCATATGGGTAGTAAGTGGGAGATATGAGATTTGAACCCAGTTCTCCCAGAGTCAAAACTCTTTCTCCTGTGCTATACTGGCTTTCCTCTCAATGCCACAAGGAATGATTCGCATCTTGTTCTAGTTTTTATAATCAAGAATGTAGGTGGGGAAGAAGATCCATATTCTTGATCCAAGAAGAACCCTCTCAGAGACAATTTATTAGGCTAGTCACTGGGGCAAAGTCTTGGGAATGAGAATCCTACCCATACAATCATTCCTCGAAGAAATCACACTGGTTACTGTTCTGGCCTGACTGCCAGTTATCTGACTGCTCCCTTCAGGGCAGTTCAGCCCAGCCCCCAGGAGAAGGTATTTTCTTCCTCATCCATCCATTTTTCTTCCACATTTGGCATCCCAATTGCTTGGCAATAGCAACTTCCTGCCTGGATGGGAAAAAAAAACAACAGAAATGTTTTATTGAAGATATTAGCTAGCCCAGACATAGAAAGTGGAAATCTCAAGTCCCACTAATTGGGAATTTGTGACTTTACCAATGGAAGAGAAATTTATCTTTGAAAACTCTTCTACAAGAGAGAGTTTGCTAACCATAATAGTAATGAGTACACATTCCTTTATTATTTTAATGTACTTCTTTTTTTTACAATAACCCTGCCAGTTAGGCAGGGCATAGATTCAGAATTAGATGGTACCTTAAAAGTCATAGAATCTGGGGCGGCCAGGTAGCACAGTGAGTAAGAGCTCCAGCTCCAGTGTCAGGATGACCTGGGGATCAAATCCGGGCTCAGACACTTAGCACCCACCCAGAAACACCTGGCCGTGTAACCTTGAGCAAGTTACTTAACCCCAATTGCTTAGGGGCAGCCAGGTGGCTCAGACACTTAGCACCCACCCAGAAACACCTGGCCATGTAACCTTGAGCAAGTTACTTAACCCCAATTGCTTAGGGGCAGCCAGGTGGCTCAGACACTTAGCACCCACCCAGAAACACCTGGCCACGTAACCTTGAGCAAGTTACTTAACCCCAATTGCTTAGGGGCAGCCAGGTGGCTCAGCAAGTAAGAGCACCGGCTCCAGTGTCAGGATGACCTGGGGATCAAATCCAGGCTCAGATACTTAGCACCACACCCAGAAACACCTGGCCTTGAGCAAGTTACTTAACCCCAATTGCTTAAAAAAAAAAAAAGTCATAGAATCCAACCTTCTCGTTTTCTGTTGAGGATACTGAGCCCCAGAGAAGGGTCACACTGTTTGTATGTATCACAGGTAGGACTTGAACTCAGATCTTTTTGACTCCATCTAAGTGTAATATGAATAATGTCTCATTTTAAAGGCCGAGTCAGCCAAGGATGGTCCATTAGGAGACTTCTCTATAGGTAACATCCAGGTGTTACCAAAGTCATCTTTGCCTTTTTATTTTTTGGAGGGGGGAGCGCAAAGCAATTGGGGTTAAGTGACTTGCCCAAGATCACACGGCAAGTAAATGTATCAAGTGTCTGAGACTGGATTTGAACTCAGGTCCTTCTGACTCCAGAGCTGGTGCTCTATTCATTGTGCCACCTGGCCACCCCTGGCACCAAAGTCATCTTACTCTTCCTAGTTGTTGTCCACCACTGTACCAGCATAGCTTGGGGAAGGCAGGGAAGGCCTTGTTGGTATTCAGTCATTGTTCAGCCCTGTTTGACTCTCCAGGGCTCCAGTCCTCTGGAGCAGACCATCCTGGTGCCTCTTCTGAGGAGACCCGCTCACCAGGGCCGACAAAAAGCCAAAAGACGGAGTCAAGACTGAAAACAATAACCGCATTAATTTGAAGGTGGCAGGGCAGGATGGTTTCGTGGAGCCATGTAAGATTAAGAGACACACAGCACTCAGCGAGCTAATGAAAGCCTATTGTAAACGACAGGGTTGGTCAATGAGGATGATCAGATTCCAATTTGATGGGTAACCAATCAATGAAACAGACCCACCTGCACAGCTGGAAATGGAGAATAAAGATACAGTTGATGTATTTCAGCAGCAGACAGCAGGCACTTACTAAAAAGAGAATCTACGACTCTACTCCAGAACTGTGCTCCCAAGGAAAACAATACATTCACAATTAGAAAACCGAGATTTGGGTCATTCACATCCCGACTACTACAGGATAGTTTTCTCTCTTTGATTCCCTTCCCTGTTCCTTTATTGTACATAAAGTAACCAGTGTATGTGCACAGGCACAATGTGTATTTTTTTTAAACTAAATGGTCGATGGTACATTTTGATCAACATCAAATGGAGATGGGGAGGGGAAAAACAAACTGGTTTGTGAAAAGTGTGAAAATATCCCTTTTCTCCATTAGTGGCATGCTCATTCAACTTTTATCTTTATATTCCAATAACTTATTTTGTTCTCACTGTTTAACAGCAACAACAATAAAAAACCCACCCAAAAATCCTTGCATACCTTGTTTGATTGGATAATTTTGATGTTTTTCTTTTATCATTGTAAAACCAAGGACAATTTTATAACTTTTTTGCACAGAGCTGTTATTAATGTAGGACAATCTCTGTCTCTCAGTAGGGATAAATTACTATAAAGAAATTGATCCTAGATAGTTTTCCCTTCAAGTCAAACATCTTGTTGTTTAAATAAACTTCTTGTTTTAAGATGCTGGAATAGTTTGCCATTTTCTTCTCCAGCTCGTTTAACAGATGAGGAAACCGAGGCAAATAGCATTACGTGACTTGCCCAGAGTCACACAGCTATCAAGTTTTTGAGACCATGTTTGAACTCAGAGAGATGAGTCTTCCTGACTCCATGCCTGACATTCTATCCACTGTGCCTTTTAGTTGCTCCTAGGGAAGGTCTAGGAGTTTACAAAGGGTTGGCTGCTTGTTCATACCTGTCTGACTGCTGATTGCTTTCAGGTCTGCAATGTCGAAGGTAGACATTGGGGATTGGCCAGGAGAACCCCAACGGAACTCTGTTTTAACCTCCCACTCTGTAAGTATAGGTCATGGAAGTTTCCAACATGGACATTTCAAGAAATCTCTAGAAAAGGGAAGGGTGAGGATTGTAAGCAGAAGGAGGGGCAGGGTCTAGGGCAGAGGTGGCCTGCTGGGAAGAAGGCTCGGCCCCTAAAAATGAATATTCTGTTCTAAGAGAAAGGTTGACTTGGGACAACAAAACATTAATTTTTTTTTCCTTTTTTTTATTGATGCCTTTTTGTTTGGATATCACATTCATTCCTAAATATGCCCTTCCCTGTTTCTCCACCCAGTGAACCTTCCCTTGTAAAATAAAGATATGAAAGAGCAAAACCAACCAGCACACCACATGAGAAGTATCTCGGTATAAATGAAAGCTCTGGAGTCTGAAGACCTTAGTTCAAATCCTCTCTTTAATACTATTTTTCTAACTTGGGCTAAGCCACTGATTGGTAAGCTCCTACCTTATCTTCAGTGGGTCCTTCCTGCCACCTCCCTCCCAATCATCTCCAGGCCAAATCCTCTGACCTCCAGCTTTTTCCCATCAGAATTTGGACTCTTGCCTCTGGGACCTTGGAAATCTGGTGAGTTTCCATCTTCTCTTACCCAGTCCCACAGACAACTTCCCACCATCTCTGAGGCTTGCCACTGCCTGTCCCCCATGTTAGAACATAAGCTCCTCAAGGGCAGGGATCACTCCTCTTGCTCATATTTGTAACTAGGCACTCCCCACAGTCCTGGCACTTACTAAGAGTCTAATAAATGCTTTTTCTTTTTTTTTTTGCTTTTTGGAAGGCAATTGGGGTTAAGTGACTTGCCCAAGGTCACACGGCTAGTTTTTGTGTTAAGTGTCTGAGGCCAGATTTGAACTCAGGTCCTCCTGACTCCAGGGCCAGTTCTCTATTCACTGTGCCACCTAGCTGCCCCTAGTAAATGCTTTTTCAACCCTTCATTCCTACATCCAAGTCACTTAAACTCTCTAGATCTCAGTTACCTCATGCATAAAACAAGAGATGGAGGTAAAAAAAGAAAATAGATTTTTGTTCATCAAAAAAAAAATTTTTTTTAAAGAAGGAAGAAACTATGGCTATTTAAATTGCAAAAGAGAATAGTCGGGGGAGGCATAATAACTGCCTGCAAATATTCAAAAGGTTTTCATGTGAAAGAGAAAATAAGTTTATTACAGATTAAAAAATCTTTTTAAATAAAAGAGAGAGGGTGGGTAGGTGAAACAGTGAATAGAGCACCAGCCCTGGAGTTCAAATCTGGCCTCAGACACTTAACACTTATTAGCTGTGTGACCTTGGGCAAGTCACTTAACCCCAACTGCCTGCCTTCCCCCCTTAAAAAAACAATAGATAGATAGATAGATAGATAGATAGATAGATAGATAGATAGATAGATAGATAGATAGATAGATAGATAGAAGAGGGAGTTGAACTAATGGCCTCAGAGATTCCTTGGAGCTCTAGCTCTGGAATTCTGAGCATTGCACCAGGATATGTAGTATCCCAAACCTACAGTTACCCACCTCCAGAATGAATAAATAAATGAATGAATGGAGGCACAATTTCTCAATTCTTCTCTTAAACAAATAGCAATATGAAAGTACTCTACAAGGTCAGTCAGTCAAATATCTATGAAGCACCTACTGTGTGCCGGGTGCTACAAACAATGGCTAGGCAGATAAAAAGTGATTCTTATCAGTTCATTAAGCCTGGTAATAATCACTCCCATTTTTCTAGGACTTTGAGTTTTATAAAGCTCTTTCCTCCCAACTATCCTTGAGAGGGAGGAGGGTGAAGCATCATTAGCTTCATTTTATAAACTCAGGCTCAGAAAAGTTCAGGGATTTGCCCAAAGTCACAGAGATAGAAGGAGAAGGAACCAGAGCAGGGGCCCCAGGTCTCTTAACTCCAGATCAGTAGATTCCCCTAAAGAAGTTTCCCCAACCATGAGATGTTCGCCCAATTTCGGTGGCTGGATTTAAAAGCTACAAAAAGGCACTACTTAAAAAAAAAAAAAAAAGATTGCGTGTCAGACACCCAGATGGGCCCCCTTGAAATGTTTTTAAAATGTGAGGCTTTGTCATCATCATCCTCAGCATCATTATTCTTATTATCAATGTTCCTTCTCCTTCTCTTCTTCACCTTATCCAGAGGGAGGTTCTTTCAAAGGTTAAATATTTTTCTTCAAAGATTTCCTCCCTGAAAGTCATTCTGCGTGTGGGTCACAGCTCAAATCTCAGAGAAAGGAATTTGGAAGAGGGGAAAAAAGGCTTTTCTGTTGCCAAGAAAATTCACCATTCCTGGCACCAATAATGCTGTTTTGGGTTCCTCCCCCCTACCTAACACCGCCCCCCACCCAGTGATGCAGAGGCATGTGATATAGTGGAAAGAATGATGGATATAGAGTCCGGAAGCCCAGAACTGCAGTCCAGACTCTGCTATTTTTTAGCTGTGTGACCTTGGACAAACCTCTGTCCCTGTCTGGACTTCAGTCTGCTTTCCAGTAAAATAAGAGATAAAGCTCTCTTCTAACTCAAGCTCCCAAGTATGCTAATCCAGCTGTCCCAGGACTTTGGGTTGTATGTGTCCAAGAGGTTCTGTGGCCCCTCAGCATCAGCAGGGCACCAGATGCAGAGAGGGTGAGGAAGGGTGTGAAAAAGGAGCCTCGGTGTGGGCATGAGTGCTGAGCTGATTACCTCAGCCAAGGCCCAGCTTGTGAGGGTAATTGGTGACAAGACTTGGCACTGAGGACGGAGGGGGAAAGGAGTGTTTGTGTGGGTTTGTGTGGGCCAAGGAGAGACTTGTATGCATGCATGGGGAAAATCAAGAGCTGGGCTTGGAGCATAAAATCCCAGTCCAAATACCATCCCTCATGCTCCCAGCCAGGACTAAGTGGGGGGAAGGGAGGGAAGGGCCAGGATGTTTAGTCTGCAAATCACATGCATAAAAGGGCCCTTCCGAAAACCAAATTTATACCAATGGATGAGACACACTCCTATGACTATGTTACAATCTACTAATTTTATATTCAGATGACATTATCCACCGAGTATGCTTGGTGAAATGTTTTTTCAGCAATAACGATGGTCAGTCCCCTTGGTACTCAAAGGCAGGGACTGAACCCATGACCTTGGCCACAGGATTCATAGAACAGAAGGTACTAGAAAGGACTGTAGAACCTAGACTCAAATAAACAAGCATTAATTTTTTAAGCATTTATTAGGCTCCTACTATGTGCCAGACACTAAACTAAGAGGGCCCTTAGGAAAGTTCTTAAGACAATGTCAGAGCTGGAAGGGGCCTTAAAACACAGAATGTCAGAGCTGGGAGGGCCCTTAGAACACAGGATGTCAGAGCTGGGAGGGCCCTTAGAACACAGGATGTCAGAGATGGGAGGGCCCTTAGAACACAGAATGTCAGAGCTGGGAGGGTCTTAGAACATAGAATTGTCAGAGCTAGAAAGGATCTTAGAATGTAGAAGGTTAGAAGTAAAGGAGCCAAGGAAGCAGCTAAATGGTCCAGAGGCCAGAGGGCTGGGCTTGGAGTCAAGAAGGTCAGTGTTCAAATCTAGTCTCAAACACTTACTAGATGTGTGACCCTGGACATATTACCTAACCTCTGCTTGCCTCAGTATCCTTGTCTGTTAAATGAGAATAATAACAGCACCTACCTCCCCTAAGAATTGCGACTCACTTAGCACAATGCCTGGCACATAGTAAATGTTATTATTATTATTGATGAAATTTAGCTGAATCTTGGACATAGTTGAGCTTTTGGAAAAGGGATTGGTGGGGTACTAAGCATCCTAACATTCCCAGGGCAGGCATTTCCACTTCTAAACAGATCTAATTTGTTAGAAAGGTTATTGTTTTTCTTATCTGGAGCCATAATGTGCCTCTCTTCAAACTCCACCCATTGCTCCCATTTCTGCCCTCTGGCACAAGACAGAACAAGTCCAAGACCTTCTCTCCCCTGACCAGCTTGAATTCCCTGCTCTGTGGAGCAGTTGCTTCTATATGGGCATATATCAGAATGTTCCAGCTTTTTTGTGACATGTTATCTTTCCAAATTTAGACCTGGTCTAGGCCAACAAGTCGGTGTCCCATAGACCTGAACTTATAGATGGCCCCGGCTGGCTATTAGCTTTCTCTAATAAAATGGGATTATCAGGGGTAGCTAGGTGGAAAAGTGAATAGAGCACTGGCCCTGAAGTCAGAAGGACCTGAGTTCAAATCCGACCTCAGACACTTGACACACTGACTAGCCATGTGACCTTGGGCAAGTCACAACCCCAACTGCCCTGCTTTCCACCTTCCAAAAAGGAAAATAAATGAATGAATGGATAGATAGATAGATAGATAGATAGATAGATAGACAGACAGACAGACAGACAGATAGATAAAAATAAAAAATAAAATGGGATTGTCTCTGTGCCCTTTGCCATTCCACCACTGAAGCAGATGTTATATAATCTCAACTGGACCCTCAATGCTGCAAGGCAATCCTTTCACACCTCCCTAATCAATCCACTATCCCATTCATTTACCACAAAAAAATGCTTATATCCAAACCTTTTCATCCCTCCTCAAGCTTCCCATGGCTTTCCTTCCCCCATTTACCCAAGCAGGGTATGACTTTGCTTCACATTTCTCTGAAAAAAAAATGGAGGACATTCACCAAGAGCTCTCTCCTCTCCCCTCCAGTCCATCTCATATAACCCAGATGCCTTCTGCTACCATCTACTTCATCACCATCTCACATGAAGAGTAGGCCCATCTGCTCGCCAAGGCTAACCTTTCTCCATGCACAACTAATCCCATCTTTTCCAGTAGATTTCCCCTTCTATCAGAAGCCAGTCTACAAAAGTGTGGGTGAATGGATCAAGCGAAGGTTGATTCATCCAGCCTTCACTTGATCCATCCACACTTTTGTCCTCCCTTCCACACCACTTACTCTTCCTTTCCACTCACCCCTTCTTAACTCTCTCTAATTTGGTTTCTGACCTCATCATTCAAGCAAACTGCCCTCTCCAAAGTGACTGGTGATCTCTTAACTGCCAGATCCAGTGGCCTCTTCTCAACCCTTGATTCCATGCAACTTCTGACACTGCTGATCACCTTGACCCTCCCTTCTCCCTAATTTTCATGACATTTCTCTCTCCTGGTTCTCCTCCTACCTCTCTGACCTCTCCTTCCTAATCTCCTTTGCTTGATTCTTAGCCAAGTCACTTCCACTAACCACTGAGGGTTCTCCGAGGTTCTATCCCAGGCTTTCTTCTATACTCATGATGACCTCATCAGCTCCCATGGATTCAATTATCATCTCTATGAGAATGATTCTCAGATCTACTTCTCCAGCCTTAACCTTTCTCCTGTCCTCCAATCTTGCATCTCCAACCTTCTATTGAATATCTCCAACTGGATGTCCCATAGACATCTTAAACCTTACATGTCCAGAAGTGAAACCACTATGTTTCCCCCTCAAACTTTCCTTTCTTCCTAACTTCCTTATCACTGTTGAGGATGCCACCATCCTCCCAGTTGCTCAGGTCCAAACCTACACGATACCCTGGACTCCTCACGCTCTCTCACCCTCCAAATCTAATCACTCGTCAAGTGCTATTGATTGTACCTTCATAACATCTCCTTTTGACCTGCCTTCTCTCCTCAGACACCCTGGTGCCTACCTCTCCATACCTCCTAGATTATTGAAATAGCCTGCTGTTGCTCTCCCTGCCTCCAGTCTTTTCCCCCTCCAGTCCATCTCCCAACTCAGTCATTCAAGTGACCTTCCTAAAGTGCATGTCTGACCCTGTCACCACCACCCCACACCCCATCCAAAACTCCATTGGCTCCCTATCACTTGGAGGATTCAATTAGAAAATCCTCTGTTTACCTTTTAAGCTCTCCAGACCCTGGCCCCATCTTCCCTTTCCAATCTTCTTACAATTTAATCCTCTATGCTATAATCCAGTGACATTTGCCTTTTTGCTGTTCCTCCCATAAGACACTCTTATCTCCTCATTGGTGTCTTTTCATTGGTTGCCCTCCATGCCCTGATTCCTCTCCCTCCTCATATTCATCTCCCAGCTCCCTTCATTTTTTTTTCAGGTCCCAGTTAATGTTCTCCCTTCTTCAAGACCTGGAAAAATCCCTTTATACTGAGATTATCTGCAATGTAACCTCTCTATAGCTTGCTTGTACATGTTTGTCTCCCAGATTAGACTGAGTTTCCTGACAGCAGAGACTATTTTTTACCTTTCTTTGTTTCCCCAGCACCTAGCCCAGTACCTGGCACATAGTAGGTACCTAATAAATGCTTTTGATTTGAGGAGACAGAATAGAAACTGCCTCTGATTTTAACCAGCCACAGTATCTCTATATTAAGGTTTCCTCCTCTCAGAGTTTCAGGGGCACCCTCAGCACCCTGCAGGACTGAAACATTTTAGTAACACCTACATCTGAGGCTGACCTTGAAGGCGCTTTCTTTTCCTAACAATTCTCAAATTTCCCAGGATATCTAGCATAAAAAGGAATATAACATACCTGATAAAGATCCCAGCTCAGGGTCAAGAAGTCCCACCTTTGACATACTGATTGTGGGTCTCTGGGCCACAGTTAATGATAATAACTAGCATTTCTACAACTATTAGCAATTAGCAATTCTAAGGTTTGCATCTTATCTCATTTGGTCCTTCCAATAGCCCTTGGAGATAAGTGCTATTTTTTTTTTTTTGCAGATGAGGAAACTGAGACAAAGGTTAAGTGACTTGCCCAGGGTTATACAGCTAGTGTCAGGGGTTAAATTTGAACTCAGGTCTTCCTGCCTCCAAGTCCAGCATTCTAACTACTTGTTTCACTTACTTAACCCTCAGTACCCCCCAGAAAACTCTTTCAGAGGCTAAGTTGTCAAGCAAGTACCTGTCATCTCCATGGGTCTAATTTTTAGAAAACTATACTCTCTGGTAATAATATTCTTCCCTATAGATCATTTTGTATGTGTGCATGTGTGTGTATACTACATATATATGTGAATATATCTGTGTACATACATGTATAGTGTGTATGCATGTACATAAGTCTTATTTGATCCTCCCAACACCCTGAGAGATAGTACAAGTATTATCTTCCCATTTGACAGAAAGGAAAACTGAGGCACAGACGATATAAGTAATTTTCCCAAGGCATCTTACAAGAGTTAGTTTTTAAGGGAACTAGAGGGGCCAAGTTTTTAAGGGAACTAGAGGGGCCAAGAGACAGAGTTGAGAAGCGAGAGCACTCCTGGCATAAGGGTACAATTGAAGTGGGAGATGGACTGCCCTGGAATATATTTACTTCTTTCCTTATCTCTACTGACCAAAGTACTGGTCAAAAGTCTCTTTGCCTTTTATGTAAATGAAGTTATGGTTTTTACAAAAATTCTCCCAGGGTGGCTAGGTGGCACAGTGAATAGAGCACCAGCCCTGGAGTCAGGAGGGCCTGAGTTCAAATCCAGCCTTAGACACTTAACACTTACTAGCTGTGTGACTTTGGGCAAGTCACTTAACCCCAATTACCCCACCTTCGCCCCTCCAAAAAGAAAAAAAAATTTCTCTTAAGAGAAAAACACAACCAATCACAATACCAACAAAAATCCAAACCCACAAAATCCCTTCCCCTTCCAGGGCACTGCCTGCTGCTGTGAATATCATCCAAATCTAGCCCTAGTGGGGAAAACTGGCTCTGATATGCCCTTTTCTCATCTCCAGGCAGTTCCTCACCCTACCCACCTCTAGGATTTAGAGCTGGAAGTTATCTAGTCCTATCCTGTCATTTTACAGATGAGGAAGCTGAGGCCTGTTTTGGGGGGGTGAGGGTAAAGGGTAACTTGTCCAAAGTTGTACAGGCAATAAGTTATGGAGTCAGAATTCAAACCCAGGTCCTCTGAGGCCATAGCCATCCCCTCTCACTTCAGTCTACCTCCTCTCATCGACTTTTCCTCTTTCACAAATGCTTGGTACTAGAGCCATACTTGTTGACTGACTCATTAAAATCTAAATCCTTTCCTTTTCCAGAGGCCCAAAGAGAAAGGAAACCGAGGCTAAGGCAAATGTTATCAGTTGCAAGGCCTACAAGTAGAAAGTAATTTGCATGTTTGTACAGAGCTCCCTTCCCACTTCCTCCTCAGGCCCTGGAGCCTTCACAGTGGATAAGTGACCCCACTGAGAGCTCTTGCAATATGATTTGTTTTTATTTATTCCTCTATTAGTGAATGCATTCATTGGTTTCCAGCTGAGCCTGGCCTCCAGCAGCCCCAAGGCTACTGTAAGCATTAGCTCTAAAGTACAGACAGCTGGGGATTTTTTTTTTAACTTTCAGCAAAGAAGAAATCAAAGAGAATGCTTTGAAAAAAGATCTTAGATCCCAGAGAGTCAGAGCTGGAAGGAAATGTAAAGCTCACCAAGTCCAGTGCCCTAATTTCATAGATGGGGAGACATAGACCCAGACTGAGGAAGGGACTGGCCCAAGGTCAAACAGAGTGTTTTATCCACAGAATTGTAAAACATCAATGAAAAAGAGAGCCAAAGAACAAGGAAAACTATAGGTGAGAAGAATGGACCCTAGAATATAGAATTTAGAGCCTGAAGGAATCTCAGAACACAGACTGTAAGAGTTGGGAGGGCCCTTAGAACACAGAATGTCAGAGCTGGGAGGGCCCTTAGAACACAGGATATCATAGCTGGGAGGGTCCTTAGAGCACTGAATATCAGAGCTGGGAGGGCCCTTAGAACACAGAATATCAGAGCTGGGAGGGAACTTAAAACAGAGAATGTCAGAGCTGGGAGGACCCTTAGAATACAGGATGGCAGAGCTGGGAGGGCCCTTAGAACACAGGATGGCAGATCTGGGAGGGCCCTTAGAACACAGGATGACAGAGCTGGGAGGCAATTTAGAACACAGGATGTCAGAGCTGGGAGGGCCCTTAGAACACAGGATGGCAAAGCTGGGAGGGCCCTTAGAACACAGGATGTCACAGCTGGGAGGGAACTTAGAACACAGAAGGTCACAGCTGGGAGGGCCCTTAGAACACAGAATGTCAGAGCTGGGAGGGAACTTAGAACACAGAAGGTCACAGCTGGGAGTGCCTTTAGAACACAGGATGTCAGAGCTGGGAGGGAACTTAGAACAGAGAATGTCAGAGATGGGAGGGCCTTAGAACACAACTCTAACCCTCTTACTTTACCTAGTGATTACCACCATTATCATTAACCTCTTGGATTTCTCTATCATGGCACCATCTTCCCAAAAGGATACTTGGGCTACGAGCTGTTCACCTCAATAGGAAAGTAATCTGTAAGCTGATGAGGAGCCCTCAAAGTTGGCAAAGCAAACTGATCTGAGAGGAAGCTCATCACCACAGTTAACTTAAGAAAGTCCCCAGATGAAACAGGAGTTTTAGGGAAGAATAGGGAAGGTTTGAGGAGGGGAGTGGGGAAGCCTGAGAAACAGAAAACCACTTCTACTTACTAATCAGAGCTAAAAAGTACACCAAGGAAGGACAACTAGTAAATCAATTAATTAATTATGGCCTCTTTCTACTTTTGTAAAGTTGATCATTTATATCTCCTTATATACTTGGGCAGCTAGGTGGCACAGTAGATAGTGTACTGGGCCTGGAGTCAGGAAGACCTGAGTTCAAATATGACTTCAGACAATTACTAACTGTGTGATCCTGGGCAAGTCACTTACCTTAATCTGCCTCAGTTTCCTCAAGTGTAAAATTAGAATAATAATAGTACTTACAGACACTTACTAGCTGTGTGACTGTGGGCAAGTCACTTAACCCTGTTTGCCTCAGTTTCCTCATATCTAACATGAACTGGAGAAAGAAAAGGCAAATCACTCCAGTATCTTTGCCAAGAAAATCCCAAAGGGGGCCATGAAGAGTTGGACGTAACTGAAGCAATGAACAAAGTTAACCACTTTATTTTCATTTTAATTTATTAATAAATTTTTTTCCTGCCAACTTTAGCCTCCTGTTGTAGGGACAAGTGTGTGTCTGTGTGTGTACATATGTTATGCACACATATGTACATATACATGTATGTATATACACATATAAACTTGTATACATATGCATGTGTGTTGTATACATATGTACACACATGTGTGTGTGGTGCGTGTATGTTATGTGTATATATACCTATGCCTTTCAAAGTAGGAACCAGACTAGGCAAATATTATTAAATGCAGACATCTTTAGACTGGCCTAGGACTTTCCTTAAAGCTAACAAATAATTATTGTTCTCACTAGAAATGTCAGCAGAACCTGGAGTCATGAGTTTCTCACTGTTCTTCCCCAGGCAGATATTTGGGCTGCCGTGTCTCAGCTCGGCACCCGGGGGTTATCTGTGATTGGTTCACCCAGTGAGGGAGATCATTGTGCCCATAAAGCCAAGGCTGTGCTCATTGGTTCCCATGAGCACCGCTTAGCTTTGTTCTCTCTCATGAGCACAGACTGCCCTTTTGACCCAATGGGAAGGCACTGTATCTGGAGCCAAAGTCAGATGTGCCCCATCAGACACTTAATAGCCATGTGACCCTGAGCAATGACTTCCTTGTCAGTCAATCAGTAAATATTTCTTAAGCTCTTACTATGAGCCAGGAACTGAGCTAAGTACTGGGGAGACAAAATTGAAAAAGAAAGACAGCCCCTGGCCTTGAAGAGCTTACAGAATAGAGGGGAAAGAATGCACACAAAAGGAAACCAGAAAGTGGGAGAAGAAGGGAGTCTGGCCCAAGGAATGACAGCTGGTGAGAAACGAAGAACCTGGGAACCCTGTTTGAATGGAGGCTAAGCAGGGAGTTTTTTGCCCCACCCTCCAGTCCTCCAATCACAGGGGCAGACAGTACTGAGGTCACTGATGAAGAGTAAGTACCCATCTCCAGGATGGTTAGCTTTCTGACAACGAGGTTTCCTGGGGTCATTCTGGAGTCCAGTCCAAGAAATGCAAGCTGGCGTGGAACCAGACTTAACGATAACTACCTGTCTCACAAAGAAGTTGGGACAAAAATTCTTTCTAAGCCTTACAACTTTAGAAATGTGAGCTATTATTCCCAAGAAGGCTTCTGGAAGAGGAAAGGTTGGAGATGTAACCAGTGGGATGGCCTGTGATGTCCAAAGGAGGAGACTGGTGCAGTTGGGTTAAGAGAGGACAAAAGACCTTGTCATAAGGGGATCTGTTGAAGGAGCTAGGGATGTATACCCTGGAGATAAGACTTAACTGCTACATTATTATTTGGAAATATGTCCCATGAAGAGGGGATAGTCTTGTTCTGCTCTGCCCCAGAGGGCTAAACTACAAGCATGGTGTAGAAATATCAGAGAAGAAGATCAAGGCTCTGTGTAAGGAAAAATTTCCTGGCTGATTCTCAGGTTTTGTCCCCAAGTGGAATGAGCTATCTTTCAAAGGAAGGAGTTTCTCATCCCTGGAATTTTCCACATGGAGCCTGGATTGCCACTTGTCAAGGATATGAAAGGAGGGATTCTTGGTCAAGTTGGACATCCCCAGATGATCTCTGAAGGACCACCCAGCTCTGGGAGTCTGTGCTTCTGTGATCCTGTAACATACATAAAAGGAAAAGTGAGAACAAACAGAGGGGCAGGGATGAATAATTAGGAGGCTAGCCACAACTCTCTTTTTTTCCACCATGTTTCACCAATAACTCCTCTCCTCCCTCCATCTCCCACTTTCTCTCAGTATGGGTGCCATGAACCTAACTGGTGAGAAAGGAAGGACTTTCCCTGCCCTGGTCTCCCTCACTTTTGCTCCCAGAAAAGGGCCTGGAGGGTTTTTGTTTGTCTGTTTGTCCTTTTCAGTTTCAAGTGCTGGAGGTGAGAAAGTGGAACCCAAGAGTTGGAGCCATGGTGACCTTGGAGCCAGGATTGTAGGAGGGGAGCTATAAGCAGCCAAGCTGTCATGGCCCTCACTGCCTAGGAGGCCAGGAATCTAAGATTTCACCACCCCCTCTGTAGCAGCAAGCACCCAAGCATACCCAGGGTGGCTGCCAACACAGGTTCTTAGATCTGCTTTTCTAAAGGAAAGCAACTCAAAATGGGTTAACAATCTTGCTTTAATCAAACATATGTCATTTACCTAGTTCAGGGGGAAAAGGTCAGCACCCCAAACTTCAGAGAATACAAACAAGTTACAAGTAGACAGAGAAGCAGATCAGGCTTCCAACTGTCTGACCATTACATCCATAACTAGTCAGTTACCAAAGAGGGAAGCACCAACATCTGGATTTTCAAAGCCAGGGGGCTCGACGGCTGCCCAGAGTCTCATCTGGTCAAATCACAAACTCTTCTCAAAGTTAGGCCCAAAACAAAACCTCACATCAGGGTATATATAGCGTTCTCCTGGCTCAGAGAAGGTCACAATCTTCTTGACCCACTGCCCAATCACAAAGTAGCAAGGTGTGGGAGTTCCTGAAAAACAAGCCTCCTGCCACAGGTTCCAGGTGACCACATTCAGCCTATTAGGGGGCAGAGTATATTTTCAAATCAAGGAAGGTTCTCAGAGCCACTTAAGCCTATCAAAGGGCCTAGGGGCAGGAAAGATCTTAAATTCCCATTCCTATAACACCCTCCCACCATCAGGGTTCTCTGGGACCCTTAAAAAGGATTGGAGGTCTCTGACTTCTCTGCCAATGGCTCCAGCCCCACACTCATGTACTATTAAGTAGAGAGGGGCCCTCCCTGTACCCCAGTTCCATTAACTACTAATAGATAAGCTTTTACACAGAAATATTTACTTCAAAAGCTATAATCACAACGTATGAACTTGTTTCCCCAATATGTGGGAGATGTAATACTCTTCCCCCTCAGTGTCTGGGAAGGGGAGGTGGATCAGGCTCCTTTTCTGTAGAACACAGTCCCAGTTCCATGTCCAAAACCATCCTCAGGCTCAAGTCCCAGGCATGCTGGTTTCTTGAGGCTCCCCTACAAATCCTGGCTCCAAGATCACCACGGTTCAAACTCCCAAGTCACGGAGGGGTCACCTTCTCACCTCCACCTGCTGAAAATAAAGAGGAAAATGAAGACAGAACAGGAGCAAATATCCTCAGGCCCATTTCTCAGAGCCCAGGTTAAAAGAGAAGGACAGTGGGAAAGGGAAAGTCCTCCCTCTCTCAGGGGTGCAGTTCATGGCACCCATGATGTGGGTGAATTGAGATCTTCACCTTCTGTACCAGCAGAAAGGGTGATGGAAAAGAAACACCAGCTGGCTCAGTCTCACCATTTTAAAAATTGTAGGCAGCCAATCAGAGTCCACCCCCATCTATGCATGAGGTAGGGGGTGCAGAGGCTTCCATATTAAGCAAACCAGGCATTCTCAAATAAGCCTGGGCTACATCAATCTGTGACTATTGGTCTGAACTCCATGGTTTCTATGGTTCCATTCAGCTTCAAGACTCTTCTTCTCCACTGGGCTCCAACATTTTTATGCAATCATTTGCTGTCTCCTCCACACCCTCCCCTGGGTGATAGAAATGGTGGCTACAACCACCCAAGAAGACTCTTTCATAAAGAATTCCTTTCAGTACTTCCATTAGCAGTAGTGGGATGTGGTGCAAAGGTCACTGGATTTGGAATTATGCTCCCAGGACCTAGAGCTGGAAGGCACCTTAAGAAACATCTTAAGCCCATCAGGTTCATTCCCAAGATGAAGAAGCTTAGAAAGGCTAAGTGACTTGCCCAAGCTAATAAGTAGCAAATATGGAAATGGAGCCCAGGTCTCAGACTCCAAAACTTGTACTCTTTCAGAGGACCTGAGTTCAAATCCCATGTTGTTGTTCAGCCATTTTAGTCATGTCCAACTCTTCATGACCCTATTTGGAGTTTTTGTGGCAAAGATATTAGAGTGGTTTGCTATTTCCTTCTCCAGCTCATTTGACAGATGAGGGAAATGAGGCAAAGAGGATTAAGTGACTTGTCCAAGGTCACACAGCTAGTGTTTGAAGCAGAATTTGAACTCAGGTCCTCCTGACTCCAGGCCCTGCCCTCTATCCACTGTACCCTCTAGCTGCCCTAAATCCCACATCTGTCCCCTCTCTGACCTCAGACAAGTCACCTGGCTTCTCTGGGTTTTGCTTTCTTCCTCTTCTAGCTCTGAATCCTATGATCCAATATGCAAATACCTCAGATGAGCCACTGGAAGAGAAAAGTAGCCAGGCTCTACCTTGGTCTCCAAAACCTTCCTGGATCTTAGCCACCCAGAGAATGAACTATAACAATATAACATCCCAGATGGAAATGGGGAGAGCTACACAGGATTTCCATTTGTCTCAAAAGACTTCAGCTCACACCCTTCAAGACATGCTTTCAGTCCTTACTTTATCTCCTCTCTCCTCAGCCCAAGGAAAGATGGCCAGTGGTCCTTGACATTTAACCATATCCACCCTGCCCAGAATGAGAGCTTTTGTAGAGCTGACCTAAAGCCAAGCCTTGACTTCGTGTCCTTTATAATTTTTCTTCTGATCTTTCTTTTTTCTTTTCCCTTCTTTTCTTTTTCAAATAACAAGCATTTATTTTCTCTTCTTCCCACCTCATCACCAATTTAAAAGAAAAAGAAATGATCGTTGTAACAAGTATGCTTAGTCAAGCAAAACAAAATCTCATATTGCTTATGTTAAAAAAAAATTCTTTGTCCCAATTTGCAACTTGAATCCATTCCTTCTCTCTCAGAAGATGAGTAGTATTCTTCTTTCTTCCTTCTTCTTTCTTTATATCCACATTAGCCATATTGCCAAGAAAAAAAAAGCAAGAAAAAATTTTTAAAGTGAAAAAATATACGCTTCAATCTACACTCAGCTTTGGTCAGTTCTCTCTGGAAGTATATAGCATTTTTTATCATGAGTCCTTTGAAGCTGTTGTGGATCATTGTATTGAAACAGAGCAGCTAAGTCTTTCACATCCTTGGAATATTGCTGTTACTGTGTACAATGTTCTCCTGGTTCTGCTCACTTCACTTTGTATCAGTTCATATAAGTCTTCCGAGGTTTTTCTGAAATAATTAGGTGGGTAATATTCTTCATTAAAGGTCCTTTACCATCATGGTTGGTCACTCCTTTAAGAAGAATTCTTTTTTTTTTTCATTTTTTGTCATTATTCATTTATTTTAAACTTAAGTACACAATAAGAAAAGAAAAACATTGCCATGTGCACGGAAGAATGTAAGGAAGGATTCAAAATATACAGCAATAAATTTCCATCTCAAAAAAGCCTATATAATAAATGTTATGCATGGTTCTGAGAGCTGTCCATCTTTTCTTTGCTTCCTTGTAAGTTTTCTTTTGTTCTCTGCTGTGTACTTTTTACTTTGTACTTTTTCCCCCTTCCTCACCCCACCCAAAGACAGCTATAATTAAGTACAGATATATTTGTGTGTATATGTGTGTATAAGTATATATACATATGAATACACATACATAACTCATACACATTTATAAAGATATATACATGCATATACATACATATACTTAGATATCTATAATCATACTCATATATAGACATATACATTCATATGCACATATGTAAGACTGTACTATGCTTATTTGTTCTTTGTTTCTCTGAAGGCAGAAAACCTCTTCCTTCATAAGGCCAGGTCTTTCCATATTTTTCTAAGTCCATAAACTCATCATTTCCTACACCACAGCAATATTCCAACCTTATACTGTCAAGTTATTTTAAATACTCTGAAACAACATTGATTAATATGGTTGACATATAGGATAGTTTCCCTATTTTTTCTTTTGATTAACTGTATTTTAGCTTTAACTTTGTCTGAGATCATGATTACTACCTCTACTTTTTTCCCCTAATAAACTCTACTCTTGATCTTTATTTTATGTTTGTGTATATCTCTTATTTCCTATCCCTCCTAATAACTCTACTTTACTTCTACCTGCTACCTTGCCTCCTATTGCTTAGCCAATACCCCCTCCAAAGATCCCTCCCTTATCTCCCCATTCTTGTTCATTTAAACATCTTTCTATTACCCCTCCTTGTCCTATTCCCTCACCCTCCCCTCTAAAAATTCATCCCTTATCCTCTCCTCTCCACCATCCCTACCCCCTTAGCCTTTTATTTCTTTCTGAATTTAGAAAACTTTTATACCACCCTAGATATATAGATATATATGTATACATATATGTATATATATATATATATATATTTGTGTGTGTATACATATAATTCCCTCTTAAACCCATTCCTGATAAAAGTAGGGTTCCAGAACTACCAGCTCTCCTCCTCCATCTAATTCCTCGTGCCCAGTTCTTCCTCTCATACCTCATTTGCGTAAGATAATTACTTTTTTTACTTGTTCCTAAAAAATCATATCATACTCAGGTCTACCCCCAATCTTTTTTAAGAACAACCCAATTACTAATAACAATCTTAGACATACATTTTACATTTCCTCATATAAAAGATAAAGTCTGTCCTTATTGAGTCCCTTGTAATTAGTCTTTGATATGTACCTTATATTTCTCTTGAATCTTATATGTCAAATCTTCTATGAAGTTCAGGTTTATTTGTTTTTAACAAAATCTTGAAAGTCTGACAATTCATTAAATATCCATTTTTTTCCATTCAGGATTCTGCTTAACTTTGCTGGGTATGATATTTTTGGCCACAACCCTAGTTCTTTTGCTCTTCTATTGCTGGTGTTCCAAGACCTGTGATCTTTTAGGGTCACCATTGCTAGGTCTTGTGTGATTCTAATTGTGGCACCACCATATTTGAATTGTTTTTTCTTGATGTTCATAATATTTTGTCCTTAAGCTGGGGGTTTCAGAATTTGACTATGTATTCAATAGAATTCCAAAGTCTTTCAAAGTTATTTGTACATGTTCTCCTAGTTCTGCTTCCTTCACTGCATCAGTTCAAATAAGTCTTCTGGGGTTTCTCTGAACCCAGGGTAATGATGACAGGGTCATAGGATCATAGAATTAGGGTTAGGAGAGCTCTCCAATGGAGAGACCATTGGGTTCAATCCCTTCACATCATAAATGAGGAAACTAAGGGAGAGAAATGTAAATAATTGAGTATGTATAGAATATATAGAGGAAATGAAAGGTAATTAGAAAGAGGAAGGCACAGCAGCAAAGAGAATCAGAATAAGGCATATTCCATGTGGAGAGAAAGCTTGGTGCAGTTCACATCCTAGATGCTTCCTAACTATGCAACTCTGGGAAAATTGCTTCCCCTTTCAAAGGCTCAGTGTCTTCATCCATTAAATAGGGATGGGTGGCACACTGGGTAGAATCAGTAAGATTGACTGAGTTCAAATCTGTTCTCAGATATTTACAAGCTGTGTGACTCTGGGCAAGTCATTTAACCCCATTTCCCTAAGTTTCTTCTCTGTAAAATGAGCTGCAGAATGAAATGGCAAACTACCACAGTATCTTTGCCAAGAAAACCCTAAATAGGGTCACAAAAAGTTGGACTCAACTGAAAGCACTCAACAACAACAAAGTATTTACATGACCTTCCTCAGAGACAGGAAATGATATGAGGAAAATCTTTTGCAAACCTTAAAAAAACAGGGGCGGCCAGGTGGCTCAGCGAGTAAGAGCACGGGTTCCAGTGTTGGGACGACCTGGAGATCGAATCCCAGGCTCAGACGCTCAGCACCACACCCAGAAATAACTGGCCGTGTAACCTTGAGCAAGTTACTTAACCCCAATTGCTTAAAAAAAAAAAAAAAAACTTAAAAAAACATGAATTGCTTGTATGTAAAGTCCTGAAGTCAGGAGGATGCTCTTTCAGCCAGGATCCTGACCAGATGAAACCCACTAACCAGCATCCAAGCTCAGCCTTGGCGCACTCCTGGTCCTCAGGTGCCCTCTGCTGGCCAAAGGAGGCAAAAAGTCAAGGTATTCCTTGCTGCCCTCCCGCCTTACACAAATACCACAAAGGGTTGTCCTTTGTAGGACATGGAGTCTCTTACAGGTCTCACCGTCATTTGCAGTTGTTTCACCATGACTAGGAACACCATGCTATCTCAACTGGTATCTTTCAGTGTGAGCTTTCACAGATTTATAGCTGGGAAAGATGTTAGAAAAAAAATTTTTAATTAAAAAAAATGTTAAAGGCTGAGTCCAATTCACAGATGAGGAAACTAAAGCCCAAACAGCCATGACTTGCTCAGTCACACATCTAGTAAGGGTCCAGGGTGGGATATGAACATAGAGCCATCCCCTACACCATGCTGCCTCTCATCTGGAGGGTAATGAGGCTTGGGGAGAGGGTGCACAGAGGCAGCATATGAAAGGGAAATGCAAACTGACATAAGGGGGAGATGAGTCTGTGATCCTGACTGATCTCATTTTTGGTTTAAGCCTACAAACCAAATAAAAGAAAACAAGGACACAACCAGCATAACAGATAGAGTTGGACCAAAACGCCAGTGAGCTTGGGCAATTCCACTTAACTTCCCTATGAAATGGGGGCCTGGGACTTCATTTCCTCATCTATAAAATGTGCTGTTTGGACTAGATGTTTTTTGAGGTCCCTTCTGGCTGTGATCCTCAGAGGAAGTTTTGGAGATACAAAATCAGTCTTAATGGGAGGAAACATTTGTTGTTTGTCCTTCATTTTGAAGAGGACCAGTGTTATCACAGGTGATGTCTTGATTTGCATGTGAATTGTATCTAAGGGAGGCAGAGATGGACCTCACTCTCTCTTTCAGAGTCACCAAAGTCCAGTAGAAGGACAAAACTAAGGACAACTAGTGATGGCCCAGGATGTAGGGATGACCTTGGCATCTTCAATGTCTAGCCAAGCTCTAAGAATTGCACAGCACCTGCTTCAGCAGCCTTTATGGTTGTTGGAATAAATTGTTCTCGTTCGCCCATTCCCAGTGAAGTCGTTACATGCTTGGGGTAGACATCCCCCAAACTCCTCAATAGATTTATGGCCCATCAGTTACCTTCAATCTGGTTTAGACAATCTGCTGAGATAGTTTTGCCAGGGTATAGCCACTGCATATGCTACAGCTTCTTGGCACCATAGGTAAGAACTGGGTGAAGGGGGACACCAGAGGTGGATGAACAGCCCTCACACCTGAGGTGCTCCCTGAACACCCCAAACATCCCAGAAGGAAACATAATGGGCCATACCTCAATGGAGTAGGTTTTCCTTCACCACAGGTATCCTGAGCAAAAGCTGACCCATTGTAGCATCAACACAATATTTATAACATCAGTGTCAACTGTAACTATTCCTATACTGAAATTGAACTAGTTCTCAATCACAAAATTTAACAGACTCTCCATATAGAAGACAGAAACAAAATATTTATTCAGAAACCAGAAAACCAAATCCCAACACCAGGAAAACAAATCCATCATAGCAAAAGATAAGTTAATACACTGCAACACAGCACAGAGCCACACCATTATTTAGCCTTCCTACAAACCAACACTCACAAGCCTAGCTGTCTCTCTGGGTGTGTCCTCTCTTCCCTCCAGCTTTAACTGCTCTGACTCCCAGCTTCCTGTGGGCTCTGCTCTACCCTACTGAACTCCCACCACAGGCTCCATGTGATTACAATTTGACCTATAGGGACAGGGAATATCTTCAAATCAGGGAAGATTTTCAAATTCCTTTAGGCTTATTAAGGAGCAGGGGAGATCTTCAAATTCCCATTATCATTACACCCATCAAGCAAAAACATGACGTGCATGTTTTAGGGAGGATTCCTGTTCAGTTGGGGATTGGACTATAAAGTCCCAAAATTTTGGAATTTTATCATTCTCTGTGACATTGAGCAAGTGATATCACCCCTGCAAAATGAAAGCGGAAGACCTCAAAGGCACTTTCCCATCTTCACCTTTCTCTTATTTCCCAGAATCCCTATCCAATAAAAATAGCTCACACATGTAATAGCTGGCTTTGTAAAATCTCTGCATCTACCTTAATTACCTCATTTGATCTTCACTACACCTCTGGGTATTATTATCCCCATTTGACTAAAAAAGAAATAGAGATATAGAAAGTGATAGTGACCTTCCCAGAGCTACTGACCTAGTAAGCATTTATTTATTTGATGCTTTATTTTCTTTCTATTACATATAAAAAACTATTTTAACATTCTTTTTTTTTTTTAAGCAATCGGGGTTAAGTAACTTGCTCAAGGTTACACGGCCAGTTATTTCTGGGTGTGGTGCTAAGTATCTGAGCCCAGATTTAATCCCCAGGTCATCTCGACACTGGAGCCGGTGCTCTTACCCTCTGTGCTACCTGGCCGTGCCCCTCCTCTCTCTCTTCATTGAAAAGAATAGCAATTTGATACAGGTTATACATGTCTAAAGTTCTGTACATATGGGTTTTTTTTCCTTTTTTTTTTTTCTTAAATCTCTTTGGGATACAGATCCAAATTAGCAGTGGTACTTCTGGGTCAAGTGTATTTATGATTTTATAGACCTTTGGGGCTAGTTCCAAATTGCTCTCCAGAATAGTTGGATCAGTTTACAACTCCACCAACAGTGCTTTAGTGTCCCAATTTTTCCACATCTCCTCCAACATTTGTCCTTTTCCTTTTCTGTCATATTAGCCAATCTGATAGGTGTAAGGTGGTATCCCAAAGTTATTTTGATTTGCATTTCTCTAATCAATAGTGGTTTAGAGCATTTTTTCATATAATTATTAACAGCTTTGATTTCTTCATCTGAAAACTGCCTGTTCAGGTCTTTTAACCTTTTATCAATTGGAGAATGGCTTGTATTCTAATAAATTTAACTTAGTTGTCTATATATTTGAGAAATGGGGACTTTATCAGGGAAACTTGCTATAAAAGTTTTTTCACAGTTATGGTTAACTGTGTATTTCCTTCCATTTTATTTTCCCCCTACTTATCTTTTTCTCTCACTCCTTTCACTCTGTCACTCCTCAAAAATGTTTTGCTTCTGACCACCACCTCCCCCAATCCACCGTCTTTTCTATTAGTCCTGTTCTTCTTCCCTTATACTTTTCCCATCCTTCCCTGTAGGGTAAGCTAGATTTCTATACCCAAATGAGTATGTATGTTACTCCTTCTTCAAGTCACTTCTGAGAATAAGGTTCAAGCATTATCCACCACTTTCCCATCTTCCCCTCCACTGTAAAAGCTTTTTTGTCCCTCTTTTATGTGACATGATTTACCCCATTCTATTTCTCCCATCACCTTTCTCCCAGCTGTTATAGGAATGTAAATTTTAAAGATCTTCCCTGCCCTTGGGTTAAGTGCACCTGGAGCCTGTGGTGGGAAGCTTGTTTCTCAGGAGATACTTTGTGATTGAGCAGTGGGTCAAGAAGGTTGTTACATTCTCTGAGTCAGGAGAAAGCTATATAAGCCCTGATGGGAGGCTTTGCTTTGGGGCTCACTTTGAGAAGTGTTGTGTCATATGACCAGACAAAACTTTGGGCAGCCATTGTTGAAAGCCCCCTGGCTTTGAAAACCCAGATGTTAATGCTTCCCTCTCTGGTAACTGTGATTAGGTATGGATGTATGTAATGGTTGGACAGTTTGGAAGCCCGTCTGCTGAAATGTTCTTGGAACTTATGCTTATAACCTCTGTATATTCTAAAGTCCGGGGTGCTGACCTTTTTCCCCTGAACTAGGAAAATGATGTTTGATTGATTAAAGTAAGTTTGTTAACCCATTTTGAGTTGCTTTCCTTTAGAAAAGCAGATCGAAAAACCTGTGTGGCAGCTACCCTGGGGATGCTGGGGTGCTTGCTGCTATACCAGTGCATCTCTCTTACTCTCTTAATTATTTTTTTTTTTAGATATCATCCCATTATATTCACCTCATGCCCTCTGTTTATGTATACTCTTTCTAACTGCTCTAATAATGAGAAAGTTCTTAGGAGTTACAAGTATCATTTTCCAATGTAGGAATGTGAACAATTTAATTTTATTGAATACCTTATGATTTCTCTTTCCTGTTTACCTTTTTATGCTCTTCTGGACCCTTGTATTTGAAAGTCAAATTTTCTATTCTGCTCTGGTCTTTTCGTCAGGAATGCCTGAAAGTCTTCTATTTCATTAAATATGTGTTTTTTTTTCTCCTGAAGGATTATATTCAGTTTTGCTGGGGAAGTGATTCTTTGTTGTAATCCTAGCTACTTTGCCCTCCAGAATATCATATTCTAAGTGCTATGATAACTTAATGTAGAAGCTGCTAAATCTTGTGTGATTCTGACTATGATTCCATTATATTTTAATTGCTTCTTTCTGGCTGCTTGCAGTATTTTCTCTTTCACCTGGGAGCTCTAGAATTTGACCATAATATTCTTGGGAATTTTCATTTGGGAATCTCTTTCAGGAGGTGATTGGTGGACACTCTGCATTTCTATTTTAGTTCTAATTCTAGGATATCAAGGCAGCTTTCTATCATAATTTCTTGACAGATAATGTCTAGGCTCTTTTTTTTTAAATTGTGGTTTTTCAATAGTCCAATAATGCATAAATCATCTCTTTGCAACCTATTTTCCAGGTTGGTTGTTTGTCCAATGAGATGGTTCACATTTCCTTCTATTTTCTCATTATTTTGATTTTGTTATGTTTCTTGATTTCTCGTGGAGTCGTTAAATTCCACTTGCCTGATTCTAATTTTTAAGGAATTATTTTCTTCAGTGAGCTTTTGTACCTCCTTTTTCATTTGGCCAATTCAATTTTTCAAGGAGTTCTCCAGCAAACTTTTATACATTTCCTCATTTGGAAAAATCTGTTTTTAAGGAGTTCTTTTCTTCAGCGGACTTTTTTTTCCCTCTTTTGTCATTTGGCCTATTATGTTTTTTAAGGTGTTATGCTTTTATGTCTCCTTTTCCAAGCTGTTGACTCTTTTTCCTCATGATTTTCTTGCATCATTATTTCTTTTCCCAATTTTTCCTCTACCTCTCTTATTTTATTTTTAAAATTCTTTTCCCCAATTTATTTATTTATTTTTAGTTTTTTACACTCATTTCCACAAGATTTTGAGTAATAATTTTTCTCCCCATCTTTCCCCTACCCCCCACCCCAAGACAGAAAGCATACTGAATGCCCATTCCCCTAATCTGCTCTCTCTTATATCCTCCCCCATTCTCCCCCCATCCAACTTTCTAGTAGGGCAAGATAGATTTCTATACCCCAGTGCCTGTATATCTTATTTCCCAGTTACATGTTAAAAACATTTTTTTTAAACATTTGTTTTTAAAGCTTTGAGTCCCAGATTTTTTCCCGTCTTCCTTCCTCACCCATACCCACTGGGAAAATAATCAATTCAATATAGGTTATATGTGTAGTTATGCAAAACATTTCCATAGTAGTTATATTGTGAAAGACTAACTATAATTCCCTCCATCCTATCCTGCCCCCCACTATTCTATTTTCTTCTTTGACCCTATCCCTTTTCAAAAGTGTTTGCTTCTAACTACCCTCTCCCCCACTCTGCCCTCCCTTCTATCATCCCCCCCTCCTATCCCCTTCCCCCCTATTTTCCTGTAGGGTAAGATACCCAATTGATTGTGTATGTTATTACCTCCTTAAGCCAAATTCAATGGGAGTAAGGTTGATCCATTCCCTTTCACCTTCTTGCTCTTCCCCTCCATTGTAATAGTTTTCTCTTGCCTCTTTTACATGAGATAATTTACCCTAACCCATCTCTCCCTTTCTTCTTCTCCCAATATATTCCTCTCTCACCTCTTAATTTTGTTTTTTTAGATATTATCCCTTCCTATTCAACTCATCCTGTGCCCTTTGTCTATGTATACACGTACATACATATGCACACACATTTATTTATACACACATATACCCTCCTATAAATACATATATATGTGTGTATACACATATATACATATATATTCCCTTCAACTATCCTCATACTGACAAAAGTCTTATGAGTTACAATTATTGTTCTTCCATGTAGGAATATAAATAGTTCAACTTTAATAAGTTCCTTATGATTTCTGCTTCCTGTTTACCTTCTCATGCTTCTCTTGCTGTGAAGTGCCCACCAGAAATTATACACTAGAGCCCTCTTAAACCTGCTAGAGGGGACCCCTACTGGGTTCCTTGGAAACCACCTAATAGGCTCCAATAGTAAAGAAATGTTTCACCTGTGTTGCTAAAAACATGCCACAGATTCCCACGGATTCAGGTCTGTTTCGCTTCAGTAGAAATAATACTAAGGCTTTGTTTCAATAAGAATAATACTGAGAAAGCTTCGCTTCAATGGAAACAATGCTAACCCCTTAGAAACATGTTCTGTTGCTAGCAATCACATTGTCTATAAAATTATGTCTAACAGAAAGCTTGAGGCTATCTTTTGGTCTGAGAGGCAGTCCCGGCCGGTTAATAAACACTCCTATCAAATCATAATTCACCTAGCTGTCCTGTTATATCTCAGTGTCCATTACAGCTTCTTGTATTTAAAAGTAGAATTTTCCATTCAGCTCTGGTTTTTCATCAGGAATGGTTGAAAATCCTCTATTTCATTGAATTACCATATTTTTCCCTGAAGCATTACACTCAGTTTGCTGGGTAGGTGATTCTTGATTTTAATCCTAGCCCCTTTGACCTCCAAATTATGATATTCTAAGTCCTTCAATCCTTTAATGTAGAAGCTACTACCGTGTTTCCCTGATAATAGGACACTGTCTTATTATTTTTTTTGGACAGAAAAACACCAGAGGGCTTATTTTCAGGGGAGGGCTTATTTTAATGAACATTGACAGCAATTTTAATAAACAGGTAAATGTGAACAAAAAAATGTACCTTTATTCAATAATGAATTCAATAAAGAACAGGATGACATGCTCACTGCTGCAGCTCTGATTGGATGCAGCCGCGGGGGACGGGGGGGGGGAACGGTAGTGTGTAGCTCAGGGGATCACCTTCACTACAGTAGCAATCTCAATAGGGCTTATTTTGGGGGGAGGGCTTATTTTAGAGGAATCTTACACAGTAAGGGGAGGGCTTATTTTCGGGATAGGTCTTATTATCGGGGAAACACGGTAGGTCCTGTGTTATCCTGATTGTGTTTCCACAATACTCAAATTGTTTCTTCCTGACTGCTTGCAGTATTTTCTCCTTGACCTTGGAACTCTGAAATTTGGCTATAATATTCCTAGGAGTTTTCCTTTGGGGATCTTTTTCAAGAGGTAATTGGTGGATTCTTTCAACCTCTATTTTGCCCTCTGGTTCTAAAACATTAGGGCAATTTTCCTTGGGAATTTACGGAAGGATGATTTCTAGGTTCTTTTTTTGATCATGGCTTTCAGGTAGTCTAATAATTTTTAAATTATCTCTCCTGGATCTATTTTCCAGGTCAGTAGTTTTCCCAATGAGATATTTCACATTGCCTTCTATTTTTTTCTTTTT
>NW_027187400.1:16814692-16815415 GCF_028583685.1 Petaurus breviceps papuanus
GCATTCTTCTCCTCATTGCCTTTTTGAGCCTCTTTTGCCATTTGAGTTAGTCCATTTTTAAGGTGTTATTTTCTTCAGTCATATTATTGACTCTCTTTTCATGATTTTCTTGTATCATTCTCATTTCTCTTCCCAATTTTTCTTCCACTTCTCTTATTTGGTTTTCAAAATCCTTCTTAAGCTTCTCTATGGCCTGTAACCAATTCATATTTTTCTTGGAAGCTTTTGGTACAGTTCTAACTTCATTGTCTTCCCCCTGTTCCATGCTTTGATTCTTTTTGTCCCCAAAATAGGGATCTAAAGTTGGATTGCTGTGCTTGCTTTGCTTCCTTTGCTTGCTCATGTTGCCAATCAATTACTTGACTTTTGAGCTCTTTGCCACAGTAGAACTCTGCTCCCAGAGAGGAGAGCTTTGTCCCAAATCACTGGGGTTTTTGTAGCTGCCAGAGCTATTAGTTGGCTGCCCTCTCTGAAGCCTCCACAGGCTCTGGCACCTGGTCACACACCCCAAGACCTACACCCTAGATAGCGATCCAGATCCAAGCAGGTTTTGAGCTCTTTGCCACAGTAGAACTCTGCTTTCAGAATGGAGAGAGCTTTGTCCCAACTCACTGGGGTTTTCACAGGTGCTGGAGCTATTAGGAGGGAACCCTCTCTGCAGACCTCACAAGCTCTAGCACACTGGCCACACACCCCAGGACCACCACCCAAGACTGTGATCTA
>NW_027187400.1:16815815-16816297 GCF_028583685.1 Petaurus breviceps papuanus
CTACAGTAGCAATCTCAATAGGGCTTATTTTGGGGGGAGGGCTTATTTTAGAGGAATCTTACACAGTAAGGGGAGGGCTTATTTTCGGGATAGGTCTTATTATCGGGGAAACACGGTAGGTCCTGTGTTATCCTGATTGTGTTTCCACAATACTCAAATTGTTTCTTCCTGACTGCTTGCAGTATTTTCTCCTTGACCTTGGAACTCTGAAATTTGGCTATAATATTCCTAGGAGTTTTCCTTTGGGGATCTTTTTCAAGAGGTAATTGGTGGATTCTTTCAACCTCTATTTTGCCCTCTGGTTCTAAAACATTAGGGCAATTTTCCTTGGGAATTTACGGAAGGATGATTTCTAGGTTCTTTTTTTGATCATGGCTTTCAGGTAGTCTAATAATTTTTAAATTATCTCTCCTGGATCTATTTTCCAGGTCAGTAGTTTTCCCAATGAGATATTTCACATTGCCTTCTATTTTTTTCTTTTT
>NW_027187400.1:16816397-16840321 GCF_028583685.1 Petaurus breviceps papuanus
GGGGGGGGGGGGGGCTCTAATAGTATCTTGATTTCTCATGAAGTCATTAGCTTCCATTTGCTCCAATCTAATTCTGAAGGAATTATTCTCTTCAGTGAGCTTTTGAGATTCTTTTTCCATCTGGCAAATTAGGCTTTTTAAGGCATTCTTCTCCTCATTGCCTTTTTGAGCCTCTTTTGCCATTTGAGTTAGTCCATTTTTAAGGTGTTATTTTCTTCAGTCATATTATTGACTCTCTTTTCATGATTTTCTTGTATCATTCTCATTTCTCTTCCCAATTTTTCTTCCACTTCTCTTATTTGGTTTTCAAAATCCTTCTTAAGCTTCTCTATGGCCTGTAACCAATTCATATTTTTCTTGGAAGCTTTTGGTACAGTTCTAACTTCATTGTCTTCCCCCTGTTCCATGCTTTGATTCTTTTTGTCCCCAAAATAGGGATCTAAAGTTGGATTGCTGTGCTTGCTTTGCTTCCTTTGCTTGCTCATGTTGCCAATCAATTACTTGACTTTTGAGCTCTTTGCCACAGTAGAACTCTGCTCCCAGAGAGGAGAGCTTTGTCCCAAATCACTGGGGTTTTTGTAGCTGCCAGAGCTATTAGTTGGCTGCCCTCTCTGAAGCCTCCACAGGCTCTGGCACCTGGTCACACACCCCAAGACCTACACCCTAGATAGCGATCCAGATCCAAGCAGGTTTTGAGCTCTTTGCCACAGTAGAACTCTGCTTTCAGAATGGAGAGAGCTTTGTCCCAACTCACTGGGGTTTTCACAGGTGCTGGAGCTATTAGGAGGGAACCCTCTCTGCAGACCTCACAAGCTCTAGCACACTGGCCACACACCCCAGGACCACCACCCAAGACTGTGATCTAGATCCAAGCAGGTCAAAGCAAGAACAATTACCCTCTGAATGGTCATTTGGTCCCCCTACAATCTGCAGGCCAGGAGCTCTGGAAGCAGCCACATGGCAGTAGGTGCAACCACTGTGCCTCTACCACTTCTCACCCTGGGGGCCGGGGTTGGACCATGCTCTTCTGTCCCCCTTTTCCAACAGACTTCCCAACTGACCTTTTACTTTCTCTTTGGCGTTTATGGGTTAATAAGTCTGGGAACTGCCACAGCTGCTGGTGATTCACTCTCCTGAAGTCTGCTCCAGCCCATTTGTGTTGCTCATTGGGGCTGCCTGGGGTTGGAACTACATGGCTCATATGGGACTACGCTGGGCTCCCAGCCCAGTGTGATTAGCCCTTTCTGTAAGCCTGCTGGGCTGCCTTCAGCGGGAGATTTGTTTCTTTCTGTCACTTTGTGGGTTCTGTAGATCTAATATTTGTTTAGAGTCATTTTTTTACATATATTGGAGGTGGTTGGAGCCAGAGCCACACCGAGGTCCTGTTTTTACTACACCATCTTGACTCTGCCTCCTGTGCTTCTTAAAATTCTCTTTAAGCTCTTCCAGGAATTCCTTTTGGGTCTGAGCCCAGTTAACTTTTTTCTTTGAGGCTTTGCGTGTAGCTATATAACTTTGCTGTCTTCTTCTGAGTCTGTGCTTTGAGCATCCCTGTCACCATAGTACTGTTCCATGATCAGGTTCTTTTTTGTTGTTGTTGTATGCTCATTTTTCCAGCCTATTTCTTAACCCAAACTTGAGTTCTGTTCCTGGTGTTGAAGGAGCACTATCCCAAGCTTCAGCCTTTTGGTGTTGCTGTTTTCAGAGTTAGTTATGAGGTCTATAAGTTTTCAGTTCTTCCAAGGTTGTGTGATCTAAATAGAGGTGAGATCACTGCTCTCCTGGCCTAAGCTTTGTTCTGTGAGTATCCACAAGCACTCTTTTCTTCCCTGGGACTGTGACCAGGTTCCCCACTCCTGCTAGTGCTCTACCTCACCCTGGGACTAAAAGCCAGAATCCCATATGTGTAGTTCAACAGAGTCCTGCTCCCAGTGCTGCCAGCAAAGGATCCCCTGGAATTTCCTTCTGACCAGTTGTCTTTACCATCTGTGGGCTGAGAGCTCCAGAAGTTGCCATTACCAATTCAGTTACCTCCAAGGCCTGCTACTGGCTTTCCAGGGAACAGCCTGCACTGTACCACACTCCACTCTCAACCCCTTGAGAAAGACCTTTCTGGCTGATATTCTAAGTTCTCTTTGGCTGGAAAAATTGTTTCACCCCATCCTTTTGTGCATTCTGCTCCTCCAGAATTCATTTGGAGGCATTATTTGAAGTTGTCTGGAATGTGGAAGAACTTGGGTGAGTCTCTGTCATTATTCCTCCATCTTGGCTCCTAGCAAGTATTTAAACCACGGGATTTTGCTCATCTTTCAAATCCAAGACCATTTGTTGCCTTTCTTATACATAATACCCAACATATCTTGAGAAACCCTGACAACTGGTCATCTCAGCCAAGACAGGAAGATGGCGGACCCCACCCAAAATCCATTAGTTTTTTCACACCATATTCTACTACCCTTTAGCAGAAGCAGCAGCATCAAAATGACTACCATTTATATAGTACTTTAAGTTTTCAAGGTACTATACATATACTATCTCATTTTTTTCATAATCCAAGATTTTTTTTTATTGTTCTTTTTATAGTCACTTATGCCATGAATTCATAGGGGATTGGTTCCAACAGCTCAGGTTCCTTGCCATGGGTTCTCACAAAGTGTGATTCTCTGGGTGGAGCAGGCTGGCGTTTCAGTTGAACCCAAGTGCCTTTTTCTTTGACTTCCTTCTTCTTCTGATCATTTTCCTTTACCTGCTTCAGGAAGCTATCTCTGCTCTTGGAATGCTTAATATGCTCAATACGCACATTAATTCTTTTGGCTAGAATCTTGCCCTTAACCTGTTTGTTTACAACAATGCCTACAGCATGCTGAGTAACATTATAGACCCATCCAGTCTTGCCATGGTAACATTTGTGGGGCATTCCTTGCTGAACTGTGCCCATACCCTTGATATCTACAATATCACCTTTCTTGTATATTTGCATATAAGTAGCCAAAGGGACAACACCATGTTTTCAAAAGGACCTAGAAAACATGTATCGTGTCCCTCTCCTTTTTCCTTTTGTGTTCGTCATTTTGTCAACTCACGCAAAGCAGGAGCAGCTCGAGCCCCATGTACCTGGAATATGGCGGAGCCGGCGGAAAGCTATACTATCTCATTTGAGTTTCATGAGCAGAGCTATAATTAGGGTAGAACACTGGGCCTTTGCTCTAGGGTGCCAACATTTAAAAGTCTTTCAACAACTGAGCAGTACCTATAGTTGATGAGGAAAACTAGTTAAACTAGGAAGTTTTCTCCCTTGGTTGTCACCCCAAGGGGAATCGCTCCCTACCTTGGCTCCAGCTTACAATCATAGTATAGATTTCAAGCTGCAAGGGACCTCAGAGGCCAATTGGTCTAACCCTTTCTTTTTACAGATGAGGAAACTGAGGCCCAGATATTTCATCATTCAACTGCCCTCTCTAAAGTTACCAATGACGTCTTAATTGCCATATCCAATGGTCTTTTCTCAGTCTTCATTATTCTTGACCTCTCTGCAGCCTCTGATATGATTGATCACCCTCTTCTCCTTATTATTCTATTCTCTCAGTTTCCATGACACTGCTCTCTCTTGGTTCTCCTCCCACCTGTGTGACTGCTTACTATATGCCAGGCATAGTCAAAGCACTTTGCAAAAATTATCTTTTTGATCCTCACATTGGCCCTGGGAAACAGGTACTATTATCATTTTCATAGCTAAATTGAGGAAACTGAGGCAGGCAGAGATGAAGTGACTTGCCCAGGGTAACACTGCTAGCCACCCAGGCCAGGTTTGAACTCAAGTCTTCCTGACTCCAGGCCCCACCACCACCAAGCTGCCTCCATTGAGTCCCCCAGGAGCTTCCCAGAACCCTCCCTGGGTTCTCTCCTCTTATTCCTCAATACTATTTCACTTGGTGATCTCTTCAGCTCCCTTGGATTTAATTACCACTGATGATTTTCCAATCTACTTATCCAGTACTAACCTCTCTGCTGACCTCTAATCTTGAATCTCCAACTATCTAGACATTTCAAAATAGATATCCAGTAGACATCTCAAACTCAACATGCACAAAATTGAACTCATTATTGTAGCAACAAGCACCCTAGCATACCCAGGATGGCTGATAGCACAGGTTCTTAGATCTGCTTTTCTAAAGGAAAGCAACTCAAAATGGGTTAACAATCTTACTTTAATCAAACATATATCATTTACCTAGTTCAGGGGAAAGTCAACACCCTGAACTTCAGAAAATACAAACAGAAGTTACAAGAAGACAGAGGAACAGATAAGCAGACAGGGCTTCCAGCTGTCTGACCATTATATCCATCCCTAATTAGTTACCAGAGACAGAAACACCAACATCTGGGTTTTCAAAGCTGGGTGACTCAACAGCTGCCCAGGGTCTCATCTGGCCAAATCACACAACCCTTTCCAAAGTGAGCCCAAAGCAAAACCTCACATCAGGGTATATATAGCCTTCTCCTGGGTCAGAGAATGTCACAACCCTCTTGACCCATGGCCCAATCACAACGTAACAAGGTGTGGGTGTTCCTGAAAAGCAAGCCTCCCTCCACAGGCTTCATATGCTGTGACCATATTCAGTCTATTAGGGGGCAGAGTATATTTTCAAATCAGGGAATGTTCTCAGAGTCACTTAAGCCTATCAAAGGGCCAAGGGGCAGGGAAGATCTTCAGATTCCCATTCCCGTAGCAATTATGTTTTTCCCCAAATCCTCCCTCCCTCGAAATTTCCCTATTACTGTTTTTTTGGCAGGGGGGGAACCCCCAATCCAATCTATGGCCAATGTCTGTCAATCTTACTTTCATGACATCTATTATATATTACCCCTCCCTTCTCTGACACTGCCACCACCTTGGTGAAGGTCTTCTTCATCCCTGGACTATTGAAATAGCTTTCTGGTGGGTCACCCTGCCTCAAGTCTCTCCACACTTCAGTCTATCCTCCAATCCCCTATCAAATTAATCTTTTTGAAGTAAAGATCTGACCATATCATCTCCCTATTTAATAAATTCCCTCCACTCCCTATCATCTCATGGATCAAATATGAAACCCTCTGTTCAGCAAAGTCCTTCCTAATTTGGCCCCCTTCTAAGGTTCCAAGGTTTTTAGTTTATTTTTCCCCCTTCCCACATATTCTGCGATTCAACCTTTGTTGCATTTCCTCAAAAGAGACACTCTATCTCCAAACTCTGGGCATGTTCACTGGCTGTCCCCCAGACCTGGACTTCTCCCCCTCCCCCTCTCTTCCTCCTGCCTTCCCCAGGTTCCTTTGTGTCCTAGCTAAAATCTATTCTTCTATGAAAAGTCTTTCCCAACCCCTCTTAATTCTAGTGCCTTCCCTCTATTTATTTCCAGATTACCCTTGACATAGCTTGTTTGTACATGACAATGTTTGAACATTGACTCCACCATTAGACTCTTTGAGAGCGGGGATTCTCTTTTTTTGTATTGTCAACACTTAGCACAATGCCTAAAACATGGTAGGCAATTAATAAATGCTTATTGACAAACTAACTTAAAGTCACATGGGAAATAAGCATGAGCAGCAGAATTTGAACTCAGGCATTGCAACTCTAGATCTTCCCATGTAGCTTGATGTTCCCTCACCTGTTAAGTTTGTCCAGTCCCTAAATCTTGCCCCAAATGGGGATTGCCATGGGGACTTTCTGGCAATGTTTATCCTGCTTAGTCCAAGTAACAGGAATTCTAGTTATTGCACTGGTCCAAGAATAGCTCTTTGGGACAGCACCATTATCCCCATTTAGCAAACAACGCCACCACTGCTCACTGACTGCCGCCTCCAGGTCCAACAGTCTGCCCATTACAACTTGATGCGACTGAGACTTTTGCTCTGAGAACAACATCATCTAGACATCAACTTCTAATCTTCTTTATTCTGACTCTAAAAGTCCTTTCAGCTTTCTTTTGTCATTTTTTTTGGCTGCAAAATGGGCTAAGCTTCCTCTGTTCTCTTATGTATGTGTGCTAATGTGAACATGGCCTTGCTGCGTGTGTGGTCTGGCTTTAAAGTAAAAAGCTTGGCTCCTTCTATGGGCTAGGGAAGCCCATCACGTTGCTTACAGTCATATACACACATATGTACATGCACGTACATATGTCTACATATATGCATGCACAGATTTATGTGTGTTTGTACATGCGTGTGTGTGTGGATGTGTGTGTTTACATGTTGTATCCTGCCATCCTTGACCTGTAGTCACACTGTAATGGAAGCTGTTTGCTATGGTCCAAGCATTTTGGAAAACAATGTAGAATTATGATTTTTTTTTTAAGTAACTGAACTTTCAAAACCCTTTGACCCAAAGATACCATTGCTAAGTCTATACCCCCCCAAAAGAGGAAACACAGAAAGGAAGATCATATACACACCAAGATATTCATAGCAGCAATTTTGTGGTAGCAAGAACTAGGGGAAAAAATAGATTCCCATTGACTGCAGACATATTCTCCCTCTGATAGGAGCCAGCCATGGAGGCCAATTTATTCTTCCAAATATGTGACTGTCTCCTGGCTCTTTGATTTTGAACTGGTTATTCTTCATGCCTAGAGCACCCTCCCTTCTCATGGAAGATTCTTGGAATCTCGGATTTCCTTCAAGGCTCAGCTGAGGTACCACTTTCTTCATGAGGTCTTTCCTCGATCAGTAGGGAAAAGCCAACAGTAATCTTTCTTCTATACCTTGTTATTCAGTCATTTTAGTCAGGCTCTTTGTGACCCCATTTGGAATTTTCTTGACAGAGATACTGGAGTGGTGCACCATTTTCTTCTCCTGTTCATTTTACATATGAGGAAACTGAGGCAAACAGTGTTAAGTGACTTGCCCAGGGACACACAGCTAGCAAGTGGCCAGATTTGAACTCAGGTCTTTCTCACTCCAGATCTGGCATTACCTAGCTGCCCTTCCTTTTCTAAATACCTTGGATTAATTTTGTATATATAGTATATATACATACTCACATATACAGAGGATATATGTGGGGGGGTATATATACACATATTTGCACATATATAGTTTATATACAATATACAGTGTGTATAGATATAAGTATAGATATAGAAATGGTATCCTTCATTGGAATGTAAACCTTTAACAAAGATTGTTGAATTTTTCTCTTTGTATCCCTAGTCCTTACCACAGAGCCTGGCACGTATTAAGTTCCTGATAAATACTTGTTGATAGGTAAGGGAATTAGCATGTACATAAATTTCGGCTGAACAATTAACACCAAGAAAATACAGGTTCTCCACCAGCCAGCACCACACCATCCATATATGGAACCAACAGTTCCAACAAGTGGAGAAATATTCAATTCTGTGGGTAAGTTCTCTTACCTTGGCAGTATACTGTCCAGGGATATCCACTTGGATGATGACATTGACACACACATTGTCAGAGCTAGCTCAGCATTTGGAGGCTTTGAAGGAAAGCGTGGGAGAAAAAGAGGCATTAGACTGACGACTACTGAAGGTCTACAGAGCCGTGGTGCTGACCTCGTTGTTGAATGCCTGTGACACCTGGACAGTCTACCAGCGCCATGCTGGGAAACTGAATCACTTCCAGTTGAATTGTCTTAGGAAGATTCTGAAGGTCACCTGGCAGGATAAGGTACCAGACATTGAGGTCCTTACATGAACTAAACTGCCAAGGATGCGAACTCTACTGCATAGAGTACAACTCCCATGGGCTGTCCATATGTTCAAATGCCAAACACATTTCCCCAAAAGACTATTTTATGGAGAATTCAAGCAAGGAAGGTACTCACATGGTGGTCAAAAGAAGGGATACAAGGACACTCTCTAGGTCTCTCTGAAGGACTTTGGAATCAACTATGAGACATGGGAAAAACGGGCAAAGGACAGCCCAGCATGGCATGCCCTCATCAAAGAAGGCACTGTGCTCTGTGAGCAAAGCAGAATCACAGGAGCTCAAAAGAAATGCAAGATGCACAAATTTAGAGACATCTACCCTCCAAATGTTCGTGTGTACTATTTGTGCCTGACCTGTGGGAAAGTCTTCTGAACTTGTATTGGTCTAAGCAGCTCTAGCTGGACACACCGTACCTTGTCCCCAACATGGTGATGTCACTTTTGATCCTCTTGAAGTATTAAGGACAACAACCACAGCCTGTGTACCAGATATTGTTCTAAGCACTTTACAAAAACCCTGGGAAGTAGGCACTATTAAAATCCCTATTTTACAGTTAAGGAAACTGAGGTAGAAAGAGGTTAAGTGACTTATCCAGGGTCATACATTATCATTAAAATCCCTAGGTATTAAAGTACCTAGGTTCAGACCACACTTCTGTCATTCATTCACTGTGTGATCTTAGGCAAACACCGGAACTACTCTGAGCCTCAGTTTCCTACTCTGTAACTCTGAAAGTTCCTCCCAGATCCTCCATTTAAGGTAGGCAGTATGGACACCTCATCATTTCCCACCTGGTTACAGGCCTCCATCATACCCTATCTCCTGTCCTTTCCTCTTCACCCTCTCCCCTACCTCCTCTTCCAGTTTGTGTTTTGGGGGCTGGTTTTCTTTTTAATGTATTGTCTCCCCCATTAGACTGGGAGCTCCTTGAGGACAGGGACTAGTCGTTTGCCTTTGTTTGTATCCTGGGTGCTTAGCACAGGGCCTAATACATAGTAGGCGCTTTATAAATATTTATTGACTATTTAAATACATAGTTAAGGCCATTTCCAGCTCTAAAGCCATGATTTTACTTCTCACTGCTCCTTCTATCCCTCAGTTCTTTGTAACTTTTACAAAAGCACTTCTTCCAAGGATCCCAAAGCTGCACTGACCCCATAAGGAGCTGCAGTAGTCCTTCATCAAATCTAGAAGGCAGTTGTCACTTTTTTCCAGCTGGACCTGGGCATCAGTCCCTTCTAAAAGGGGATGAGGCTGGGAAGTGGGAAGCTATTGTGTCATGGGATGTCATAGGAAGGAGTATAAATGGTCATCAAGACTGCAGGCTGGGCAAAGGGGGTATGGCCTAAGTAGACCACCTTTAACTATGCTAGAGGGGCCCTGGACAATTTCACTAACCCCAGACCCCCTCCCCCACCCCCAGTGTGTTCCATTATGAGTCAAGAAAAGAGTCTCTTGGTGGTTTATTCAGAACATGTGGCTTAAACTCCACTCCAGCCTGACCCTCAGATCCCTTAATCTTTTCCGAATCTCCCTCCCTTCCCCCACGGCACCCCTCCCCTCTCCTTGGGGGCCCAGGCTGGCTCCTGACCTCGAAGCTGAAAGCAATTCTATTAACTCAGCTAGCTCCAGATGGGCCCTTCTCTGATCCCAGGAGGGCTTGGATGCCTTTCAGTAGCAGTGGGGACAGAGGCTTTGAAACTAAAGGACAGGGGTGGGCAGCAGCCTAGGGGGAGGAACACTGGCAGAGCATTGGGGGAGCCTGAAACCTGGGTTCTAATCTCACTTCATGGCTGCCTTGCTGTGCAGCCCTTTGTTAGTATCTTCCTCTTTTTCTGTAAAATGAGGGAATTGGACTAAATGTGCTCTAAGGGTCCTCCCAACTATAGTAGTCTGTGTTCTAAGGGCCCTCCCACCTCTGACATCCTGGGTTCTAAGGGCCCTTTACACTCTGACCTTGGAACATCATTCTGTTGGGGTTTAGCGTTTAGGGGTGCTGGAAGCCCCAAAATACCAACACTCCAGGTCCTGCTAAATGAATTTGACTCAAGTCTTCTCTCAGCCAATTAAAGATTCACCTTAATGGGTAGACTCTTAAGAAGCCTAAGTATATATGAAGTTTGTACTGACAAGCAGGCCAGAATAATCTGACACAGACTGACTTTGCCTAGATTGAATTCTCAGCTCTGTGAGGGAGGTAAACTGTATCTTAAGTACAGAAAGATTGTGGGAGGATCTAGGGGTGGTCTGCAGGAGGGGTTTGAGGAGGGTCTTGAGGAGGAGTCTAAGGAGGGTCTTGAGGGGACTGAGATCAGACTCCAGGAATGAGATTAAGGGTGGGAAGTAGCTGAAGGATACCTGGAGAGGACACACAAGGTAGGGTGAGGCTAGTTTAAGGGCAACAGATTTGGGTATAGGTATTTTTTTTTAAGCAATCAGGGTTAAGTAACTTGCTCAAGATTACACGGCCAGTTATTTCTGGGTGTGGTGCTGAGTATCTGAGCCCGGATTTGATCCAGGTCATCCTGACACTGGAGCTGGTGCTCTTACTCACTGAGCCACCTGGCTGCCCCTAAGCAATTGGGGTTAAGTAACTTGCTCAAGGTTACACGGCCAGGTGTTTGGGTATAGGTATTTTGATAGGATCAAGGGTAAGAAGTAGCTGGACAATAGAGGGCTAGGTTAGGTTAAGAGTAAGAGATTTGGGCCCAGGATAATGAAAGGCTTATCAGGAAAATGCCTCATCAAGTGGGAGGATTCACTCGGAGTTCAAGGGGCTTCCCAGAGCTTACACCCCACCAGTTCCAAATACCCCAAGGTCCCTCCTTGCACTGACATTCCAGGGCTTTCCATGTCAGTAACAGACCCAGCAGATAACAGACCTCTCAGTGGCTTGGTTGTGAACTCCCCTAACCTGTGCTAGTACTTTTAGGGACAAGGGGCAGGAGGAAACAATCTCTGGTGCTGTCTGTAAAGAGCCAGAAAGGAGTCCTCCTGCCCTCCCGGTCTGCAGGTGCTCTCTCTCAGCTGTTCTTTAAGAGGGATACTAATTAGGGTCAGAAAAGCTTACAAGTAGGTAGATGACACCATCTTATTAACAGTGCTAACATTTATATAATACTAACTGCACCAGGCACTGCACTAAACCCTCAGCAATTATTATCTTATCCTCACAATTCTGGCAGGTAGGTACTTTAAGTAGCTGCATTTTACAGTTGAGAAAACTGAGGCTGACAAAGGTTAAGTGACTTATCCAGGGTCACACAGCTAACACTTACCTAAGGGTGGATTTTTAAATCAGGCCCTCTTAACTCTATTTTTGTTTGTCGTTAAGTTGTTTTCAGTTATGTCCTGACTCTTCATGGCCCCATTTGGGGTTTTCTTAGCAAAGATACTGGAGTGGCTGCCATTTCCTTCTCCAACTCATTTTACAGATGGAGAAACTGAGGCAAGCAGGGTAGAGTTGATGGAGTTATGGGATTCTCACTGGGGCCCTAAAAGGAAAAGATCAAGTCTTTGCCCCCAGAATAATCCTTGTGGCCCTACCACTTAACTCCTTTTATTTTCTGCACCTTGCCCACCCCAGGCTACTTGCCACTCCTCAATCACATTAAGATCTTTTCACTGATCCTTTCCCCCCTTTTTCTGTATAAAAGTATCAATCTTACCCCCATTAAATTGGGCGGTCTTCAGAATCTCACCTGCTTCTATTGGGGTCACAATATAGTACAAGATTCACTAGAAATCTGCCTAATGGTGATATAATAAAACCTCACTACTCTGACTGAAAGAAGGCTTGAGTGGTCGAATTCTTTAGAGACAGGTCTGCCCTTGCATTTCAGGGTTCCCAGTACCCCAAAACACAACATATCGGTGGCCTGTACAGGGAATTGCCCGACTCCCCCCACAAGCCCTTCTCCAACCAAGACCAGAAGGCATGTAAGGCTCCCCTTGATGAGCCATGGGCTCTGGGAGCCCCCTCTAACTCTCCTTGAGTCCTTGAGGTACAGGCTCTGGGAACCTCCCTTGGACTCTTGATTAAATCATCCCATTTGATGAGGCATTTGCACGAAGCAATCAGCCTTACATTGTGGCTGGGCCCAGACCTCTAGCCTAGTTACTAACTGCTAACTGTTAACTGCTAGCCTAGTTACTAGCCTAGCCCTCAACAAACCCCATTGTTCATCTACTTCCCACCCTTGAGCCTATCAAAATATCAATACACCCTTGAACTGGCCTAGCCCACCATTGTCTGCAGCCTCCAGCTACCTCCCACCCTTAATCACTCATTGACCTCATTAACTGCTCCTGAAGACCCTTCCCAAACTCCTCCTCTAGGCCACCCCTAGATTCTTCCCACAACCTTCTGTCTATAAGACCCCAGTGACAGCGCCATAGAATGACCTAGCACAGATTTACTCTGTGTCTAATGCAAGTGAACTCTTAAACTTTTCTTTGGCTGAGAAGATCTGAGTCGAATTCATTCAGCCTGTTGGTATTTTGGGGTCTCCAGAGCAACCCTAACCCTCTTCACCCTCTCTCTCTATCCTTTTTTTGCTCTGAAGTTGGGGTTGCTCTCCAAGCACCTAGGAAGTCTTGGAGATGCTTTTGAGGCCTGACACTTTCAGGCTCCATTCAGATCAAACGCTATCTCAGACCCAGGCACTCCTTCCTCAGCATGGGGGAAGCCCTATCTTGAAGTGTATGCCCAATTCTCTCTATTCTCTAGGACAATAAAAGGAGTTTGGAAAAACTGCAGGTGCATTTTGGACTTACTCTATAGCCCTGGACCCTTCTTCACGAAGGACTCCGTGAACCCATGCCCGAAGGACTCCCTTCTCTCCTGCCCTCATGGCCCCTGGCTAGATCCTCCAAGCCGGACTCTAGCAGGACTTCCCTGAGATTTTCCCCTAAGGTTAGAAACAGAAACAAAAATTCAGTCTCTAAGACCTTGAAAAGGAAAGCTTTGTGCCTGGCCTCAGTATGATCTAGAGAACCAAGAAATATTGTAAGAGTGTAAAAAAAATCTTAAGATTCTTCTTCCTGTAGTCCTAGCTCTGACCGGCTGGGCTAAGTCTGTGGTGAAAAGTTAGAACAGCGAAAAACAGCAGATTCTGGAGGTTTTGAGGTGGATCATTAAGAAGTGGCCAGGGGGCAGCTAGGTGGCGCAGTGAGTAGAGCACGGGCCCTGGAGTCAGGAGGACCCGAGTTCAAAAGTGACCTCAGACACTCCTTAGGCAAGTCACTTAACCCCAATTGCCCGCTTCAAAAAAAAAAAAAAAAGTGGCCAGTAGCCTGGGGTGGGCTAGGTGCAGACAATGAATGGAGTTAAGTGGTGTGGGAGCACCTAGGTAGTAATGTGTGGGAAAATTCAGGGGCCAAGACCTGGTCTTTTCCTTCTAAGGGTCCAACCCCACAACCCCATCAAAATGACTTGCCCAGGGTCACACAGCTTGTAAGCATCTGAAGGCAGACCTGAATTTAGGAAGATGAGTGCTGCTGACTCCAGGGGCTGCTCTCTATCCACTGTGCCTTGGCCATCCTTGGCAGCCATACTGCTTCTTTAAAATTAGGGAAACTGAGGCCAAAAGTAACCAAAGCAGGAGCCTCCCTCCCCTTACCCCCCTAACTGACAGAAGAGTTTCCTTTCAATTTAGATCAATTCAACAAAACTATTGAATGAAAGGCCTTGGGCTAGAGGCTGGGGATGGAAAAACAAAATGCAGTGACACATCCTGTCCTCAGGGAGTTTATAATCTATTGGGAGAGGGGCGGGGGAAGGGGAGATACCGTAAGAATACAAATAAATGGGATGCTTGTTAACTGGGTAAACAGTTAGCTAGATACAGCCTGATTCCTGGGCCTCAGTTTCCTGATTTGCAAAATGGGCTAGATGACCATTGAGATCCCTTCCATTTCTAAACCTGCGACAATGTTATGAGATCTCCCAGACACCAGATTTAGTTTTTTCTACTGCTTTGTTTTCTCTTGGCCAGGTCACAAGGCTCAGCAATCAGCTGGTCCTCACAATGCCTTCTAAAATGTAAACATTTTTTCCTGAATGAATTGAGGGAAGAAGAAATGAATCAGGACTGGAAGCTGAGTATTTCAAGAAATCTTGAACCCGACATACCGAGTGCCCCTCCTTCAGCTCCACGATCCATATTTATAAAGCACTTTAAGGCTTACAAAGCAATTTCCTCCCAAGAATCCAGAGATCTAGGGAGCCCAGGTCTTGTCATCCAGATTTGGCAGGGTTGGGAGGAGGAGGGGCCCTTACTAGACCTGGGAATTCATTCCCCTAAAGATACAGATCAGCACCTAATTTGTAATTCATAGTCTCAGAAAATTTCCAGAGGGACTGAAAGTTTAAAGTGACCTTGGTCATGAAGCCTATATGTGTCTGGGACCTGACTTAATAATTCAAGATATTTGCATGGTACTTTTGAGTATAAGGTCTGGGAACCCCCTTGAATCTTCCCACTTGATCTGGTATTCCCCAGAGGCCAAAAGCTTTCTATTATCAATCTGACTGGAATCTCGGAATTTTCCCACCTAATCTGGCTTTTTCAGGCCCAAATCAGTTACCCTTAACCTAGCCTAGTTTTCCATTGTCCTCCTCTGGATTGCCTCCAGCTGTTTCCCACCCTTGATCCCATCAAAATTCCATTCTCTTGGTGTCTGGAGGTGAGCCTCTGGAGGCCTTGGTACAAAGTTTAGATAAAACAGTGGTCCTGCCCTCATGTTTTTCATGTTCTAGTGGGAGGAGATATGACATATAACAGATAGTAGAACATGAAAAGGTGTTAGTAGAACATGAAACATGGTGTTACTAGAGCATGAAACATGGTGTTACTAGAACATGAAATAAGGAGTTACTAGAACGTGAAACAAGATGTCACTAGAACAGGGCATCAGAGGTGTACAAAGTTCTTTAGCAATAAGGAAAGTCCAGGAAGATTTGCCAGAGAAGGCGACATTTGAGTTAGGTTAAGAACCTCACCAAACCCCACTATAAGGGGCCTCAAAAAGTCAAAGCCAAATCTTCCACCTCCCATCATGTCAGACACCAAACATTATCTAGAGGCAGAGGGTGGTGGGGCAGATAGAACACTGGGCCTGGAGTCAGGGAGACTTGCATTCAAACCTGGCCTAGGAGGCTAGCTGTGTGGCCCAAACCACTTCCCCTCTGCTAGCCTCCGTTTTGCTATGAAGATGATAATAGCACCTCTCTCCCCGGGCTGATGTGAGGATCAGGTCGATACGTTTTGTAAAGTGCTTTGACCATGCCTAGCACATAGTAAGCACCATGTAAATTCCAGCTATAGATCTTATGGATTCTATCTTCACACTATCTCTCCATTCACATTACCACTACTCGAATCAATCAGTGAACAAACATTAAGTTCCTACTATACCAGGATGCTAGAGTTCCCCATGCATATTACTCTCTCTTGTTAGAAAACCCAGTTTCACATTATGTTTCATAAAGTTGTGATTTCTGGTTGACACTAGGCAGTGAAGACAGAAAGACAAAAAACAAAACAGTTAAACCCTCAAAGAGTTAACATTCCATTGAGAGAGAGACAGTATGTGTATAGGTTTTCATATACATATACACACATACCCCTAAAGACAACAAACACATAAAAATATGTGCAATACAAGGCAGGTCCTCCTCCCTTCTTAACTAGACTGCTGTAATACCCTCCCAACTGTCCTCCCTGAACCCTGTATGTCTCCTTTCTAGGCCATCCTCTACACAGCTGCCAAGATAATCTTCCTAAGACCTGGACATAAAATCAAAGATTTGCACAGATCATCTAGCCTAGGGGCACTTAACCGGTTTTTTTTTTGTTTTTTTTTTTTGGTATCATGGCCCACTTTGGTAGTGTCTGGATAAGCCTATGGGCCCCTGCTCAGAATCATGTTTTCAAATGCAGAAAAAAATATACATATTATAAAGGAAACCAATTATATTGAAATACCATCATCACATTTTTTTCTTCATTTATGGAACTCAGTAAAGATTTAGTTCAACATTTTTATTTCACAGATGAGGAACAAAAGCCCCAAAATGTTAAGTGACTTGCCCAAAGTCACACAGATGCTGTAAATGACAGAGCCAGGATTGGAATTATCTTTCATCTTATCACATTCTACCTTGTATCCTTCTTGTCTACTTTGGATTGTAAACTTCTCCTGGGCCTCAGTTCCTCATCTTGAGAGTAAGGCCTATGACTTCTCTCTGATCACCTAATCTGTAGCAAAATGCCTTGAAGGCTCTTAATGTTTGTTGAATTGAAATATGTAATTTACTCCTTATTTCATACTTCCTCTTCTACTTTACCTTCTAACTACACTAGAGTACTAGCCATTCCTGTACATATCCCATGCTTCCATAACTTTGGGAGGAGGGGGAGTGGGGCTTTTATGGAAGGTGTTCTGGACCTGGAGTTAGGCAAACCTTAGTTCAAATCCTGCCTCAGTTATTTATTGACTAAAAATAAATTAGCCTCACGGAGAACGTTGCTTTGTTTGTATCTCCCTCATAAAGCTGTCATGAGGCTCAAGCAAAATTATATGTAGAATGACATATGTATACATATATATAATATAGAGAAATGGGCAGCTAGGTGGCACAGTGGATAGAATGCCAGGCCTGGAGTCAGGAAAACCTGAGTTCAAATCCAGCCTCAGATGCTTACTACCTGTGTGACCTCAGGCAAATCACTTCACCTTGTTTGCCTCAGTTTCCCCATATATAAGCTCAACCAGAGGAGGAAATGACAAACCATTCTAATATTTTGGTAAAGAAAACCCCAAATGAAGAGTTAGACATGACTGAAACAACTGAAGGAAAATGTACATAAATGTGTCTATATGATGTTATATGCTATGTAATACATATAATTATGTATTATATTATTTTATATAATACATGATATGTGTGTATGTATATATCAAGCTATAAGAATAATACCGCTTAATGCTCATGCCTTCCCTTTGCTGATTATCTCCCATACTGTCTATAGCTGGTTTATACACAATTGTTAATATGTCTTTTCCCCCATTAGATTGTAAACTCCTTCAGAGAAGGGCCTGGCACATGGTAAACATTTAATAAATGCTTATGGGGGGGGGGGGGTCAGAGCCAAGATGACAGATTAAAAGCAGGGACTTGGTTGAGCTCCCACTACCTCCAATATCTGTAAAAAATAACTCTAAACAAATTTTAGTGCTACAGGACCCACAAAGTGACAGAAAGAAACAAATCTCCCACCCAAGGCAGCCCAGCAGGCCCACAGGAAGGGTCTATTACACTGAGCTGGGAGTGGAACACAGTCCTTCATGAGGTGCGTTGGCCCAGACCTGGGGCGGCCTAACCCAGGATGCAAAAACCCATGGCACAAACCCACTAGAGAAAACTTCAGGAGAGTGAATCACTGCCAGCTGTGACAGTTTCCAGACTTCTCAACCCATAAACACTGAAGAGAAAGTAAAAGGTCAGTGGGGCACTCTGCTGGAACTTGGTGAGAGAAGAGCCTGGTGAGGCCCCTGTCCCTGGGGCAGCAGAGGTGATGGCGGCTACAACTGTTCCCGCTGCTGCTTCCAGCTCCTGGTCTACAGGTCGTAAGGGGACTGAGTGACCAACCTGAGGGCATTTGTAGGAATCATTTTAAAATTATTGGACTACCTGAAAGCCATGATCAAAAAAAGAGCCTAGACATCATCTTTCAAGAAATTCTTAAGGAAAATTTCCCTATATTCTAGAATCAGAAGGCAAAACATAAATTGAAAGAGTCCACTGATCTCCTCTTGAAAAAGATCTTTCAAGCATTCTTGTTGAAAAGACCAGAGCTGAACAGAAAGTTTGACTTTCAAATATAAGAAGCAAGAGAAGCATGAAAAGGTAAACAGGAAGTAGAAATCATAAGGAACTTGTTAAAGTTGAACTATTTACATTCCTACATGAAAAGACAGTATTTGTAACACATGAGATTTTTCTCAGTATGAGGATAGTTGAAGGGAACATATGTGTATATGTATGTACATATATATGTACATATATGTGTATGTCTGTATAGGTGGATGTATGTATGTATGTACACATATACATAGACAGATGGCACAGGGTGAGTTGAATGTGAAGGGATGATATCAAAAAATAAAATTAAGAGGTGAAAGAGGAATATATTGGGAGGAGAGGGGGAAAGATAGAATGGGGTAGATTATGTCAAATAAAGGAGACAGGAGCTAGCTGTTACAATAGAAGGGAAGAGCAGGAAGGTAAAAGGGAAAGAGTCAACCTTACTCACATTGGATTTGGCTTAAGGAGGGAATAACATACACACTAAATTGGGTATTTTTCCCTATAGGAAAATAGGGGAGAAGGGGATAAGAAGGGGGATGATAGAAGGGAGGGCAAATTAGGGGAGAGGGTAATTAGAATCAAACATTTTTGAAAAGGGACAGTGTCAAAGGAGAAAATAGAATAAATGGGGGGTGGGATAGGATGGAGGGAAATAAAGTTAGTGTTTCACAATATGACTACTATGGAAATGTTTTGCATTACTAGATATGTAAAATCTATATTGAATTGCCTGTCTTGTCAGTGGGGGTGGGTGAGGAGGGGAGAAGGGAAAGAATCTGGAACTTCAAGTTTTAAAAACAATTGTTTTTAAAAAATTGTTTTTTTTACAGGCAACCAAGAAATAAGATATACAGCCAATAGGATAAAGAAATCCATCTTGCCCTATGAGAAAGTAAGGGAGGGGAGATTAGGGTGGGACATAAGAGAGGACAGATTAGGGGAACAAGTATGCTTGCCATCTTGGGGTGGGGGGTAGGAGAGAGACAGGAAGAAAATCTGTAACTTGAAATCTTTGGGAAATGAATGTTGAAAACTAAAAATAAACTTTAAAAAATAAATGTTTATGGACCAAATGGATGAATAAATGTCATAGGATCATAAATTTAGATTCAGAAGGGAGCTTAGACATCTGATCCCTTAATTTCACAGATGAGGAAACTAAGGCCCAAAGCCATGTAGCTATTAAATAAAGCACTGATTACTGTCCTCTCTTTGCTTTGCATGCTCATCCTTCTACCACCCTGCTTATGGCCATGTGAAATGGCAAATCATGCTGGACTTGGGAGTCAGAAAGACCTGGCTTCAAGGCTGTCTCGGAAACTCATTAGTCACGTGACCTTGAGTCAGTCAACTGACATCTATAAAGCCCCCTGCTATGTGCCAAGCACGGTGCTAAGCATTGGGGATACAAAAAAGGAAAAAAAAAACAACCCAACCCAACAAGAGGATCAACCCCTGACTCCCCTCAAGGAGCTCAGTCTAATGGGAGAAGTAAAATATTTTGTACAAACGATACACCTTAAGGAGTGATCCAGAAAAGCTTCTTACAGAACGGAGGACATTCGCTGAGACCTGAAGGAAACCAGGAGACAGAGATGAGGAGGGAGAGCATCCCAGGCAAGGGGACAGCCAGAGAGAACGCTCAAAGTCAGGAGATGGAGTGTCTCATGGGAGGAAGAGCCAGGAGGTAAGTGTGGATGGATCAAGACGAACGTGGGAGGAATAGGAAGAATATGGCATAAAGAAGACTGGAACTGGAAAGGTGGGAGGGTGCCAGGTTATAAAAGGCTTTGAATGCCAAATAAACGATTTTATATTTGATCCTGGAGGTAAGAGGGAGAAACTGGAGTTTACTAATGAATGGGGAGTGTGATGCTCAGGCCTGGGTTTTAGGAAGAGCAATCTGCTGAGCGGAAGATGGTTGGAAGTGAGCAGAAACTTCACTTAATTTCTCATTTAACCTCAGCCTCCTCTTTTGAATCATAGGGAAATTACAATGGGAAGAACTTTGGCAATTTCTGAATGGGAATATTAAAGTTCCTGCCAATTTCTCCATGTCATATGATACTTTCTCAAAAACTTATCATACAAATTATAAATGACCATAAAAGGGGGAGCACTGGTGCTTATGAAATGGAGCCGATCCTTGTCCCCCAAGGGGGAAGCTCATTAAAACAAGTGAAGCTTACAAGGAGGCCACAAATACATCTGGACCAGACCCAGAGACACTCTGCTCTGGCAAGCGTGCTACGTGAGTAACTAGATATTTGTAACCAGGCAAGTTTAGGTTGATGGTTTTGCAATTAACTCTTCTGCCTAGAGGCTGGGGGCTGGATCTCTGGGATCCTCTCCTCCCCACAAGCTTAATCTTAATAATAACTCCCATTTCTACATTGCTTTCGGCTTTGTAAAACATTTTTCCTTGAAACAACCCTGTGTGGCAGGTATTATATAAAGTATTATCCCCATTTTTTAGAGGAGAAAACCAAAGCTCAATGGTTTGCCCACAGTCACACAGCTGATAATGACAGCTCCTATTTCCCTAAGACTTTAAAAGGGGCAAAGAGATTTCCTCCCAACAAGGAGGTAAGTAGTGTATAGGTAATGGGGATAGTGAGGGTCTCCCCAACCCCCACCTCCACTGCTTTGGAGCATGGATGGAAATGAACTGAGTAGCCCTAGATACTTTTGGTAATGCACATGGCTGAATGATTAAGGATTTTTACTTTGGGATAACTAAGCAATCCCTTTATTAGTCTTGTGGTCCAAATGATGGCAGCAGTGAGTGCCTATATTAAAGAGAATTGACCAATGAGTCAATGAGAGCTTTCCACTCAATACACTTTAAGGATACAACTTTTCCTCTCTTTTTCCTTTCTTTGGAACATGGTATGGATCTCTCTCTCTCTGTCTCTCTCTCTTCTTTTCTCCTCTTCTCTCTTTCATTCTCTCATTCATTCTCTCTCTCTCTCCTCTCTGCCTCTGTCTCTCTCTCTCTCTCTCTCCTCTCTGCCTCTGTCTCTCTGTCTCTATCTTTCTCTGTCTCTGTTTCTGTCTTTCTCTTTATCCCCAAACTACCAGCATCTTTATAATCTTAGAAAATCATCTAGGGGCAGGACTTGAACCCAGATTTTTCTGACTCCAAGGCCTTTATTCCATTCTCATACAGATGAAAGGTATTACACACATAAAATATTGGTATATTAATCTAGTTTTTAAAAGACAGAAAGTACTTTTGCCCTGAAGGCACAGAGCAGTTAAGTGATTAGCTTAGGATCACACCACCAGTATGGGTCATAGGTTGGACTTGAACCCAGATTTTCCTGACTTCAGACTTCAGATAAAGGAATCATAGAATTATAAGTAGTAGCAATAATAATAATAATAACCATATAGAACTTCCCAACTATTATTTTATCTGATCCACACAACAACCCTAGGAGGTAGGAACTATTATCATCCCCATTTTACAGATGAGGACACTGAGGAAGACAGATGTTTTTTATTTGCCCAGGGGTCATTCAAGCCATTATCAATCAGAGGCTGAGCTTTTGAACCCTCAGGTCTTCCTAGGATGGTAGGATCATAGATTTAATGCTGAAAGGGACAATAGAGTCAAAAGATCCAGTCCCTGATTTTACAAACAAGGTAACCCTCTCTCCACGATGTCAAGCTTCCAGAAAGAGAAGGGGCCCTTGAACACAGACTATTAGATCTAGAAAGGCTCCTAGCTCTCTTCTAGGCCAGCCCTTTCCTTTGGCACATCAGGAGAGGGAAGGGGGTCATGTTAGGTAAGCCAGCACATCCCCAAAAGCCTGTTTCTTCTTGTCCCTCACACCACCACACACCCACGCAGCCTTCATCCTGTGAGGGTGGAGTAGGAACATCTTCCCCACTCGCTGAACATCACCCAGGCTTTGATTAAAAAAAAAAAATTAACTTCTCCTACTTGTTTGGTGGGCAGAGTGAGATTTCCAAAGGGAGTCTAATGGGCAGGAGGGAGGGGAAGCAAGGCCAGGATGACATCAGCAGCAGGCTGGGGTGGGAGCAGCAGCTAGCCAGCTTCAAAGCCCTCATTATGTACTGAATTGTGGTTAAATCCAGAAAGCTTTCTTCTTCTGAAAAGCACCCGCCTTCCTAGCTACAGGTCATCTGCACTATTCAGTGTCCCCTCTGGAAAATGGAGGGCTGGGGTGAGATAATCCCCAAGGCAAATTCTGGGCTTAATCATCTAAGGGTTTCCTGATTGATCTTTCTGTGTATCATTCTAGTAACCCCACAAAAAGTACCCTGAAGATTAAAAGGGAGCCTCTATCTGTGGTGTATCCATAAATGCTCCCAAGCTGCTTCAATGGAAGTCTTCTTGGGGTTGAGGGTACCCAGAAGGAAGGCCCTGTTCCCTAGGGAACATGGCAACTTATATGGTCACCCTTGGTTCTCATATCCACATGATACCCTGCTCTCTTCCTCATATACAACTGTAGCTAACATTTGTGTAGTGTTTTAAAGTTTATACAATGATTTACTAGGGCACCCCTAGGAAGTCAATACCATGGGTACAATTATTGTCCCCATACTACAGATGAGGAAAAGGTAAGCTCAGAAGGGTTAAATGATTTATTTGCCCTTGGTCACACTGATAATAATCATCAGGGGCAGAATTTGAACCCATCTCCCTAACTCCAAAGTCAGCCCCCTTATCTACCACATCAGCTTGCTTCTCAGAGGCTAACAACTAAAGAAAAAAAAATCAGTTTCTCATATCTGAATTTCCCTTTTCTTTCCTAGCAATTATCTGAATCCTTGCTATCCTTCAAAGCCTACAAGGTAGAGTAGGTAAAACCAATCAATAATAATAAATTATTATTAACTAATAATGATTAAGCACCTACTATGTGTGATGCTGGAGTCCTGGACCTGGAGGCAGGAAGACCTGGGTTCAAATGTGACCTCAGACACTTAACACAAAAACTGGTGTGACCTACCCTCCAAAAAGAAAAAAGAAAAGAAAAAAAAAGAAATAGTCCTAAAGCTTGTAGGTGAGGATGAAAAGCCAGAATCAAGTGTGAGCAATGCCCCCCATGCTGCTACCATACAGGTCTTTCAGGCCTCCCTCTTTTACTGCCAAGACAGTCATCCCAACCTCTGTACCAACTGTTAGGTTGCATTGTTCATTGGAACAACAATCAGAGGGCAGTGAGGTGGCACAGTGGATAAAGTGCTGACCCTGGAGTAACCCTGGTCAAGTCACTTAACTTCATTGCAGAGAGGGAGAGATAGAGAGAATCAGTCTTGATATCCCTGCTCTGGCCTATTCAAGGACTTGCAACCTTAGGCAAGTCACTTCATTTCACTTCAATGATTTGTTGAAATGTGCTCAAGGCACAAAAGTCATCTGATCACAAATGAAGAAGTAGAAGGGACCTCAGTGGTCATCTCTTCCCACTCAGTCATTTTTAAAGATGATGAAATTAAGACTGAAGCAGATTAAATGACTTCCTAAAGTCCCCCGGGTAGGAATCATCAGAGGTGGGATTTGAACCCAGTTCCTCTGATTCCAGAGCCCCATCTTCCTTTTCCCTCAAGGAGTTTATGTTCCACTGGATGGCCCATATCACCACTCTGGTCTCAGAACCACAAATAAAACAAATGACATACATTGGATGTTCTTAGGTGCTTATATTCTATTTGGGGCAAAGGAAAATACAGCAAAATTAAACAGTCAAAGTCATTTTCATATACAAAGTCATTTTCAGGGGGAAGAAGACACTAGCAACTGAGGGGAAGGGTACATTTCCTTTAGGAGGTTGTGTTTGTCCATTCTCAAAGAGGACCATGGCATCAGGGAGCTGATGACATGACTTGGAGTTGACTTTGAGTTCAATGAGAGAAGGCTGTACAAGGACACGAGCTTCACTCTCTCCTCCAGAGCCATCTCAGTCCAGATTATTTATCAGGATGACTGGAGATGACTCAGGATGCAGTGGGAGACCTGGCCCTTTTAGGCTAAGGCCTTTTCAGGTACTCACTGTGAGTGAGGTAAGGCCTATTCAGTGAATAGACCTCTTTTAAGAACTGAGTCAAGGGATGACCCCTGGAATTTGAAAAAAAAAACAAAAAACTGGGAGGGGAAGACCCTCAGCATTGCTGGTCAAAAAGAGCACCGAAAATATAGCCATTAAGTGGAACTTGGGCAGGGACCTATTGTGGTCCAATCTAAGAGCTGCCGAATGAAATGGGTTTAAGGCTTAGTCTTTGAGGAAAGAGAGAAAGGGAGGGAGGGAGGAAGGAAAGAAGGAAGGAAGGAAGGAAGGAAGGAAGGAAGGAAGGAAGGAAGGAA
>NW_027187400.1:16840331-16950255 GCF_028583685.1 Petaurus breviceps papuanus
GAAGGAAGGAAGGAAGGAAGGAAGGAAGGAAGGAAGGAAGGAAGGAATCTAGCCAGGAAACCCCAAGTTGGCATCTTCCAACCAACAAAATTTACCTTCCTTTGGAGAGGGAGAGGAAGAGGACAAGCTGAGTTATCCAACCTAGTTAGGCCCCCATTCAGGCAGCTCACAGGTTATGTTTGTCCTTTGTTTTTGAAGAGGACCGTGACATCAGGAATCCGGGGCCATGTCCAGTCATCCTGATGAATATGTGGCCACTGGACCCAGATGGCTCTGGAGGAAAAAGTGAAGCTGGTGACTTTGCACAGCCCTCTGTAATGTAATGCCAAGCACAGGCAACTTCCCAAGGTTCAAAATACCAGCATAGGTGCTCTCCATTTTATTCAGTAACAAATTAAGAACAGAGAAGGTCAAAACATGACATCATTCAAAATACAGCATTTACTAAGTGTGATTAAATAATCTCCAAGTACTACCCCACCCCAGGGCCTTCCAATCATTCAATCAATTACAAAGTCCCTGGTCTAAATACTACTCCACCCCTAGGCTGTACCTTCATTTAGTCCATCACAAAGCCCCTCTTCTCAAATGGAGATTAGTTTCCAATCATAATAAGTAAAGTACATTCATTTGTTCAATCACAGAACACAAAAAGGTCAAAAGTTCCCCACCGCAGGATCACAATTGAATCTACCCCAGAGTTACAACAAGTTTAAGCACAGCACTTAATACCCAAATGGAGGTCTTTTCTTCATCTTGACAGAGGCACTTCTCAGCAATCTTAGTTCCTGGGGAGACAAGGCTTAGCAAGGCCACAAGATACATTGCCAGTCTCTTCATTAATTCATCCTCTGTCTGTAGAACAGTCCTAGAACCCCTGAAAACATTAGCAAAACCCTCTCCCGGGATTTCTGTAAACATACAACAAGAAAATTCTTCTTCAGGGCTTCTGAACCAACAGAAAGGTTCCCAGACCCCTGCAACAACAGCACTGTTCTTCACCAGTGGACAGTATTCACTCTCTGTCTGCAGGACAGTCTCAGGAGCTCTTAGCCAACAGCCAGGTTCCAGGACTTCTTCAACAGGACTGTCTTTCACCAGTGGACAAATCTGGCAAAACAACATCAAAACAGATAGACAAAGTACCAGCAAAACAGCCATGTCTCCTCAGTCCTTGGCAGCTCCGGGGGCAGGTCTCAAAAGTCCAGGGCAATTCAAAGTGGCCCTCAGCAATCCTCTCAGTCTCTCTCTCTGCCTCCACGAGGTGCTGCTTCCAAAAAGTTCTTCTGCCTCTCTCTTGTCTCTCCAAATCTACATCACCAGCTCCTCCCAGTTCAGGACTCTCTCTCTTTTTTTTTTTACATCAACAAGTCCATCCTGCAGGTGGGATTAACAAACTCTGGGTTTTAACATAATCAATTTGAAAACCAAGCCAATACAGGGGGATCTTTATATTCCATTAATATCACACCCTCCGTCACTCAAGTCAAAGTCCACTGCAAGTCATGTCATCTTCTCCCTGATGTCAGGATCCTCTTCAAAAACAAAGGACAAGCACAACCTGTGAGTAGTCTGAGCTGCCTGAATGGGGACCCAGACAGTTGGGTAACTCAGTTCATCCTCTCCCTCTCCTCCTTCTCCAAAGGAAGGTAAATTTTGTTGTCTGGAAGCTGCTCACTTAACTTGGAGTTTATTGGCTAGATTCCTTTCTTCCTTCCTGTCTTTATTTCTTTCTCTCTTTTCTCAAAGACCAAACCTTATGCCCATTTCACTCTTGGAGCTCATAGATTGGACCACAATAGGTCCCTGACCAAGCTCCACTTTGAATGGCTATATTTAGGGCCCTCCTGACTCAGAGTGAATGGAAATAGCAACTGTTTCCTGAGGGTCCTCCCCTCGATGGGAGGTTAATCAGTTAACAAGCCTTTAGTAAGTAAGCACTTACTGTATTTCAGGCCCAGTACTAAACACTGAAGATACAGAGAATGGCAAAACCATGTCCACAAGGAGCTCACTTCCTAAAATAACTAGATATTTGTGAGATATTTACAGAGTAGACGAAGATGTTTTGAGAGAGGAAAGGTCTGGGAGGGAAGCAGGGAAACTGAGAGGTGGAGGTGAAGGGGTGGAGAAGTCCAGGGAGCCAGACAACTTAAAGGAACAAGTTGTAGAGGCTTTGTTGTAGTAGTTGATGACAAGTAGGGTAGGGTGGCTGGACCATAACACATGGGGGGAAATGGAGCAGAAGATAATCGGAAAGGGAGGAAGAAGCCAGGTTGCAAATGCCAAACAGAGGAAAATTATGTTTGATCCTAGACATAATAGAGAACCACATTTATTGAGGGGGTGGAATATGAAGTGGTCAGAACTTTTTTTCTTTGAAGAACTGTTCTTTAGAAAAATCATATTTGGGGGCAGCAGGTGGCTGTAATGGAAATGCAGATTTAAAGATCTTCCCTGCCCCTAGTCTAAAGTGCACCTGGAGCCTGGGGTGGGAGGCTTGTTTTTCAGTAGATACTTTTTGATTGGCCAGTGGGTCAATAAGGTTGTTACATTCTCTGAGCCAGGAGAAGGCTATATAAGCCCTGATGTGTAGCTTTGTTTTGGGACTCACTTTGAGAAGTGTTCTGTGATTTGATCTGAATTCTGGGAAGCCGTTGTTCAGAGTCCCCCGGCTTTGAAAAACCCAGAATGTGGAAACCCAGATGTTGACTGGGTATGGATGTAATGGTTGAACAGTTTGGAAATCTGTCTACTTGATGTTTCTGTCTTGATAATTCTGCCTGTATACTTTGAGGTTCAGGGTGCTGACCTTTTCTCCTGAACAAGGTAAACGATATATGTCTGACTGATTAAAGTAAGCTTGTTAACCCATTTTGAGTTGCTTTCCTTTAACAAAGCAGATCCAAGAACCTGTGGTAGCTGCAAACCCTGAGGACGCTTGGGGTGCTTGCTGCTACAGTGGCGCAGTGAAAAGAGCACCGGCCCTGGAGTCAGAAGGACCTGAGTTCAAATCTGACCTCAGGCATTTAACACTTATTAGCTGTGTGACCTTGGGCAAGTCACTTAACCCAATTGCCCTGCCTTCCACCCTTCTAAAAAGAAAAATCATACTGGCAGCTGAGAGGAAGATGGATGGGAGTGGGAAGAGATCTGAGATAAGGAATCCAACTAAAGGGTCTTACAACAGGCCAATTAAAGAGTGATGAGTGTCCAAACTAAAGTACCACATTTCACCACATAGCTTAGTGCCCTGCTTTGTTTTTCCAACCCAAAAATTGGTATAAACCCTTTAGTTGCATGGTATGATAATGTTCTTCATGCTGCTTAAAGGGTAAACAGAGCAGCGATGGATGTATTCACCAGTGGTGCATGGACACACACTGTGAGCTCTGGAGCCTAGAATTCTCAATGCACATGCATATTCTTGAGGATTCCATGCATCCTAATCTGCACCCAAGACTGTTTAGTAATACATGATTTTTAAGTAATACCAGCACAATTTTTTTTAAAAAGCTTCACATAATGGTTGCACCCCCACCCTCCCTTTTTTAAACAAAAATTTGGCATAAAATCTGCAACAATCATGCAATGAAATACAGTAGTGGCCGTATGAGTAGAAAGAAGAGGACATAGGCAGATGTTGTAAAGGTAGGAAGAACTAGATCTGAGAACAAATTAGATATGTTGAGTGAGTGAGGAGTCAAAAATGACAATGCAATTCCGTGTCAAGTGCTTTCCTCCTTCGAACACCCCTTCAAGGTAGGTGGTATTAATGGGTGCTTGTGTTTGGGCCGCAGCCCTAAAGTTGAGGTTTGGGGTTTAGGGGTGCTTGAGACCCCAAAATACTGACATCAGGTCCTGCCCAATGAATTCAACTCAAGCCTTCTTTCAGCCAAATTAAAGCAAAGTTTATTAAAGATTCGTCATAATGGGTAGACTGTTAAGGAGCCTAAGTATTTGTGACACTTGTATTTAGACAAGCTGGCCAGAACAATATGAAACCTAGGGAGTCTGCTAGCCTGAATTTCAGTGCCTTCAGGGAGGTAAGATGGAGCTTATATACAGAAAGACTGTGGGAGGGATCTAGGGGTGGTCTACAGATATTTTGATTAGATCAAGGGTGGGAAGTAGCTGGACAATGGAAGTCTAAGATAGGTTAAGAGTAACTGAGATTTAGGCCTAGGATAATGAAAGGCCTTGGGCAAATGCCTCATCAAGTGGGAAGATTCAAGGGGAGTTCAAGGGGTTTCCCAGAGCCTGTACCCCATCACTAAGACCTTGTCTCTAGAAGTAACCCAGCCACCCCTATGAGAAAATCTCTCCCTGTTGCAGACACACATGCAGACCTGAGCCTGTAATTCCTTTGATAACAGTATAAACACAGGGTGCTCACCCAGCCCAAGGACCCTGCTCTGTCAGCCCTTGCATCTTATCCCCTCAATAAAGCATCTCTGCTGACTCCCAGAATTTTCCATACCTTCCAGCAGCCCAGCACCTGGACTATTATTCCCATTTCACAGTTGAGGAAACTGAAGTTAAATGACTTGCCCAGGGTCACACAGCTAGTAAGTGTCTCTGAGACTGGATTTGAATTCCAGTCTTCCTGACTCCAGATCCAGAAATCAAGCTGATGAGGTATGGGCTCTAGGAGTCCTCTTGACCTCTCCTTGAATTTTTGAGGTATAGGCTCTGGGAAACCCCCTTGAACTCTGATCAAATCATCCTATTTGCATGAGGCCATAAACCTTACATTGTGGCTGGGCCCAAACCTCTGTTACTAGATTTCTCACCCTTGAGCCTATCAAAATATCAATCCACCCTTTTACTGGGCCAGTAGCCTCCAGCAACTTTTCCCACCCTCAATCACTCATTGACCCTACCCAAACTCCTCCCCTAGACCACCTTCCAAAAAAAACCTTCTGTGTATAAGACCCCATCTTGTCTCCCTGTGTGAGAGTGCCATAGAATGACCTAGCACAGGCTTACTCTGGGTCCAATACAAGAGACCAGGAACCATAAAAATGAAGAGGGTACCCATAAAGAGGGTCAGGGTTGCTCTGGAAACCCCAAAATACCAACACACTGGGTCCTACCAAATGAATTCGACTCAAGTCTTCTCAGCCAAAGAAAAGTAAAGTTTATTAAAAGTTCGCTAGTATTGAACACAGAGTGTCTGTGCTAGGTCATTCTATGGCTCTCTCTCATTGCACTCTAGGGTGTTCTCACAAACATGAAGACAGGATGGGGTCTTATATACAGAAGGTTGTGGGAGGAATCTGGGGGGTGGTCTAGGAGAGGGTCAATGAGTGATTAAGGGTGGGAAGTTGCTAGAGGCTACTTAGAAACTACAGACAATGGTGGGCTAGGCCAGTTCAAGGGTGGTTTGATATTTTGATAGGCTCATGGGTGGGAAGTTTAGTAACCAGAAGTTTGGGCCCAGCCTCAATGAAAGCTTATGGCCTCATGCAAATGCCTCATCAAATGATTTAATCAGAGTTCAAGGGGGTTTCCCAGAGCCTATACCTCAAAGACTGAAGGAGAGGTCAAGGGAGCTCCCAGAGCCCATACCTCATCATAGCCACTGAACCACCATCATAGCTGACTTGGGAGAATGGTAATGCCCTCAATAGTAATTAATAGTAAAGTTTGGAAGAGAAGAGAATTTGGGAGAAAAGACAATATTCTGTTTTGGACATGAGTATGGGATGCATATAGGACATCCTGTTCAAGAAATCCAAGAAGTAATTGGTGATGCAGGATTGTAAATCAGGAGAGAGGTTATGGCTGGATGTATAGATCTGGGAGTTATTAGCATGGAGATAATAATTGAATATGTGGGAACTGATAAGATAGCGTAGAATGATATGAGAGAGAAGGAAAGAGAGCTAGAAAGAGAAAGATACACTGAGACAGAAAGAAGGAAAGAAAAGTAAAGACAGAGAGAGAGAGAGAAGACAGAAAGAGAAAGATAGAGAGAGACAAAGAGAGGAAAACAGAGTCAGACAGAGAGAGAGAAAATGAGAATTTATTAAGCACTTACTATTTTCCAGGCACTGTGTTAAGCCCTGGGATACAAAAACAACACAGCCTTATTCTGAAAATGCTTACATTCCATTAGGGAGAGGCAAAACACAAAGGATGCTAGAATGGAGGAGGGGTGCCCACAGCTTTCGTTTGAGTCATCCTTTGATAGCTAAGACTGTGGGTGGGGAGATGGAGAGGGTCAGAGAGTAAGCTGAAAGTAAAGTGAGCAGGATAGCTGAGGGTCCACAAAACAGAGCCCAGGACAGTGGGCTTGCCAGCAATGGAGACCAAATGGTCACATAGGTAGGAGGAAAACCAGCAGAAGGCCACTTGAGCTGAGCGAAGTCAGAAGGCAAGAACTGAGTGTAGGTGAGGAGACAGCACAGTCCAGAGATGGGGGAGACTCCCAGTTCCGTCCTTTGATCCCCCACAATCCAATCTTGGAATCTGCAGGGGAACAAAAAGGGAGGCACACTCAACTCCTCACATTTGCTGCTTTTTCTCATCTGAAGCCAGGAGTGTTTTTTGTTGTTTTCTGTTTCAATCTAACAACTTTTGGAGCTGGTTACCATTGGGAAAGGGGTGGGGAGAGTGTCAGGAGAGGAATCAATTAATGAAAGAGCATTAAATAATTTCTTATGTGCAATTTATCCAGGACACATTCTACAACTATGTTTTCTAATGGAAAAAATGTTTTGTCTTCCTTTTTTTTTTCTTATTCTGCTTGTTAACTCAGTTCTGGTGCTGCAGAAAATCTGTTAGGACCGCCAGGAACAAGCCAGCCCAGGGAGATGGGCCAATATTTAAATTCCCATTTTTAAATTCTCCTTGCCTCTTTTCCATGCGCTTCCTCATCTTGCCTCCATTTCTTTCTCCCCATCACGTTTGTTTCACTGGTTCATTTCTCTCCTCATCCCTGTGTTCCTGAGTGTTCATTCATAATAGAACCTAGGCCAGTAGGCGGAACACTGAACTTGGAATGCCTGGAGTCAGAAATGGGTTTGAATCTTGCCTCTGCCTGAGACAATAGGCAAACCATTTCTTCTGTCTGAGCTTTAACTGCCTCATCTGTGAAATGGGAGCCTCACAACGCTGTTGAGTGAGGAAAGCACCTTGTATACTATAGGTAGAAATTTCAAAATGTGAGCTATCCTTTTTAAAGCACTTCTCATAAGTTCTTTCAAAACTTCACGTAAGATGAAGAGCCACTGGCTCCTTGGTAAACTATCTGTCCTGCTGATTAAAGGTGTGGGTATTTGAAGCTGGATTTTTCTCTGCACCACCATATCCAGCTTGGTGAGCAAGCTGCTGCTACAAGTGGACAGGAAGAAGGGACTTGGGGGAGGAAATCACATCTCTGGCCCATGTTCCTGACCAATGAGCCCTAGCTAAGCTACACTCATACTGTATTTATCTCTCCTTTACTGTGAGCAGGTGAGACTTTGTGCCTTCAACCAAGCTGACTCAGGAAGGAAAGATGTTAACTGATAATTTTCTAGAATCTCCAAAAAGTGGAGAACATAGAGAATGTCTGAGCAGGGAGAGAACTCAAAATACAAAATGTCAGAACTGGAAGGGTCCTTAGAACACAGAATGTCAGAACTGGGAGGGCCCTTAAAACACAGAATTCAAAACTGGGAGAAATCTTAGAGATCATATATTCCAACCAGCCTATTTTATAAATGATGAAACTGATGCTAGAAAAAAGAAATGGTTCTTCTCAAGGCTCTATAGTCAGCAAAAAGTCTTCAATGTACAGTGGGACAGAGAGCTGACCTCAGAGTCAGGTAGACTTGGATTCAAGGTCAGTCTCTGACATATCTTGTCCAGAGGATCCTAGGAAAGTCACTTAATTTCTCAGGTGCAGAAAAGGTACTGACAAGTTTCTCTGACAAAGGCCTCATTTCTAAAACATATAGAGAACTGAGTCAAATGTATAAAAATAAGAGCCATTCTTCAATTGATAAATGATCAAAAGATATGAACAGTTTTCAGATGAAGTAATCAAAGTTATCTATACCATATGGGAAAATGTTCTAACTCACTATTGATTGGAGAAATGTGAATTAAAACAATTCTACCTCATACCTATTAGATTGACTAATTGGACAGAAAAGGAAAATGAGAAATGTTGGAAGGGATGTGGGGAAAATGAGATATTAACACATCGTTGGCAGAGTTGTGAACTGATTCAACCATTTTGTAGAGCAATCTGGAACTATGTCTAAAGGACTATAAAACTATGCATTCCTTCTGACCTAGCAGTACTACTACCGGGGTTGTATTCCCAAAAAAGATAAAAAAAAAAAAAAGGAAAAGGACCTATATGTACAAAAATATCTATAGCAGCTCATTTCTGGGGGCAAAGAATTAGAACTTGAAGGGTTGCTCATCACCTGAGGAATGACTGAACAAGTTGTGGTATGTAATTATGATGGAATAGTATTGAATATAAGAAATGATGAACAGGATGCTTTCAGAAATACCTGGAAAGATATGCATGGGCTGATGCAAAGTGACATGTACTTCAGCCATGAGTAACTTAGCTATTCTCAGCAAGACAATGATTCAAGACAACTTTGAAGGATTTAGGATGAAAAATGCTCTCTATCCCCAGAGAAAGAACTGATGGTACCTGAATAGAGAGAAGCATTCTTTTTTTTAGCTTTATTTTTGTTGAAGGTTTTTTTTTTTTGGGGGGGGGGCTATGTTTTCTTTCACAGCATGACTAATATGGAAATGTTTTGCATGACTACACATGTATAACCTAAAAAAAAAGTTGCTTACCTGCATTGATAGAGGGAGCTTCCTCACTTGGGAGTTCTCTTTGTTAATGAAATCACAGGCTAGCTCCTACCCCTGTCCTACACATATTGTAAGTGGCCTTATGACCTGTTCAATTGTTTTTCCTTATTATAAGTTCATCTGAACATATCACTTTATTACCATCATCATTTAAGAGAGGAGGAGAATCAAGTGTTAATCTTGAAGTCAGTAAGACCTGGATTCCAGTCCTGCCTTGGACTGGCTGTATGACCCTGGGCAAGTGTAATGGTAATGGAAATTTGAAGATCTTCCCTGCCCCTTAATAAACCTAAGGGAATTTGAAGATCTTCCCTGCTTTGAAAATATTCCCTGCCCCCCAATAGGTTGAATGTAATCACATGGAATTTTGGTGGGAGGCGTTTACTAAAGGGTAGAGCAGAACCCACAGGAAGCTGGGACTCAGAGCAGTTAGAGCTAGAGGAAGGAGAGGATGCACCCAGGGAAACAGCTAGGCTTGTGATCCTTTGCCCCCTGATGTGACAGCTAGGCTTGTGTTTGTTTGTGGGAAGGCTAAAAGAATGGTGTGACTCTCTGTGGTGTTATGGTGTATTAACTTCTTTGCCACTATGATGGATTTGACTTTCTGGTGTTGGGATTTGGTTTTCTGGTGTCTGAATAAATGTTTCGCTTCTGTCTTCTATATGGAGAAACTATTCTATTTTGAGATTGAGAACTATGCTGGCATATTTACAGTTGCCATCAGTACTGTGGATATTGCATTGTTGCTACATCAAGTCACTGATCCTTTCAGTGTTCCCAGGGAATTCTGATTATGAATTCTGAATTGCTAATCTTTATCAGGAAGGGAAATTTCCACATCTGAAGTTCCCCGAGCTGATAAAATCATAGATTCCAGGCAAAGAAAAAAGAGAAGGGGGGGGGGGAAAGAAGTGTTCATTTGCATTTTTCCATACTAATGACACCTAGTTCAAGCAGATCAGATCCAAGTTAAACCCAAGTATGTTGACAAGCATTTAATGGGGAATCCATTATGAGGGCCTGTGCCATGGGGTAATATATGGTCTGTACTCTTTTTACCTACTGATTTAGGGAGATAAAACAAACACAAAGAACAGTGAGAACAACTTGTAATAAATGAAATGACTAACTCAACCACCAGCAGAATTCAATCTGTCAACAAGTATTTATTTATCAGCTGTTTAGAGCTCCCTGGTTCTATGCATCCTATTAAAAAAAATCCTTATCCAAATTGATGGAAAGAAAGGAGCACAGGAGAACCCCAAGGGTCATCCTTGTAAATTACTAACAGCAGCCATGATAATACAGATTTAATTATATTGCTCATCTCCTTGATGGAGGAAAAGGGAATAAATATGTGTGTGTGTGCATGTATATATAGATGTATTATGATACCTACTATGTACCAGACACTGCTAAGTGCCTTACTAATACTGTCTCATCCAATGTTCCCAACAACCCTATGACGTAGGTAGGTATTATTATCCCCATTTTGTAGTTGGAGAAACTAAGACAGAGGTTTAAGTAACTGGTCTAGGATCACACAGCTTCTAAATGTCTGAAACCAAATTTGAACTCAGATGTCTCTGGCTCCAGGTCCAGGGCTCTGTCTACTGAGATGCCGTAATGACCACTATTCAATATTGTACTAGAAATGCTAGTAACAGAGATAAGAGAAGAAAAAGAAATAGAAGCAATTAGAAAAGGCCACAAAAAATCAAAACTATCACTCTTTATAGATGATATGATGATATACTTAGAGAATCTTAGAAGATCAATTAAAAAGCTACTTGAAATAACTAACAACTTTAGCAAAGTTGCTAAACAAACCCACGTAAATCATCCTTTCTATATATTACCAACAAAGTCCAGCAATAAGAGATAGAAAAAGAAATTCCATTTAAAGTAATTGTAGACAATACAAAATACTTGGGAATCTACCTGCCAAGCCAGACCTAGGAGCTATGTGAACACAATCAAAATACTTTTCACACAAATAAAGTCAGATCTGGTTTGTTGATTGTTGTTCTCCAAAGAGGACCAAAATTACATCGCTGTGCTAGAGTCCAGTTTTAATGTGTCCCTCTGTGGCTGATCAGACCAATACGAGCTCAGAAGGCTCTACCACAGGCCAGGCACAAATAGTCCCTGTGAACATTTGGGGTGGATTCTCTAAATTTTCCTTTGAATTCTCTCAATTCTGCTTTACTCATAGAACGCAGCACCTTCTCTGATGTGGGCACACCATGCTGAGCAGTCCTGTGCCAGTGTCTCCCATGTCACACCATCAATTCCAAAGTTCTTAAGAGAGACCTTGAGAGTGTCCTTGTATGGCTTCCTCTGACCACCATGTGAACACTTGCTCTGTGTGGGTTCTCCATAAAACAGTCTTTTTGGCAAGCATATGGTTTGCATTCAAACCACGTGACCAGCCTTTCAGAATTGTACTCTCTGCAATAGAGTTTGAATATTTAGCAGTTTAGTTTGAGAAAGGACCTCATTGTCTGATACCTTATCCTGCCAGGTGATCTTCAGAATCTTCCTAAGATAGTTCAAATGGAAGAGATTCAGTTTCCTGGCATGGTGCTGGTAGACTGTCCAGGTCTCACGGGCATGCAGCACTGAGGTCAGAACAATAACTCTGTATACCTTCAGTTTGGCACTCAGTCTGATACCTCTTCTCTACCACACTTTCCTTCCAAGCCTCCCAAACATAGCTCTGGCAATGCGAGGGTCAACCTCATTATCAATGTGTATATCGCTAGAAAGTACACTACCAAGGTAAATGAACTTATCCACAGAATTCAAAGTTTCTCCATTTGCCGTCACCAATGGTTCCACATATGGATGGTGTGGTGCTGGCTGACCAAGCACCTGTGTTTTCTTGGTGTTAATTGTTAGGCCAAAATTAGCACAAGTAGCAGAGAACTGATTCATACTTTGCTGAATCTCAGCTTCAGAGGCTACATCCAGTGCACAATCATCTGCAAACAGAAAATCATGTGCCAACATTCCCTCCCTCCACTTTGGTCTTGGCTTGTAGCCTCTTCAAGTTGAAGAATTTACCATCAGTGTGGTAACTGACCTCGATGCCGTGTTCATCTTCACTGAAAGCATTTAACAACATGGCTGAAGACATAATGCTAAAAAGCGTGGGAGCAAACACACAGCCTTATTTCACTCCTTTGGTGACTGGGAAGGCATGACAGTGTTGTTCATTATCCAGAGCCCAGGCAAGCAGGCCGTCATGAAATTGATGTCCAATGCTGATGAACTTCTCTGGGCAACCAGATTATGACATAATTTTCCATAAGCCCTCATGACTAACAACATCAAAGGCCTTGGTCAGATCTACAAACGTTGTATGCAGACCTCTCTTCTGTTCCTGACATTTCTTCTGGAGTTGTCAGGCAGCAAATGCTATATCGACTATTCCTCAGCCCTTTCTGAAGCCACACGAGCTCTCAGGGAGATGACCATCTTCCAGGTGAAGGATCAGCCTATTAAGGAGGACTCTGGCAAGGATCTTGCAAACAATGACTAAGAGAGACCCCTCTGTGGTTGTCACAGGACAATCTATTTCCTTTACCTTTATAGAAATGGGCAATCAAGGCATCTTTGAACTCCTAGAGGATAATCTCCTCTTTCCATATAACCTGGAAAATTATAGTCAGTTTTTGTATGAGCAATGGACTCCCTACCTTGTAAATCTCAGCTGGAATAGAATTAGCACCACATCAGATCTAAACAACTGGAGAAATATTAATTTCTCATGGGTAGGACAAGCCAATATAATAGAAATGACAAGTCTACTTTAATTTATTTATTTATTCAGTGCCATAACAAAAAATTGTTTTCTAAAACTAGAAGAAAAAAAAAACAAAAATCCATCTGGAAAAACAAAAGGCCAAGAATATCAAGGGAATTAATGAAAAAAAAAATGTGAAGGAAGGTGACCTAGCTGAACCAGATCTGATCATCAAAACTGGTACTGGCTAAGAAATAGGATGGTAGATCAGTGAAGTAGATTAGGAACACAAGACACAGTAGCAAATGACCATAATAATCTAGTGTTTCATCTAAACTTTTGGGACAAAAACTCACTATTTGACAAAAACTGCTGGGAAAACTGGAAAGCAGCTTGGTAGAAACTAGGTTTAGACCAGTATCTCATACAGTATACCAAGATAAAGTCAAAATGGGTACATGATTTAGACATAAATGATAATATCTTAAGCAAATTAGGGGAGCGTGGAATAGTTTATCTGTCAGATCTATGCATAGAGGAAGAATTTATAACCCAATAAGAAACAGAGAACATTACAGGATGTAAAATGGATTATTTTGATTACATTAAATTTAAAAGTGTCTGCACGTATGAAACCAATGCAATCAAAATTAAAAGGAAAAACAGAAAACTGGGTAGGAGGGGAGAAAATTTAACTATTTGGTACTGGCTGATAAAGGCTTCATTTTTCAAATACATGCAGAATTGAGTCAGATTTATAAGGATACAATTTATTTACCAATTGTCAAAAGATATGAATAAACAGTTTTCAGATGAAGAAATCAAAGCTATCTATGGTCATATGTAAAAATTATCTAAATGACTACTGATTTAGAAAAAGACAAATTAAAACAACTCTGGATGTACCACCTCATACCTGTCATATTGGTTTATATGACAAAGAAGGAAAATGATGAATGTTGGAAAGGATGTTGGAGAACTGGGACACTAAAGTATTGTTGGTGGAGTAGTGAACTGATCCAACCATTCTGGAGAGCAATTTGGATTTATGCCCAAAGAGCTATAAAATTGTACATACCTTTTGATCCAACAATACCACTACTAGGTCTTTGAAATCAAAGAGGTTAAAAAACACAAAAGGGAAAGGGAGCTATATATATTTAACTATTTATAGGAGCTCTTTTTGTGGTGGCAAAGAATTGGACATTGAGGGGATGCCCATCTATTGGGGAATGGCTTAACAAATTATGGTATATGATTGTAATGGAATACTATTGTGGTATAACAAATGATGAGCAGGATAATTTCAGAAAAATATGGAAAGATTTATACCAACTGATGCAAAGTAAAGTGAGCAGAACCAGTAATAGCAATTATTGTACAATGATCAATTGTAACTGACTTAGCTATTCCTAGCAATTTAATGATCCAAGACATTTCCAAAGGACTTATGATGAAAAATGCTATCCATCTCCAGAGAAAGAACTGATGGAGTTTGAGTATAGATCAGATCAAAGCATACTTCTTAAACCTTATTTTTGGGGGGGAGGAGGTGCAGGGAGTCTGTGTTTTCCTTTATAACATGAGTAATATGGAAATGTTTTTCATGTCTTTATATGTATAACCTATATCAAATTGCTTGACTTCTTAATGAGGTGAGAGAGGAAGAAGGGTAGGAGTGAATTTAGAATTAAAAATTACCAAAAAAAAAAAACCCCAAATGTTAAAAAAAAAATGTACATGTAATTGGAAAAAATAAAAGAATTTTATTCTTTTTTCTTTTTTTAGTTTACATCTTTTATTTCCACAAGATTTTGAGTTACAAATTTTCTCCCCATTTTTCCCTACCTACCACCCCACAACAGCGATCCTATTGAATATCCCCTCCCCAATCTGCTCTCTCCCATATCTTCCCCCATTCCCCCTCCGAAGTTCCAATAGGGCATAGTGGATCTCTATGCTGCAGTGCCTGTATATCATTTCCCAGTTACATGTAAAATAATAATAATTATATATATATATATATATATATATATGTGTGTGTGTGTATGTGTGTGTGTGTGTGTGTGTGTGTGTGTGTGTGTGTATATATATATATATATATATATGTATATATATATATATTTTTTTTTTAAACATTTGATTTAAAAACTTTGAATTCTGGATTCTTTCCTTCTTCCCTCATCACCTACCCTCACTGGGAAGATAAGCAATTCAATATAGGTTGTACATGTGTAGCTCTGCAAAACATTTTTCCATAGAGGATATATTGTGAAAGACTGACTATATTTCCCTCCATCCTATCCCACCCCCACTTGTTCTATTCTCTACTTTGATCTTATCCCTTTTGAAAAGTGGGTGCTTCCAACTTCCCTGCCCCCAGCCTGCCCTCCCTTCCATGATCCCCTCTCTGGTCCGCTTCCCCTCTACTCTCCTATAGAGTAAGATACCATATTTAGTGTGTATTTCATTCCCTCCCTAAGCTAAATTCAATGAGAATAAGGTTGACTCATTCCCTTTTGCTTTCCTGTTCTTCCCCTCCATTGTAACAGTTTTCCCTTCCCTCTTCTATATGAGATAATTTACCCCATTATGTCTCTCTCCATCTCCTCTCATTATATTCCTCTCTCACCTCTTAATTTCACCTTTTAAATATCATCCCTTCCTATTAAATTGACCCTGTGCCCTCTGTCTATGTATCCCTCTACACATATATACACACACTTACATATGTATTCATATACCCATATACCTTCCTATATAGACATATATGTATGTATGTATATACATTTCTATTCCCTTCAACTATTCTCATACTGAGAAAAGTTTCATAAGTTACAATTATTGTTTTTCCATGTAGAAATATAAGTAGTTCAACTTTGATAAGTTCCTTATGATTTCTTTTCCCTGTTCACCTTCTCATACATCTCTTGCTTCTTGTATCTGAATGTCAAAGTTTCTATTCAACTCTGATTTTTTCATCAAGAATGCTTGAAAGTCCTCTATTCCACTGAATGCCCATATTTTCCCCTGAAACATGATACTCAGTTTTGCTGGGTAGGTGATTCTTGGTTTTAATCCCAGCTCCTTTGACTTCCAGAATATCATATTCCAAGCCCTTCGATCCCTCAGTTGTAGAAGCTGCCAGGTCCTGTGTTATCTTGATTGTGTTTCCACAACATTGAAATTGTTTCTTCCTGGCTGCTTGTAATATTTTCTCCTTGATCTGGGAACTCCAGAACCTGTCTATAATATTCCTAGGAATTTTCTTTTCAGGATCTTTTTTAGGAGATTATTGGTGGATTCTTTCAACCTCTATTTTGCCCTCTGGTTCTAAAACATCAGGGCAATTTTCCTCGAGAATTTCTTGAAGGATAATTTCTAGGTTCTTTTTTTGATCATGGCTTTCAGGTAGTCCAATAATTTATCTCTCCTGGACCTATTTTCCAGGTCAGTGGTTTTCCCAATGAGATATTTCACATTGCCTTCTATTTTTTCATTTGTTTGGATCTGTTTTATAGTATCTTGATTTCTCATAAAGTGACTAGCTTCCATTTGCGCCAATCTAATTCTGAAGGAATGATTCTCTTCAATGAGCTTTTGAGATTCTTTTTCCATCTGGCAAATTCTACTTTTTAAGGCATTCTTCTCCTTATTGCCTTTTTGAGCCTCATTTGCCATCTGAGTTATTCTATTTTTTAAGGTGTTATTTTCTTCATTCAGGTTGTTGACTCTCGTTTCATAATTTTCTTGCATCATTCTCATGTCTCTTCCCAATTTTTCCTCCACTTCTCTTATTTGGTTTTCAAAATCCTTTTTAAGCTCCTCTATGGCCTGTAACCAGCTTGTATTTTTCTTGGAAGTTTTAGGTGCAGGAGTTCTGATGATTGTCTTCCTTCTGTTCCATACTTTGATCCTTTTTGTGCCCAAAATAGGAGTCTAATGTAGGATTGCTCTGTTTGCTTTCCTTCCTTTGCTTGCTCATGTTACCACTCAATTACTTGATTTTTAAGCCTTTTGCCACAGTAGAACTCTGCTACCAGAAAGGGGAGCCTTATCCCAAACACTGGGGTTTTTGCAGCTGCCAGAGCTATTAGTTGGGTGCCCTCTCTGAAGCCTCCACACACTCTCATAGACTGTTCATGCACCCCAGGACATCCACCCAAAAATAAAAATTTTTAAAAATAAGATATACACAGGATAAACTACAAATAACATAAGAAAGGCATAAGATTAAAGACTGTTACAGAAAGTGGGACTTGAGCTGAGATTTGATGGAAAGTTTTTTCTGGGCTTTGGTTCCTTCATCTGGATGAAGTGAGAATTGTACATCCTGAAGTCCCTTTTAATTTTTACCATTCTGCACTCTAACATTCCATGGGCTACAGTCCCTCTTGTTCAGTCCAGTCTGACTCTCCATGACCTTTCTTTGCAAAGATATTAGAGTAGTTTGTTGTGTCTTTCTCCAGCTCATTTTACAGATAAGGAAACTGAGGTAAACAGGGTTAAGTGACTTGCCCAAGGTCACAGAGCTAGGAAATATCTGAAGCTGGATTTGAACTCATGAAGATGAATCTTCCTGATTCCAAGCCCAGTAAGTACTCTATCTACTGAACCATGTAGCTGCCCCAAAAGGTACATTATAGTTCCCATATTCCATGCTCTTAAGTTTTCTTCAAGATTCTTTCTTGCTTTGGATATTCTGTGGTCTAAGGTCCCTCCTAACTCTGACTTCTTTTGGATTATAGCTTGAAAACCCACATGATGGATTTGGGAGTATGTATATTTCCTATATAATTTAGTGAAGATCAGAGGCAGTCAATATTCTGTAAGGAGAGTTGGCCTTGAAGCCAGGAAAAACTGGATTCATGTCCTGCTTTTGACCCTTACTGGCTGTGTGACCCTGGACAAGTTACTTATATCCTCAGTGTAACTAAAACTATAAATTACAGAGAAGGTGCTAACCTGTATTGGTAAAGGGAACTTCCTCATCTGGGAATTCCTTCTACCAATGAAGTTACAAGTTTTAGTGCCAACATTATATTCTCAGCACCTATGGCAGCTTTGAATATGCTGGTGTAATTCTAAATTGCAAATCAAAATGGAATTAAAATATAACAGACTCTCCACATGGAAGACAAAACCAAAACATTTATTCAAACACCAGAAAGCCAAATCCCAACACCAGAAAGCCAAATCCATCATAGCAACAAAGAAATCTATACACAATAATAACACAGAGAGAACTACCATCCCCAACCCTTCCTCCTGCTAGGGCCTCCACAGAAACCAACACTCACAGTTCACTGCCTGTTTCCTCTCTCTCCCTCAGCTCTAACTGCTCTCCCCAACTTCCTCTCAGCTCTGCTCCATCTGCTTGGCAAGCTCCTCCCACCACAGACTCATGTGACTCAGGCTTCCATGTGACTCAAGCAGGTCACATGGGCCTATTAATGGATAGGAAAGATCTTCCCATTTACATTACCACTACACAAGTTCAATTCCTATATCTGCCTTTATCAAACATCCCAATCCATCTATAGCTTCTCATCTTGTGCTATATTCAAAGATCTCCAGCTCAAACATCTACTTTCCATATTCTAAAGTCTCTTCCTTAGTACCATACATTCCACATAGGGTACATGGGGTGTACAGGGGTAGTAGCACTTCCCAAGTGAGGGCTTGCTAAGCCCTTTTCAGGGCTGCTCATCCACTTTTGGTGTGCACTTGACTTATTTAATTCTCACCTATGGCTCCAAGGATCTGTAGTACTCACACAGGGCCACATCTTACCACTGGACCCAGATGGCTCCAGAGGAGAGAGTGAGATGGGTGACTTTGCACAGCCCTGCCTTGCTTAAATCCAATTCATTTACAAATCATGGCTCCCAAGGGGCGGCCAGGTGGCTCATCGAGTAAGAGCACCGGCTCCAGTGTCAGGATGACCTGGAACAAATCAGGGCTCAGATACTTAGCACCACACCCAGAAATAACTGGCCGTGTAACCTTGAGCAAGTTACTTAACCCCGATTGCTTAAAAAAAATAAATAAATAAAATTTAAAAAAAAACAAATCATGGCTCCCTTCCTCTAAGTCGAGGTCCTCTTTCAGAGAGAAAGACAAACAACACCATCACCACCAACAAGAAATACTCCCAACAGCCACTCCCAGGTAAAATCTTCTCAGTAGAAGGACTAAACCAGGTTTACACCCATTGCTGAGTTAGGGACACGTCTACCCCAAGCATATGAAGATTTCCCCAGGTTGAATGGGCAAATGAGAACAATTCATTCCAACAGCCAGGAAGGCACCAGAAGCAGGTTCTGTGGAGCACTTAGAACTCCCTCAGACAGTGAAGACGCCAAGGTTATCCACTGCATCCCAAACCATGGCCAGCCCCTGGAGTTCTATGACTCTGGAGGGGAGAGTGAGGCTGGTGACTTTGTGTCCCTCTGCCTTTCTTAAACCCAATTCCCCCAGGAGTCTAGAGGTCACCTCTGATGTTATTGGTCATCTTCAGAAAGGACAAACAACAATATTCCACACTCCAAGGTCTATTCCTAAGGTTTATCCTCTTCCAGTTCAAAAATGGCGTGTTCTAAGGTCCCTTCTAATTCCATGATTCTGCATTCTAATGTTCTATGGGCTATGGTCCCTTACAGTTCTTCCATTCCATGCTCTTCAGTTTCCTTCCAGTGTGAACATTTTAGGATTATGTGATTCTGAGCACACCCACCTTACTAAATCAATTCAATGAAAGGGAAGAAAAAACCAACTTATATAGTTTAATAAGGTTTGGTAATATGCTCATCCTCCGCCTCCCCCTTTCCCCCAGTGGACAATCATAGTTATGTAAACTAATCATAAAGAAAAAAGACAATGCTTCAGTTGTCTCTGTCAGTTGAGTTTTCCTTTTTCTCTGACAATTGCCAAAGACTGAGTTGTACCATCTCAATAATATATATTTTTCATGACATTATATTTGGGTCTTTGGCAAATCACTCAGTTTCCTCAGCTAAAATGTGAGAGGGGTTGGACTGAGTTCTCAGGTCCCTCTAGCTCTACTAACATTGGATGAGACTGTATTATCTCTTTCTTTTGATACATCACTAGCCTACTTCCATTTACACACACATATAGACTTGTCTGTACTACATATTGCTTGTGATAGATGTATTACATTTATACGTGTAGATATATATTTGCTGTTGTTCAGGAGGTTTCAGTGGTGTCTACCTCTTCATGACCCAATTTGAGGTTTTCTTGGCAAAGACAGTAGTTTGTCATTTCCTTCTCCAGACCAATTTACAGATGAGGAAACCGAGGCAAACAGGATCAAGTGATTTGCCCAGGGTCACACAGCTAAGAATTGTCTACAATCACATTTGAACTCAGGAAGGTGACTTTCTGACTCCGGACCAGGCACTCTGCACTATGGTGCCAACTAGTGACCCTCTATATTTATCTATATTTTTCCCAATCAATCTATCCATCTATCTCTTGTTTGTGCAGCTGTTTGCCTGTTGTCTCCCCAATTAGACTGTGAGGTCCTCGAAAGCTTTTGTCTTTCTTTGCATCCCCAGCCCTTAGTGATGGGGTGCTTAGGATCTATATCTGTAACAGCAATTTGTAAAACCGGTCTGTAAAATCCCTTTCCCAGCCTCAAACTCTGCCCCTTCCCCCTAACCACACTCTGCCTAGGCAACAACTTGTGACTCCTTTGTCCTGGCTTAATCTCTTCATGTCTCCTCCTGTCTGGCCCAAATCTCATCTCCAAGTTAAACTCCTCAAACTTTTATCTATGCACTGAAGTCCCTTACATCCATCCTGTCAGCCCTGACAATGGCAGCCCTACCCTTTAAAAGTAAAAGCCTGTGCCCCCTTTCACTTGCAGGTCCCCTAAGGATCCTTGCCTGCTGTAAAGCTATAATAAAGTTTTTCGACTCTGACTCCAAGTAAAGCTGAGCTGAATTCTTTCCAGACAGAATCGCAGGTTCTGGTTTTAGATAAGATCAGAGTTCCTGCCGAACCTATTGGGAGCCATCCCTCCTCATCAATCTCACAGTGCCTGACAAGGGTAGGTGCTTAATTTTTAAATTTATTTATTTTTTATAAATTTTTAAAATTTATTTATATACTTGTAAATATCTTTTACACCACTCCATAAAGAGGATTTCCAATTGGTAAATACACTACAGACATTTAATGCCCACTATGATGTCTCCATTACCTTTTGGGTGATTTAAAATATAAATCAACAAAAACCACATTTTAGCCAAATTGCCCAAAGTCCCTTCACTCCTGGACCCTGTTGCACTGCTCTGTCTTGGTATAAATGGGCCACTGCAAGAGAACACAAAAAAGTCTATCAAATGAGATGATATTTGTAAAGCTCAGTGCCTGGTAATAAAAGCTAGTTTCCTTCCCAGCTTCTCCCAGATCCCCACCAGGAAGAACTTCAAATATAGAATAGGTAATGATAGACCGGTCATGGGAGAACCAAGCCTTATGTTTCATTAGCCCTCCTTCAGGCACTTCTCTTAGTCACTCTCCCCGATTCCCCCACAGAACAATCAGAGAACAATAGTTCTTAACTCAGGGCATTTGTAAAGACCCTAATTTACACCAGGAACAAACTTCTTCTAAATTCCAAATTAGAATATAACCTCTTTGAGGTTAGGTACTGGGTTTTGTTTTGGTTTTTTGCTTTTTTGTATTGTAATTAAATTAGCTAACATATGTAAAGACCTTTATGAACCTTAAAATACTTTATAAATGCTAACAATTATCATCTTTATTATTTCTTGGGCTAAGCTCTAGTTCCACTCCCAGTAAGCACTTAAATGTTTTTAAATTCCTTCATTTTGTCAGTCTTCCCCACCTCCACCCCCATCTCATCTTCCACTTAATTCTCCTACAAGAATTAGCTGGGGGGGGGGAGGTCACATTTTCTCAGTAAACTCAAGCTGAACATTTCTGAGCTCTAGAGCAAGAAAGGAACCCCAGAAATCTTTTAGTCCAGGGGTGGGGAACCTGCAGCCTCGGGGTCCTTAAGTGTGGCCCTTTGACTGAATCCAGATTTCACAGAACAAATCCCCTAAATGAAAAGATTTGTTCTGTGAAACTTGGACTCCTTCAAAAGACCACATCCAAGGCCACAGGTTTCCCACCCCTGATTTAGTACAGCCCTCCTCATTTTACAGATGGGGAAACTGAGGCATGATTTGCCCAAATTCTCACTGGTGGTAAGCATCTGAGGTAGACTTCCAATCCAAGTCCTCTGACTGCAGATTCAACATTCTTTCCATTGGCCAAGCTGGCCCCTGAGTATTCTCTTCTTTCTCCCTTTTTCCAGAGTTCTTCATCTGCATCTCTCCTTTGCTGGAATTCAAATCTTACCTTGGGGGCGGCTAGGTGGCACCGTGAATAGAGCACCAATCCTGGAGTCAGGAGGACCTGAGTTCAAATGTGACCTCAGACATTTAACACTAACAGTGTGACCTTGGGCAAGTCACTTAATCCCAATTGCCCTGCCTTCCCCCCTCCAAAAAGAAACACACACACACACACACACACACACACACAAATCTTACTTCAAATATTTAATAGATGTGTGATTCTGGGCAAGCTGCTGCCTGCCTCAGTTTCCCTATCTATGAAGTGAGGATAATAATGGCACCTACCTACCCAGATTGTTGTAAAGACCAAATGAGATGATATTTACAAAGTACTTAGCAAATAATAAATAGAGCGCTAGGATTAGGGTCAGGAAGACATCTCCCTGTGTCCAAATGCGTCTTTAGACACTAGCTAGGTGACCTTGGGCAAATCACTTAACCCTGTTTGCCTCATGTTCCTCATTTATAAAATGAGCTAGAGAAAGAAACAGCAAACCACTCTGGTATCTTTGCCAAGAAAACCCCAAATGGGGTCAGGAAGAGTCAGACATGACCAAAATAAGACTGAACCACAAAACTTTGTAAGCATCTGAGGTATCATTCCAACCCAAGTCCTCTAGAAGAGGGTACCCACTAAGAGGGTTAGGGTTGCTCTGGAGACCCCAAAATACCAACACGCTGGGTCCTGCGGAATGAATCCGACTCAAGTCTTCTCTCAGCCAAAAAAAGTAAAGTTTATTAGAAGTTCACTTGCATTAAACACAGAGTAAGTCTGTGCTAGGTCATTCTATGGCGCTCTCACTCTTCTAGGTCATTCTATGGGGCTCTCACAGACATGGAGACAAGATAGGTCAGCGTTGTGGGAGGAATCTAGGGGCGGTCCAGAGGAAGAGTTTGGGGAGGGTCTTCAATGAGTGATTAAGGGTGGGAAGCCACCTGGAGACCATAAACAATGGTGGGCTAGGCCAGGTCAAGGGTGGGAAGTCTAGTAACAGACTTGCCTCATCAAATGGAATGATTTAATATAGAGTCTAAGGGAGGTTCCCAGAGCCTGTACTTCAAGGACTCAAGGAGAGCTTGAGGGGGCTCCCAGAGCCCATACCTCATCATTCTGACTGCAGATTCAACATTCTTTCCACTGACTAAGCTGGCCCCTGAATATTATCTTCAAAACTTTACATAGGGAGGGCCCTATGTAAATATTAGTTATTAGTAATATTATTATTTATATTGTGACTCCCAAACCTTCAATAGAATAGAAATTCAGGGATTTGGTCATTTTTCTTTTCTTTTCTTTTTTTTTTTTTTGGAGGGGAGAAGATAGGGGAATTGGGGTTAAGTGACTTGCCCAAGGTCAGACAGCTAGTTTTGTGTTAAGTGTCTGAGGCTGGATTTGAATTCAGGTCCTCCTGACTCCAGGGCCGGTGCTCTATTCATTGTGCCGCCTAGCCACCCCTCATTTTTCTTTGTATGCCTAGAACAGGACCCCACTCCTGGCCTAGAACTGTCATTTACATATAGTAGGTGGTCCATAATATTGAATGAATGAACAACCCATCTAACTAAGTTTAGTTACTTGGGGGGAGGAGGGAGACACTATCTTTCTGCCCTCAACACTTATGTACAAAGCCCAAAGTAGCCCAGTCTACTTTAGGGGAAGGACTACTCATTTCAATAGTATCATACATCCTTGCCCCACTTAAAAAAATGAATACAACATCAGAATCCTACTTATGAGCCCAAATACTCCCTTTGTGCCAACATCCTGCTTCTTAAGCCCCTATAATCGTGCTCTTATTGACAATGGGGTGCACACCTGGCCCTACAAGTAAGGCCCAGAAGATTTCCATGGGTCTGTTCCAAGCTGGGCGTGATACAGCCTGTCGGGACATCCCTATATGGGCTTGCTTTCTCCGCTACTACCTATTTTCTCATCATCGTTATTTCTTTATTAACTCTCCTGGGCGAATAGAGCCCAACTCACATCAGGACAACTCAACCATAGCCAAATGTTCTCCAAGATCATCTCATTAGGAGCACTTTTCATTAATTGAATTATTAAAAGACAAGGGAGCTATTAATCCATCAACTACCATCATTTATTAAGTATCCGTTACGTAGCAGGAATTATATTAATAAGAATGGGGCATATAAAATAAAGGCAAAAATAGCCTTTGCCTTGCAGAGAAATAGCAAAAAGCTTTGGGGAAGAGTTTGTTCCGACTTGACTTTTCCCCTTTTCATTAGCTTTCCATAGTATTTAGAGTAAATGGGTGTATTTGGATACAGGCTCAGACTTGTGTTTGCCTTGTGACCTAGGGAACAAACAAATTATGAGAACAAGGAGCATAAATCCATGAGAATCAGGGGCTCATAGAAATGTGAGAACTGGCCAGACAATATGCAACAAAGGAAGAAGAAAGCTGGAGCTACAAGTTATGACACAGGATGTCAGAGCTGGGAGAAGCTTATGGAAAGACCTTATAGCATAGAACATTAAAACTAGAGTTATGATCAGATATCAAGTGTCCAAGCCTGAAATGGCTCTAGAGACCATGTCCTTTCAATTCATCCTTTTACAGACATCTGATGGAGTACTTTCTCTGTCACTTTAACTCTCTTTCCTTTCTTCTGTCTTTACTCTTTCTCTGTCTCTGTCCCTTTCACATTTCTATGTCTCTCTCCACTCCTCCTCCACCAGAAGCAAAGCAGCTAGTCATTTCTTAGCTTGGCTCAATACCCATTTCATTCTTTAACAAAGAGAGAGAAACCAGTAAGGGGTATTGAAATCCTGGTCCCAATTATTACCAAACAGGAAGAATTCTCATCTCATGTGAGAGGACTGACCAATCTGCGTACCTACTATACCATCTTTCAGGGACATTTCTTCCTGAATATCTCACAAACCCAACATACCCTAAACAACTCATTCTCTTCCTCCTGAACCTGACTCTCCTCCAAACTTTCTTATTTTTATTGGGAACAATACTATCCTCCCAAGCCCCCAGGTCAGCAAATCAGTCCTCATTCTTGCCTCTTCCTACACCTACAAATGAGATAGCCTATGTATAGTCCTTTGCAAACCTCACAGCATCATAAGTACTTTTTTTTAAAAGCAATTGGGGTTAAGTAACTTGCTCAATGTTACACGGCCAGGTGTTTCTGGGTGGGTGCTAAGTGTCTGAGCCCGGATTCGATCCCCAGGTCATCCCGACACTGGGGCCAGTGCTCTTACTCGCTGTGCTACCTGGCCGCCCCAGCATCATAAGTTCTGATGACGGTTACCATTCTTATCAGCATCCAGACACTTGTGATTTCCCATTGGTGTGACCTCTGCATCTCTTGTATCCTTCACCCTTCAGGCTCTGAGCATTGGTTTGTCCCTGTCATTTGACTGCCCAAGAAGCTTCAGTGACTCCCTGACTCCCTACTGACTTCTCAGCCTGGCATTCAAAGCCCTCTCAAACCGGCTCCCACCTAGTTTATTTACAAATTATCTTTTTCACATGCTAGGTAAGGTCCAGCCAGACTGGTCTATCTTGGTCCCTTCAACCTGACCTTCAGCCTCTGTACTTTTGCTCAGATTCTCTCTCCTTCCTAAAATGTATCACTGTCTTCCCCTACCGTACCTGCATGAGGAGCCCTAACTACCTATAGAAAACTTATTCTGACCTTGACATTTTTTCTCTCCCTACTAGGTGGTGCCACAATGCATTGGGCACTGAGCCTGGAGTCCAGAAGACCACAGTTCAAATTTGGCCTCAGACACTTACGAGCTGTGTGACCCTGGACAAGTCACTTAAAACCACTGTACTTCAGTTTCATCATCTGTAAAATGGGGGTTATAATAGCACCTATCTCCTACAGTTGATATAAGGATCAAATGAGATAATATATTTGTAAGGCACAGTGCCTGGCACATAGTAGGTGCTACATAAATGTTAGCTATTAATATTATTATATGTTGCATTCCCTCGTATGATGTAAACTCCTTGATGACAAGCACTGTTTCCTTTTTTACTTTGTATTCCCAGGCCTAGAAAGTAGATATTCAAAAATGTTTGCTAAATTGAAATGAACATGGGGCTAATATAGACATGAAAGAAGCTATTCCTTTCCATTCCATTTTCAAATTGGTAATGGAGGAGAGGAAAGCCAAGCAGTCTGACACGCACCCCTAGATTAGGGGAGTTCGGATTTAAAGGCTTCAGAGGAAGGATAGCTAGAATGTCATCACCCAAAATTTCATAAGGGAAGTCAGCCTAGGTCTGTGCTACAAAAGGATAAAATTTTGAAGACACAAAGAGAAAAAAATCCGAATTCAGAGGGACAAGGGGCAGTTCCCTTAATAGGCCGAAATACACAGGTATCTCAAGCAGATTTCCTATGCCCTAGTCAGACCATGTTTGGAATGTTGTGCTCACTCCACAGACCTCCTTAGCAATGATACTGAGATGCATTGAGATTTGAGCAACCAAGATGAGGAAATTCTTGGACATCGTGCTGTATGGGGAGTTTAAGAAACAGAGAATGTTTCAACTGAGAGGAATATGTAGGGGAAATATTTCCAAAGTATAGGAAAGGAATTTGCTTCTGTCAAGGTGGTACAAAGTTGAACACCTTTCAAAATTTAGCGATTTTGTTGAATGGAAGGGATGAAGACAAGTGTGAGAACTGAACATGAAAAACATCAAGAAAGTAGCTCATAGAAAAAAATGTTCTTGTTTGGGTAAAACCTGCCTGACTGCCTTGTTCCTAGATGTTCCTTATAATCAACAGATTATATAGCATATAATCAACAGAAGTTTAATGTTAATAACTAGGAAACCCAGAACCCCCCAAATGTTTTGTGATTATTGGACAAATGTACATTGCCTGGTTATGGCCTAGCCAATAGGGACGAAAATTCGGCAATACATTGATTACTCACCATAAGTTAGAATGCAACCTGTCACTCACTGTACCCAGCTCTGAACTAAGAAGATTAGTCTCAGAAGAAACTTTAGCACTATGTAGAAGAGAAGCAATGCTTCTGTATCACCAACTGTTACCCGAAACAGATGGCTGGCAAGAGAGGTTTCCTCTCCCACACATAGGTAGGTAAAGCCTACCTATGCGTGCTGCTACCCACTTCCTAGAAGGTAGAAACCTCCCAGAATTCAGCCAAAAAACAGAATTGTAGAAACTTCTGTCAATCTCAAGTTAAGGGTTTTGCTTTTTCTAAAATGGCACAGAATTACCATGAGGGCTTGCCCCTGAAATGGAAGAGTCCAGCCCGACAGCAGAGCCACTTTATATCAGAGCGGTCCAGCATAGTTTCTGGGCAGTCAACCTTAGCAGTGGAACCACTTGTTCCATACAACAAATCTTTTAAAAGAAAAAGGACATCAAGTTCCAGAGCTGAGTTGTCCTAGCCTAGTCAGATGTATCCTTTACATGTGTGCCTCATTAGCATGGCACTTTAAATTGGTGAGGCTTTCCCCCAACAGATACTAAGGGCATTGATTAGAGAATATTACCTTGACCTAGGGGTGGAACGCTATCTGGTTGTTCTCTATTCTGCCTTGTAAGTAACTCCTTTGTGTTAAAAGTTGAGTCAGGGGGCGGCTAGGTGGCGCAGTGAATAGAGCACCGGCCCTGGAGTCAGGAGGACCTGAGTTCAAATCCGTCCTCACACACTTTGCACAAAAACTAGCTGTATGATTTTGGTCAAGTCACTTAACCCCAAATGCCCTCCAAAAGGAAAAAAAAAAAAAAAAGGTTGAGTCAGGTGGTTGTGTTGTTAATGGCAAACCCACCAGTGGGGGCTCAAGTGTCACTGTGTTAGTGGAGTAGCTAACTAACCCTACAATCCTGAGAGTAGTTGTAGCAGATGCCCTTCTGGGAAATTCCGATTTGCTAGCATGGGTGTAGGTGGGAGGAGTGAGCTAAAAACAGAACCCAAAGGTCCTTTGGACTGTTCCTTCAGTGTGATTAAGTTATTCTGGTTGATCTCCAAGAGCAGAGCTGGGAACAATGGATGGATGTTCCTGAGAAACAGTTTTGGACTGGATCGAACGGGAAAAGAATCCTAATTAGAGCTACCCAAAAGGAGAATGGTTACTTTGGAAAGCAGCAGCAAAGATATAAGCAAGATGGCCACAGATGGGGGATGTTGGGGAAAAGGTTTCCATTTAAGTCCTAATGAATTTAATGAATTCTGATTCTGTCCCTTGGTAATTGCTAACCTACACTTAAGGCAAGCAAATCCTTAGGGCTAGGTGAGAATTTGTTTCTTTCCAGCATGTTTTAGGTACATTCATAAAATATTCTGTGAGTTAAACCACACCCCACTATGATATTCTGCCCCCTGCCCTGCCCCTATCCACTGATTAATTATGTTTCTATCCTGTGTTTCCCTCCTAGCATTTTGTGTTTTTCATTTGCTAATAAATTGTTTTATAATTACCTTCCTGTTGTTTTGGGTGCACCATTCCACCTTCCTTTCCCTTCTGGGGTTCCTTTTGCATTGGGAAGTTGTGTTCTGCCCTTGCCTACCTCAAACCTGCCTTGACACAGTCTAGCAAGGTAGCAAAAAGAACTGGAGAATTAACACCTTGACCAAACATCAAGTCATGTTGACTTTATTAGGAGGTGCTTAATAAATGTTTACTGATGAGGAGAAGGATTTGGTCACTGGAAAACTGCTTCAACACTGAGACAAAATGTTTTGCCCAAGGACTGCTGATTCAAGGGGCCTGGACTGTTTAAGGGGGTTTCCTTTCAAAATTCCAAGTTATTTTCTAGAACTATGGGACTAATTTGCAGCTTCACCAACAATGTATTAGAGTACTTGTTTTCCCATAGTCCTTCCAGCATCCATCAACTGTTTCATTATTTATCACATTTTACTATTTGATGTATTTGAAGTAAAAAAAAAAAAAGATGTTTTAATGTGTATTTCTTTTATTAAGAACACTTTGGAGCATCTTTTTTCCATTTAGTTCATTTGCATTTTTTCTTTTGAAAACCATTTGTTCACATCATTTCACTACTTATCTATTGAGAAATGTTATCTATAAATCTATGGTCTTATATTCCAATTTGGTTGGGGGGGGTGGGAAAGGGGGAGGAAAGAGTATGGAGAGAATCAGTCTACCCATTTGTTTGATTCTGTGTGGATGGAACACAGGGCTGATTGTCTGAAATGTTCAAATGTAACCTCCCAGGTTAATAATTCTCCTTCTCTTCCTTCTTCCTCTCTCCTCTTCCTTCTTCTTCTTCTTTTTAAAAGCTATTTTGGTTTTGTACAACAGCATAACACAGTGGAAAAAGCATTTAGCACAGTGGTTTGACTCCCATTTCTGACACTTACTAGCTATGGGACTCGGCCACACCACTTCTCCATTAAACCTCAATTTCCTCATTTGTAAAATGGACATAATAATGACACACCTTTTTGTGATGGAAGCCTCCCAAACTTTGAAAACCTCAAAGGACTATGAAAGTATGAACTATTATTAGCAATAAGATATAATGGTTTCCACTCTCTATTTGCTCTGCTAATTAGCTGACAAAGTTCAGATTTTTCTATAGTGCTTTAAAGTATGCAAAATACTTTCCATATATTTTCTCATTTGACCCTCAAAACAGCCTTGTGAAGTAGGTTCCATTTCACAGAAGAGGAAACTGAGGCAAGCAGAGAGATGTAAAGTGACTTGTCCAGGCAGGGTCACACAGTCAGTAAGTGTCTAAGGCAGAATTAGAACCAGGTCTTTCTGACTCCAAATCCAGCACTCTATCTACTCTGAAACCTAGTGACCTCAAAGGATAGTAACCCTGGTCTGTTCTTGAAGTTGTCAAGTCAAGGATTAAGCACTTACCACATGCCAGGGCATACATAGGAAGGCCAAAACATGGTCTTTGCCCCCACATTCTAACGGGGAAGAAAACATTCAAAGACTGGGTAAATACAAGACATGCAGGATAAATAGGAGGTGATCTCCAGGGAAAGGAAGGGTCTCGTTTTCCTTAGTTCATCTGTCCCTCAGACTCCGTGATTGCCAAAGAAATTTGGTCAGACTCACCCTTTCATCTCGCACCGAATCCTCCAGTTCTTTGTCAAATCTGTGATTAATTTGTATCTCCTTCTCCTCCTCCTTCAGTCTCAAAAGCATATGTCCCTATCTGCCAGCCCTGGGGGAAAATAGTTTTCTGGGTTTTATTTTCTGGTTTCCATGAGATGAATCGGTTCAATGCATTTCCCTGGGACCCTTAGAACATTCAAAGGCATAGTGAAGCCTTCGTACCCAATGGGCAGGGAGTCCTTTATGGGGGACTTAGAATAGGCCATGAAATGAAAATGAATGGCAGAGCACGTAATGGTATTGTTTGGGGTGAGGAAGTCCCCTATGTCAAGGAGCTCATATTGATTGGACAGGGATAAGATGCTTAGTGAATGTAAGCAGAAATGGATGGAATAGATGCCTATGGGAATCACAGCCTTCTGGAGAGCTGCACAACCAAAGATGTAAGTGACCCAAAGGGAGGTGGGGTGGGCAAAAGTATACTGCAGCTTATTGACAGTATACTGTCAATTACCATTGACAATCTGTGAGTAAGAAGACATCATCGAGGATAGGAAAAGGGGGTGCGGCTAAGTGGTGCAGTGACTAGAGCACCAGCCCTGAAGTCAGAAGGACTTGAGTTCAAATCTAGCCTTGGACACTTAACACTTAACTAGCTGTGTGACCCTGGGCAAGTCACTTAACCCCAATTGTCCTGCCTTCCCCCCTCCAAAAAGCAAAAAAAAAAAAAGAATAGGAAAAGGGGGTGGGCTGGTCCTGTTGTGGGAGTGAGGGAGAGCAAATGAAGTATTATACTGTGCCTCAATTTCCTCATCTATGAAATGGGGTACTATTAGTATGATTACTGTGTTTGGTATGAGGCTCAGGGGAGATCATGGAGATGAGAGATCAGAGCAAGTGCTAGATTCTAGCCTTCATCTGCTGTGTTTGTCCTTCGTTCTTGAAGAGGACTAAGCCTCCATTTAATAGATTAGGAAACAAGTTTCCTTTAGAAGAAATCATTTGCCCACCAGGACAGGTTCCCCACCCTTGTAGGGGGTCACTGAAGCAGGATTTGAACCCAGGTCCTCCTGACTACAGGTTCTATACACCATCCTCTATAAGATGTTATTGTGCATAGAGCATTTTGCACAATTTAAAGCTACAAACTATTCACTACAAATGTAGCCAGCACTCTCTATCTTGCTCCCCCCTAAGTGTCCTAGGGTGCCACGAGAGGGGTGGGGGCATCTCATCTCTACAGTCATTGACTTGGGCCCTCATTGACTACCTTCCCTCCATTGTTAGGCGGCAGCCGTCATCCTGGAAAGCAGCCCCTCTGGAGATGCAGCTCCTTCCCAACACTATGACCACATTGACTAAAACCCAGAAAAGAAAGCTCCAGTCACCAAAATCCTTAGCCCTATCACATGGTTTAATATAAAAAACTGAGATGATTTTATTAGTGGAAATTGCATCAAGAAAGAGGAATCACCATCTAATTTATCTCTGTAACCGGAGGACCCTTTCATTTGGCTTTCAGCTGAAACCCTCTGTGAGTGTGGTTTCCTTCATGAGAACGTGAATTTAGGAAGAGGGATGACCTTTTACCTTTCCTTGTTATCTCCAGCACTCCAGTGCCTAACACATAGTAGGCACTTCATAGATGTTTATTGAGTGATTGATTTTCACAATGCCATAATGCTGGGTCCTGTTCTAAGATGAGGTAGGAAGGAGTCCCACTGATGAGATGAAGATTCCTTTGCAATATATATTCAGACCATGCCTGTCCAATTCTGACTGAAGACAATTCCCATATTACTGATGGAAAACCAGATTGACAAAATATTTTATCACTGAACACCATGGCAGGTAGGTGGAATAGGAATGCTTTGGATTCAGAGGGGAACACAGCCTAAAAATCAAGTTGCAGAAATCAGTCCCATTTTTAGGATTACATAGGTTTTGATTTTCTTTTCCCCTCTTGCTTTTCATCCCCAAAGGATTGTCATTTGATTTTTTTCCTTCCTTCCTTCCTTCCTTCCTTCCTTCCTTCCTTCCTTCCTTCCTTCCTTCCTTCCTTCCTTCCTTCCTTCCTTCCTTTCTTCCTTTTCCTTTCTTTCTTCCTTTCTCTCTCTTTCTTTTTTTTCTTTCTCTCTTTCTTTCTCTTTCTCTCTCCCTCCGTCCCTTCTTCCCTCCCTCTCTCTTTTTCTTTCCTTCTTTCTTTCTTTCTTTCTTTCTTTCTTTCTTTCTTTCTTTCTTTCTCTCTTTCTTTAATTCTTTCTTTCTTCCTTCCTTCCTTCCTTTCTTCCTTCTTTTCTTCCTTCCTTCCTTCCTTCCTTCCTTCCTTCCTCTTTTTTTTTTTGAGGCAGTGGGGGTTAAATTAGTTTTAATTACCAGGGTCACACAGCTAGCAAGTCTGAGGTCAGATTTGAAAGTGCTTGATATCCATTGGACCACCTACCTGCCCCTAGGATCGTCATATGATTTCCAAACTATTCTGGCTTGCTGTGTATGAGCAAGGGGCCACAGCACTAACCAATGGCAAAATTTGTCTCCTTCCTCCCTTTGGTGAACTAATTAGCTTTGTACCTCTATCCTCTAACCACACCCTTCACTCCCCAATAGGTCTACAAGTATAGGATTTTTTAAAATTAAGTTTCATTTTTTTAATTGGCAAAAATTTATCCTGTCTCTCCCGCACTTCCTTCCTTTCCATAATTGAAAAAGAAAGTAAAACAGAACCCCTTGTTACAAATACCTTATGTACAATGTTATAGAAGTTTGATCTCGAAGAGACCCTGGAGATTATCTAGCCTAGGTGTTGGGAACCTGGAACCTCGAGGCCACATGTGGCCTTCTAGATCCTCAAGTGCAACCCACCCCTGATCTAGACCATACTTCTCAATTTACAATAGAAGAAACTGAGACTCAGAGAGGTTAGGTCATAGGATCATACATTTAGAGCTGGAAGAGCTCTTTAAAGGTCAGCTTCCTCATATTACAAATGAGGAAAATGAGGCCTAGAGTGCTCAGGGTCCCACACCTACTATATATATCATATATATAGTATATATATATCATATATCTGTTGTTTTTCATATTTAAATGTTTTCCTTGAGGGAAGATTCTCACCTAGGTCTTCGGGACTAGAAGTACAATGCTCATACCAACTTGCCTCTCACTAAACCACACATCCTTTGACTTACTCAAAGTCACAAAGGTAGATCATTAACCAAATAAGCTTAATAATAAGGATCAACTTTGTACAGAGGTCTAGAGGAAATACAGAAGGTAGGTAAGACACTGTCCCTACCCTTATGAAGCTCCTAGTCTAGAGGGATTGGATATGTATGAAAATAACTGCAATATATGCTACTATGTGAAAAATGCATTTGATGATATAATTTAAAAAAATTTAAACAAATACACTCTCTTTTTATAATCAATTTTATTTTATTTTCCAATCCTTAGTCTCTCTGACTCCCTTTTTACCTCCCCTCTCTTCCCTCTACCAATTAAGAAAGCAAGAAAAACAAAACCTGTGTTACACACATGTATGGGAGAACAAAACAAATTCCTCCATTGGCAAAGTCCCAGAAAGAAAAATGTGTCTCAATCTGCCTTCGGAGTCTATATCACCTCTCTATCAGGAAGTGGGCAGCATTGTTCATGCTCTGGAATTGTGACTGGTCACTGTGTTTGTCTTTTAAAGTTGTTTGAGTTTACCTTATTGTTGTCATTGTATACCTTGCACTTGTCCTTCTGTTTACTTCTCTCTGTATCAGTTCATACAAGTCTTCCCAGATTTCTGTGAAAAGCAGATCCAATTTCATCTCTGAAACCATTCCGGTCATCATTTCTTATAGCATAATAGTAATCCAACACATTCATATATAACTTTTTTCATTCAATTTTATTTTCAGTTCTGATTTCTTTCCCTGCCTCCACCTGAACCTCTCTCTTACTTATTGGGAAGGTAAGAAACAGAACCCATTACAAATATTAAGTCTTGCAAAAACAAATTTCCACATTAGTCATGTTCTGAAAGAAAAAAAAAGAAAGAAAAAAGATATGCTTCAGAGTCTACACTCTGACTCCATCAATTCTTTACTGGGGGTAGATTTTGTGTTTCCACGTGAATTGTCGTTGGTCATTGTGCTGATCAGAGTTGCTAAGTCTTATCTTGATTATCTTGACAATATTGCTGTTACTGTGTATTGTGTTCCTGGTTCTGCTCATTTCACTTTGCATCATCTCATACATGTCTTCCCATATTTTTCTGAAACCATCTTCCCTCTATCATTTCTTGAAGCATAACAGTTTTCCATCACATTCATACATCATCATAATTTGTTCAGTTATTTCCCAATTGATAGGCATCCCCTTAGCTTCCAATTCTTTGCCACCAAAAAAAAAAACTGCTATAAATATTTTTTGTATACATAGGTTCTTTTCTTTTTTTCTTTGGTCTGTTTGGGGTATAAACCTATTGTGACTATTGCTGGGTCAAAGGTTATACACAACTTAGTACTTTTTGGGGTCATAATTCCAAATTGCTTTCCAAAATGACTGGACCAGTTGAAAGTTCCACTTATAATTCATTAAGGTTAAGGCAACTGTTTTCCCACAGCCCCTCCAACTTGTCATTTTTCCGTTTTTTCTTTTTTGCCATTTTTGCCAATCTGAGAGGTGTAAGAAGGAACTTCTTACTTTGAATTTTTCTAATTATTAGCTATTGAGACTCTGGAGCATTTTCTCATATGGCTATTGGCTCATATGGCTAACATTTATCGAAACTAATGACAACATATAATAAAAGTTACAAAGTTGCTCATACCATTTTATACAGGAATCCTATTACCAAGCCATGTAGTCCTTTAGAATTTGTAAAGTGCTTTTCAAATATGATGTCATTTTATCCTCACAACTCTGGGAGGTAGGGGCTATTCTTATTCCCATTTTACAGACAAGGAAATAGAGGTAGACAGAAGCAAAGTGACTTGCCAGGGTTCACATAGCTAGTAGTAAATGTCTGAGGTTGCATTTGAACTCAGGTCTTCCTGACTCTCTATCTGGGGATCTATTCCTTACCTTGCATTGCTGTCTCTAGGACTTTTTCTAGTAGAAAAGGAAAGAATTTTAGCAACATTATTTAACAAAGAAGATAACAAGTTACATAAAATAATGATATAGTGCACAACAAAATATGTTATCCAACAACTGGGGAATGGCTGAACAAATTGTGATTTAGGGACACCCTGTTGTTGTATCCTTTTCAGTCACATCCTATTCTTTGTGACCCCGTTTGGGTTTTCTTGGCAAAGATCCTGGAATGTTTTGCCATTTCTTTCTCCAGTTCATTTTACAGATGAGGAAACTGAGGCAAACAGGGTTAAGTGACTTGCCCAGGGTCATATAGGCAGTAAGTGTCTGAGGCCTCATTTGAACTCAGGTCTTCCTGACTTCAGGCCTAGAATTCTAGCTGGACACCCCATACAGCTGCACCATTTTGAAAAAATTGGATACATAATTTCAGTGGTATATCAGGGTGTTGAGAGCAGTTGTGTGTACTGGAACACAGGTCTTCCTGACTCCTGGGACTGTTCTCCATCAATGATGCTGCGTTTCTTCTCCATTAAACTGTAAGAAATGACAAATACAAAGCCAAATAGGAAGACTTGCATGAAATAATGCAGAATGAAGAAAGTAGAAAAGAACATGGTACATATTGACTATAATTATGTAAAAGGAAAAAAGCAACATTGTCTGAAAAATGCACAGAAAAAAATGATTCAGAAGAGGATGTAGAAAGAAAGGTTGTGATTTCATAATGTTGCTAAAATTAATAAGCACCTTTCCAAAACAAATTGGAGCCCATTATGATTTCATGTGTGATTGTTAAAAGATAACATTTTGTGGAGTAGAATGCTGGCTTTTATTGATAGTTATCCAGATTAGGCAAAAACTTAACAAAAATAAGTGTATTCATGTTTAGTCTTGTATCCAGCTGCTTGCCTTCTCAATGGGAGGGTGGGAGGCTGGGAAGGGAAGAAGGGATAGAATTTGGAACTCAAGGTTTTAAAAATAGAATACTAAATAAAAGCGAAAAAAAAAAACTGCCCCAAAAGTATATTCTAGAGGTGCTGAGCAAAGCTGTGTATGAAGTTAGATTGTAAGCTCCTTGAGGGCAGGGCCTGAGTTTTGTCTCTTTTTGCATCCCTCTCTACTTAACCCAGTACCTGGCACATAGCAGGAGCTTAATAAATGTTGACTGATGATTGTTTGAAGTCTGGGAGGAGAGTTTGGGAGGCTTTCTGGAAGAGGTGCTCTTGCCCATCTGGCTTCCTACTTGGATTTGCCCTCCTTGGGTAGGACCTCAGGCTCTAAAGGTTTTAGCTGCTCCCTTAAAACTCCAGTTACCTCAGTGCCCATTCATGATAAAACAATTCACTCTAAGTTATGATAGTAACTAGTTAAACCAGTTGTGGTTGACTCAGAGGCTACTAACCAAGTTATGGGGACACAGTAGTGGTTCTTCAAGTCTGACCTTCATAGTTTAGCCACAACCACTCATAAAATCTTAGAATTAGGGATTCTCAGAATCACAGACTCATGGAATTTTAGATATATCAAATATTAGGATTAAAAAAAAACCCAGATTCAGTTCTGGCTGGGAACTTACTAGTTGGGGACCATGGGCACGTTGTTCAGCATTTCAGGGCTTCAATGTCCTCATTCATCTGCAGAATGGGGATAGGGATGCCCAGACTCCCTAATTTACAGAGTGGTAGAAAGGAAATCAATTTACTAAACCTCAAAGCTCTGGTGGAAATATGGGGTGTTATTAAAATTGGACTCACAGGATTTTAGAATCTTAGAATTTTTTTAATTTGAAAGGTGCCTGGGCAGTCATTTCATCTAACCCCTTAATTGATGCATGGTAGGTTGATGAATAGGGGGAACCCCTCCCTTTTCCTTCCCCCCCCCCTTCCAGAGGATAGGAGAATCAGGTGGTTTGGTTTTAAAGGCAAACAAACATTAAATGTTTTAAGGCCTAAAGAAGACTAAGAAATCTTTGTTTATTTTTTTGCTCCTTAGAGGGCTCTACACAGAGAAGGAATAGATAGGGATAGATTCTCTATGAAGAGTTTATTTGGAAGCATTCAGAAGCATAGTCAATGGAATGTTGGAGCTGAAAGGGACTTTAGACCACAGAGTGTCTGAAGATAGAATGTCTGAGCTGGGAGGGACTTCAGAACATAGAATGTCCGAACTATATTAAAATAGAGAATGTTAAGACTGAAAATGACCTTAGAATAGAGTAGCATACTACAACTACAGAGAACCTTGGAGAGAACTTCTCGTCCAATTTATCTTTCAAATTCTTGGTCAGAACTGGCTCAGCTAGCTAGTCACCAACATGGTGTGGTTTTAGTTCTAGCACTAACTGGCTGTGTGACCTTGGTCAGGTCACTTCCCTCCCTGGGCCTCAATTATTTATACAAATGAAGGCATGAGACTTAGACAATCTCCAATAGCTCTAAGAGGATATAATTGATAACAGAGAAATGGTCAGAGAGTCCTCAACTCACCAAACTCATTTAGGCCAATCCATTTCTACCATTAGAACCATTTCCTAATTTTTTTTTAGTAGCATGATCTTGATAAGCCAAATACCAAACATTTTAGTAACCATGCGTTCCAAATAAGAGTCAGTTCACTTTAATGAATAAAGTGATCGGTCCTGGAGTCAAGTATATTCAAGTCCTGATTAATACACATACCCTTAGTGTGACCATGGGCAAATCGCAACTTCTCAATGCCACAGGAAACTCTCTAAAACCCTACGTTGCAGAAATATTGACCTTTCAACGAATTCACAAATACAGTACCAAAAAATGGCCCAAATGACTCAAGATGAAGGTAAAGCTATCTGGACAATTACAACAGGTCATATTCCTGTGATGTGATGATGTCTGGTTGTTTTTCAATCCTGTTTGACCTCTTTGAGGGGTTTTGTGGCAAAGATATTGGAGTGCCTTGCCATTTCCTTCTCCAACTCATTTTATGGATGAGGAAAGTAAGCGTGAAATGACTTGCCCAGGGTCACGCAGCTAGTAAGTGTCTGCGGCTGGATTTGAACTCAGGAAAATGAAACCGGTGCTCATCTTCCATGTCACCTAGTTGTCCCCTCATGTTTCTATGACACTGGTGTTTAAAAAAAATTTTATTTATTTTATTCTGAACTCAAGAAATAAAACAGGCATTTCCATGATATAGTAGAATAGAAAAAAAGATAATTGTACATCATAAAACTGTACATCTGTTATGTACAACTTGTTATTCATTTTAAATATAAAATAAAGTTATTATGTAACTTTCTTTTTTTTCCTTTTCTTCCCTCCCTCCCCCCATGGCACAAATATATACATAAATATAGCTATCTCTCTATCTACACATGTATGTGTGTGTGTATGTGTGTGTGTGTGTATATAGTAAACACATTATATATTATATACACACATATGTAAATCATTCTATACATTCTTCTATTTATTAATTCTTTCTCTGGGTGCAGATAGCACCTTTCTTCATATGTCCTTTGTAGTTAATTTGGGTATTTATAATAGTCAAAATGACTCAGTCTCTCAAAGTTGTTCTTAAAACAATATTGTTTTTACTGTATACAACATTCTCTTGAGATCTTCCCATTTCACTCTTCATTATTTTGTTCACGTCTATTCATGTTTTCCTAAGATCATCAAACTCTTCATTTCTTATAGCATAGTAGTATTCCATCACAATCATATAACAGCTTGTTCAGCCATTCCCCAACTGATGGGCATCCCTGCAATTTCCAGTTCTTTGCCACCACAAAGAGAACTACTATAAATATTTTAGAACATATAGGTTCTTTTCCTTCTTCCCTAATCATCTTGGGAAACAGGCCTCGTAGTGATATTGCTGGGTTTAAGGGTATAGGCAATTTAATAACTCTTTGGGCATAATTCCAGATTATCTCCAAAATGGTTGGATCAGTTTACAATTCCAACAGTGAATTGGTGTCACGATTTTTCCATATCCTCTCCAACATTTGTCACTTTTAGCCAATCTCATAGGTGTAAAATGACATCTCAAGGTCATTTTAATTTGCATTTCTTTAATAAATAATGATTTCAAGCATTTTTTCATATGACCATAAATTATTTTGATTCTTTTTCAGGAAACTTCCTGTTCATATCTTTTGATCATCTATCAGTTAAGGAATGACTCATTCTTATAGATTTGGCAATATATGAGATATAAGCCCTTTATCTGAGAATCTGTTTATAAAATTCCCCCCCCCGCCCCAGTTTTCTGCTTTCCTTTTGATCTTGGCTACATTTATTTGTATAAAACCTTTCTAATAGAATTGAAATTAGCCATTTTACTCTCTATCACTTTTTTTTCACACATTGTTCACCTATTCATAAGTCTGATATGTTTCATGTTCTTAAAATTTTCTTATAATATCTCTCTTTATATCAACCACAGTCCGACAGGCTGAAACTTGACTCTAGCATAATGATGTCATTTTGATCCTCTTTGAGAAAGAAGGATAACAACCAGTCTAAGTCATGTATCCATTTTGATCTTATCTTGGTAAATGGTGTAAGATGCTCTACTCCCAATTTCTGCCAGATTGCTTTCCAGTTTTTCCAACACTTTTTACCAAATAATGAATTCTTATCCCCAAAACTTGAGTCTTTACATTTGTCAAATACAAATTTACTATATTTATGTGCTTCTGTAAATTGTACATCTACTCTGTTCCACTGATCTACCTTTCTATTTGTTGGCCAGTACCAGATAGTTTTGATAATTATAGCCTTATAATATAGTTTAAGATCTGGTACTGCTAAACCTCCTCCCTTTACATCTTTTTTCATTAGTTCCTTTGATATCCTCGACTTTTCATTCTTTCAAATGAATTTTGCTATTTTTTCCCCTAATAACAGTAAAATAAATTTCTGGTAATTTAATTGGGGTGGTATTGAATATATAAATTAGTTTAGGTAAAATTGTCATTTTTATTATATTGGTCCTTCCTACCAGTGAACAATTAATATTTCTCCAATTATTTAAATTTGATTTTATTAGTATAAAAAGGTTTTTTATAATTTTGTTCATGTTCCTGGGTGTGTTTTGGTAGGTGTACTCCCAGGTATGTTATACTGTCTAGAGTTATTTTAAATGGTTATCTCTTACTATTTCTTCTTGCAGGGTTGTGTTTGTGATACATAGGAATGGTGATTTATGTGGATTTATTTTATGATCTATGTGGATTTACTTTATATCCTGTTACTTTGCTAACATTATTGTTTTAACTTTTTAGAGGAGTCTTTGGAATTTTCCAAGTATATCATCTGCAAAAAGAGATAGTTTTATTACCTGATTTCCTCTTCTGATTCCTTCAATTTCTTTTTCTTCTCTTACTGCTATTGCTAGGATTTCCAGAGCAAGATTGAATAATATTGGTGATAGTGGGAAACCTTGTAAGGCTTCTAGTTTATCTTCATTACAGATAATGTCTCCTTCCTTCCTTCCCTTCTTCCCTCCCTCTCTTCCTGCCTTCCTTCCTTTTTTTTTCTCTGCAAACACTACATGTTTCTTTCCTATGTGCATGGACTGTGCTAGGTACTGGATAGCACTTTAGTAATGGACTCAAACCTCTTCAGTTTTCAGCTAAATGATCTGAGGCCAAGAAAAGTGAAAGAACTTCCCAAAAGTCACGTGGTAAATAGGTTGGCAGGATAAGAATCTACCCTTTTTCCATTCCCAACCCTGAACTCTTTCATCCAGAGTGCTCAGCTGGCTCCCAGTGAAATCACAGAACCTCAAAGGTGGATATGCTATCCAGGATAACTCACACCTGGTGAAGAATGATTTCAACTACATTCTCCCCAAAGGGGACCACATCCAGCTTTGGCTTGAAGGCCTCCAGTAACCAGGAGCTCATGACCTCCCAAGTCTTCCGTGACACTTTGGTACAGCTCCATTAGGAAGCTTTTTTAAGTCAAAATCCCTGGGCTGGTTTTCAGCAGTCACTTCCAGTCTCTAACCTCTGGGACCAAGCAGACCAAGCCTCATCCTTTTCCCATATAATTGCTAGAAAGAGAACTCTCCTGTCCTTTCTAGACCAACAAATATTTATCGAGTGCATATCAAGTGTGGGCCACTGTGCTGGGAACCAGGTATAGAAAGACAAAACAAAACAAAGAGCAAACAAAAGGTTCTTTCCCTTTTTGAGCTTAGATCCTACAGTTCCTTCAACTGATCCTTGGCCAGCATTTAACCTAGTCCTCTCACCACCCTAAGAGAAGTTGCTTGGCTAAAATTAGATTTAGCATTCATAGCATATTTTCGAGTAGGAAATCATCCGTGTCGGTACACCTAGATTTGCTTTTAAAAGTGTTACATAACACGCTGAAGCCACACGTCCCTGTACATGTATGGAGGCTGCTCCTTTCAGGGAGGAAAGGTACTTCAGCCTTTTCTTGATAGATGGTTGTACCGGAGGGAGGCATGCCCTAGCAAAAAATGGGTTGGGTGGCAGGACCAGTAGGGCCAGTCCTTTGCTATTCCTGCAGAAGTGCTGGACTGATGCATCTCCCTCTCCAGAAAAACCAGTTTGGAGAACACCACGCCTAGAGGATCATATGATGCAACCATCTGTTAGTGTCCAATTGCATCAGGGTTTAGGATACATGTGTCCTTTACACCAGTGGGGGTGGGGCAGCATTACCCTTGGGAGAAAAAGACCTCTCGTTGGTGGCAATCTGAAGGTACTCTCTGAAGGTTGTTACGGGGTAAACACATCACGGGGACAAGTATCTACATGTGACTGACTCAAGGCCCTTGATCCTAGAGGTTTAGGTGAATTCTTGTTTATGCTGCTTTTATTTTGTACAAGATATTTTGGTTGGTGTTTTCTGCCATGGCCAAAGTTTCATCACCAAGTGGCCGACCTGCTTGGGGGAATGGGTGTTTCACTTGATTAGGCTGGTCCTTGGAAGTTAGATACAGTCCAGGATTGTACTGAAACTCTTGGCAGGAAGGCAGAACCTGCTGGAGCTGGCCCTGGGAGCCCAGCTTTATGTCTTTGAAAAAGGGATCAGAAAAGGTTTTCTTAATTCACCTTCCAATTTAAAAAAATTTAGGACAATTTCTGCAAAAGATACAACACATTCAACCATTTATTGTGCACCTACTAAGTGCAAAGGAGGGACTGGGGGAGACGAGAGGTAAGTTTCAATAAGGTACAGTCCCTACCTTTTGAAAGCAAAGGGATCTACATGGTTGATTACAATACAAGATCACAAGACAAGTATATCAGTTACAAAATAAAAGAGTTTAGCACGCTGCAGTTTGAATGCAAAGGTCCTGGAGGAAGTGGTGTTTTTTGTGGAAGCCAGGGTACTTCTGGTCTGATGGGACAGAGCTGTCTAATTTGTCTAGCAAACAGGAGGGGTGGGAGTTCGATGTTGAGATCCAGGGGGTTCAGGGAATACTGAGAGTATGGCTTGGTAGTCAGTCGAAAAAGGATTATTAAGCATTTGCTATATGCCAGGCACAGACAAAGCAAACACAAGACTGGGAAAACTAATGGGGAAGGTCAGCAATAGATTAGAGGTCAAAGTCTTATGCAGGCCAGAGATTCTCGGTCTTTCAGTTTTTCCATATGAAAAGCAGATTCCTTTCCATCTCTCTTTGGCTTTTGGATTCATTCCTTCATTCAGGAAATATTCTGAGAGAGTTACTATTCAAATTCAACAAAAATCTATAAACACCTGCACTGATGGGGCTCTGTTCTTTTGAAGACACAGAAACAGTCTCTGCCTTCAAGAAGCTTCCGTTCTAGCAAAAGGTCATGAGGTTTGAACTGGTAGCGACCTTAGAGGTCATTAAATCTAACTCTTTATTATTCTACTGAAGAGGAAATGGAAATCCAGTGACTTGGTCCAGGTGACAGGATTCAAACCCTGGTCCTCTGGTGTCACTCTTTCCTTTTCATCACAACACTTCCATAGACATTGTGAAGGTCTGAGATTTCATTAATAGGTATGGGGTCAATGCTTCCATTTGTCACTCAGCCCTTTCCCTTGGGTTTCACTCTCCATGACCTCATTTGGGGTTTAAGTGGCAAAGATATTTGGAGGGGTTTGCCATTTCCTTCTCCAACTCATTTTACAGATGAGGAAATTGAGGCAAAAGTGGTGAAGTGACTTGCCCAGGGTCACACAGCTAGTAAGTGTTTGAGGACAGATTTGAACTCAGAAAGATGCCTCTTCCTGGCTCTAAGCCCAGCATTGTATCCACTGTGCTCCCAAAGCCTTCATTACCATCTCTGAAACAATTCATCACTTGGAAGTCACCATGTGGTACAAACTTATGGGCGCTGTTCCTCAGAGAACTGACCTACTTTCTTTTGCACTTTGAAACCTATACAGCTTGGTAGGACCTAGTTGCCAAATCTTGGAGGTATGGTCTTCTGGAGCTTAGAGTGTTCTGAGCTTGTATTGGTCTGATCAGGCACAATCAGACACACTGAAACTTAACTTCAGCATAGCGATATCATTTTTCAGTCCTCTTTGAGAACACAGGACAACAACCAACTAGGGCATCCCAGTGAGGACTCTGAGTAAGACTTGGAAGTTGCAGTCTATTATTAAGGGAGCTAATTCAATTCAATAAACATTGATTATTTGGTGCATACATGGGCCAGCTACTGTGCTGGGCATACCAGGGGCATAAAAATGACTAATAAAACAGTTCCTGCCCCAAACGAGCTTTCAATCCAACAGATACAGGGGGAATGAAAATCAGAATACTACAATATAAGGTATTACTCCATTAAAGAACTTATTTTGTAATTCTGTGCCCTCTCTCTGTTGATTCTTTAAAACTGCTCCTCTCTTTATCTAGTGTATACACAGCTGTTTGCATGGTGTCTCTCTCATTAGACTGGGAAGAACTGGGGAGCTGGGAATGTTGGGTTTGCCTGGTATGTCCGGACCTTTACAACACAGTGGTAGGCTCATAGTAGGCACTTAAATGTTTATTGGCTAACTGAATTAAATATCGACGCATAAACACTGTACGAAAGGCCAATTTATTACAATCACTTAGTTATTGAGATTGTCTTAATGGTATCTTGGTATAATGGAAAGAGCACTGGTCTAGGATCCAGAATACTTGGGTCCAAGTCTTCTGTGCTGCAGGAGATAAGAGCGCTGGACCTGGAGTCAGGAGTGCTGAGTTCAAATCCAGATTCTCACAGCCTTAAAGTACCCTGGAAATGCTAGCTATGATTGTATATATAACAATAAAAGTTGACACATTACCTCCTTTGTGCTTATCACCTAATATTGTACATGATAATTATCTCCCAATGCATTTTGAAAGGCAATGAGTGGTGTCATGGGAAAGATCCTGCCTCTGAGGTCAAAGGCCAGCGTTGGAGGCTAAGGTTTCGCTACTTAAGAGTTGGTTTAACCTTGGGGCAATTATTTAATCTCTCTGGGCCTACCTTAGTCTGTTCATCTGTAAAATTAAAGGGGTCGACTGACTGACCTGCGAGCCCTCTTTCGGCTCTCCATTTGTTACCCCGGGGAAACCCTGGCGAGGGTCCGCTTTGCCCCTCTTCTCACTCGGGACGCTCCTGCCCTCCCGGGATGTACTCCCCCAACGCTCTCGCAATGAATAAGAGCCGTCATTATTTTTCCCTTGGCCAAATAGGAGCCATTTTCTAGCAAAAGTCCTAACGCTCCAGCCCAGCGCGGGGCATGCAGGAGCATCTTTTTCGGTCGTCTAGCCCATCTGCTGGGTGCGGGAGGTCTGAATCTCCTCGTGCCCCTTGGCTGCCTGCCTCTACTCAGTGGGGACAGGGAACCCTTTTCCCAGGGTGGTGTTCCTTCCCAAGCTCGGCTTTCCCAACGAGCCGGACCGAGCGTGGGGCTCCCACTGGAGACTGGCATCCCCCGCGGAAGCAAGGTTTGCAAAGTTTTCGGAAGAGCTCAGAAATGCAAAAGAGGGGAGGAGGGGGCTGGTCCCGGAGAAGCATCGTCGCCCTCCTCCGTGGGGGCGCCGAGCGGGAGCCGGCTGCGCGGGTGGAGGGGTGGGAGGGGGCGGGGGCAGTCGACGCGGCCCGTCCCGGGGGGGGGGGGGGGGGGGGGGGGGGGGGGGGGGGGGCCGGCCTCCAGGCCCCGGGGTCCTCCAGACCTGGAGAGGGCGCGGTGGGGAGGTTCGCTCCCCCGGCTCTCCTCTAGCTCTCGCATTTTCTGCTGCTCGTCCATGTGTTTCTGTTTTGTAGTGGAGCATTTGTCCTGGAAGCTCGTATTTACATTTTAAGTGTATCTGGTGAGTGGGCTGAAATCCGTTTCTTCGCTGGGATGGGGAGGGGGGGGGTGGGGGGGGGGGGGGGGGGCTGAAATTGAAGAGCGATCAGTTGTGCGGGCTAGGGGAAAGTTTGATGTTTCCTTCTCTTTAAAGAGAAAAGGTTAAAAAAAAAACCACCACCCAACCTGGGGAAAGGGAGGAGGGGGGGTTAGGGGGAGGTTTGAATGAATAAAAAAGGGAAGGAGGAAGGCGGAACGTGGTGGATTAATCGGAGAAAAACAGAGCCCTTGTTGAAAAAAAAAAAAAAAAAAAAAAAAGGCAGACAGAGCAAAAGAAAAGAGAAGCGCCGGAGGAAGGCGAGGGTAGCCCAGCGAGATTTGCAACCTGGGATCTGAGAGGGAGAAAGAAGAGAGGAAGCCGCCCCGAGGGGCTCCCGCCGAGGGGAGCGAGGCAGAGTTGGGGGCACCTAGTAAAGTTGCGGGCTTTTTTCTGGTTGGAAGAAAAACAAAGCAAAAAAACCAGGTGTGTTTTGTTTTTTTTTTTTTTAGTGGGGAGGACTAGAATTTTTTCCTTCTCTCCCCGGGATTAAAGTCTGCTCTCCACCAGTACCCCCTCCTTTGTAGGGTCCGGCTCACCCCAGAACCCCCAGGCCTGACTTCCTTTAGGGATGGATGAGGCCGGAGACTTGGCTTTGGATAGACCCTTCAGCCGTTTGCGGCGGGGGAGGGAGGGAAGCTGGGGGAGAGGGGGAGGGGGAAGAGATAATTGCCATTAATTTAACTGTGGGCTTTTAAACCGGGTAGGAGGGTGCTGGCTGGCGGCTCAGACAAAAGCAGCAGGTGGGGGAGACGGCCAGCATGACGACCCCCCTCTTTAAACCGGAGAGCCCCAAGGGAGACTCCTGGAGCCCCCAGAAGTGTTTCCAAATCGTTTGCATCAGGATTTCGGGGTTATTTTGGGGAGGGTGCAATCTTTCATGCCTTCCCCGTTTTTACTTTTTTGGGGGACGCTGCTGGGGGCAGGGGGTGCATCGGGTACTTTGGGGTGATCTTCAAGCGTTGCATAGCTTTCCCCAAACTTGCCCTTGCGGGGCCGGCTCGGAGACTGGGGTGGGTTCAGGTCGGGCTGGTTTCGTTTTCTCCCTTTCCTAAATTGACCCCCGCTTCTATTGTGTCTTGGATGTGCCCGCCTGGCTGCGTGTGTGTGTGTGTATGTGTGTGTGTGTCCCCAGCCGGGAGACCCAGCGCGGCCGGAGCCAAGAGCAGGACGCCCATCGGGGACCAGGATGCCCAGGAAGAAGGTTGGCGCTGGGCTCGGAGCCGGGGCGAAGGCGGCGGCGGCCTGGGAGCAGCAGAGCTCGGGCAACGGGACGACGGCGGCGGGCGCGGCGGGGGCCCGGGGCGGCCCCCCGAGGAAGGCGCGGGGCGGCGCGGCTGCAGGCAGGAAGCGGGAGCGGCCCGAGCGCGGCAGCTCCAGCGGCGGCGGCAGCAGCGGCGACGAGGATGGCCTGGCCGAGCTGGACGGCGGCAGCCTCGGCCCCGGGGCCAAGCGGGCGGCCAAGCCGGCGCCGCCGGGCAAGGCGGGGGCGGGACAGGCCGTCGTCATCACGGAGCCGGAGCACACCAAGGAGCGGATAGTGAGTGTGGGGCCGTCTCCGCGGGGGGCCGCCGCGCGCAGCCCGGGCTCCTTTCCCCTCCCCAGCACCCCCCGGTAGGCCGGCGGCGGGGGGGGGGAGCAGGCGGCGCCTCCGGGCGGGAAGCTGGGGGGGTTGTGGGGGGGGGGGGAGAAGCCTCCCAGAATCCCTCCCCCATGCGCGCCGCGGGTGAGTCAGGGGGGGGGGGGGGGGGGGGAAAGGAGGGGGGGGGAGGGGCGGGGCCGGCCGCCCGCCCGCGAAGGCTCTGCAGGGAGCGGCGATTTTGCCGGGGCTTTGAGGTTCCCGCCGCCTCGGCTCCGGCGCTCGACGAAGGGGAGGGGCCGGCGACGATAGGTACTGCGCATGCTCCCTCCCGCCTTGCTCTCCGCCCCGTTTCCGTCGTCCTGGAAGCTGGGGGAAGCCCTGCTTTGGGAGGGGAGGGGCTGAGCCCAGAGGGCGCATGCCCAGTAGGGCCCCGCTGCCTTGAAAGTTGGGGGAGGCGGGGGCGCCCGGCCGAGAGGTGTTCTGAGCTTTGTTTCCTGGTTTGTCCTTGCACGGACGTGGGAGGTTGGGCGGGCAGGCGCCGATCCTGGGGGACTCCGCCCCTAGGGGACTGCTCCGGGGGGCCAGTTTGCCCACTTGTCTCTGGGGACTCTGAGGCCCCCAGCCTCAGGAATGATGAATAATAAATGCCTCTTTATTAGTTACTAATAGATGCTCAGTGCTGTAATTGAATGGTAAGGGCAGTTCCGGTTTATGCAGATTTTGTAGTTTGCAAAGCCTTCACTAGCCCAGCCCCCACCCTCACCCTTATCTTCGATGGACAGGTACTAAGTATCCAGATTTTGTTTACTTCGTTCTGGGCTCGTTAATTTCGTTAGTTTTTCCTTGTGGGCTTCTTAAAGCCCGGAGATGGAATGCTGGGCAGCCCTTCCGGTGGTGAGCTCCCTGCTCCCCTGGGGGCTCCAAGTATGCTGGCCCGGGTGTAGAGTAGAAGAATTTCTGCACAGGTTTGCTTTGGACTAGATCCCCCTTCCCTCTCCGAATTTGGGGGATTCTCTTTGGAAGCGACCCTTTAGGGGTAGGTAGTTGAAATTATTTTGTTACCCATTTTGCAGAGGAGAAAACTGAGGGTCAGAGTGGCCCATGCCAGGCCTTTTATAAATGTTCTGCCCAGAGAAAAGGGACATTTTGCTCTATTCTCTTCTAAGGACCAACTTCTAATCTCTGTTCTAAGTTAGGCTGGAATAGGCTGTCTCATTTAGGATGGGTCCTGTCTGCTGTCAGAGGGTGGTGTTGAGGTTGACAGTACCCGGGACAGTCAGAAAATCCTTGATTAGCTTGGTGTTTGTTTTGGGTATTAAGTTGGCTGGTCTCCTTAAACTTTCTGGGCTTCCCCCCCTCCCCCAGGTTATTAGGGAATCAGGTAATTCAGATACTTGCCCAGCAAACACTAACTTCCTAATTTTCGGTTTAGTTTTCTTTTTTTTACCCTGTTTTTTTCCAATTTATTTATTTTTAGTTTTCAGCATTCACTTCCATAAGATTTTAAATTTTCTCCCACTCCCTCCTCAAGGCAGTCTGATATGGGCTCTACACATTTCCTATTAAATACTTTTTCACATTAGTCTGTCGCCTAGAATTATAATGAATGGGAGCCACCATGAAAAAGAAAACAGAAAAAGAAAAATAGTCTGCTTCGCTCTGCATTCGATCTCCATAGTTATTTCTCTGGATGTTGATGGCATTTTCCATCATGTGTCCTTTGGAATTGTTAGGTTTCAGTTTCACCTGCATGGAGAGAGCTCAGCCAGAGTAGTGGTCTGGCCCTCCAACCCATTCCTGTGTTCAGGTTTGCAGGAATAATTTCCAAAGGGCAAAATGAAATTAAGCAGCTCTCTGTTGGCCCCTTCCAGGGAGCCTGTTAGAGCAATGGGGAGCCCCCAGCTGAGCCACAGTGTGGGTCAAGGCGTGGGAGGTTACCCAAGTTATCTTATACTTGGCCTCCTTTGACTAAACTTTATACATCTCTTGGGAAGTAACTCCTGGCAAAGACTCTTGGTGAAGAAGCGGTAGTGCATAATAAAAACAGGTGTGTTTTGCTAGGGTTTTTTTTTTTTTAAGCATAAGAGTTGGTTTGCTGGGTGAATCTCTCTGATACTTATTAGCTAAGTGAACCTAAGGAATTCACTTACTCTGACCTCAGTTTCCTCATCTGTAAAATGAAGACAGTCATAGCACCTACTTGCCAGCATTGCTGGGAGTATCAAATGAGAGAGCACCCATAAGGTGGCGTTCGCATAGTGCCTGGCACACAGTAGGCACTTACCCTTCTCTGCCATGCATAAGTATGCATTTGACCCAGGTTTTACGTTTTAGAGTATCAGGTACTTAGCATAAAGTCTTCAGTTTTTCTGGGGAAAAGGGAAGAGAATAAACAGATAGCATCTTACAAATTAAGTGACCTTTTAGAAAAGTTTTTTGATGGTCATTGCCATTGAGAAGGCAAAGAGTTTTTCTCTGGGGATACAGATGTGAAAAAAGCCAGGCCCTGCCCCTCAGGGAGTTTACAATCTAATGGGGAGGACAATACACAGGTGGAAAGTGGAGGGGAGAAATGGGTGGGGGGAGAAGGTACCTGATAGAAAGTTCCATGATAGAAAGATTGGGGAAGTCTCAGATTAGTTGAGCAAGGTGGGAAATGTCTGTCCTGAGCTGCCTCCTTAAATGGTGGCTTTGGGGTTCTTGAGTCTCCCACCCTTTAGTCAGAGGGGCAGAGAAGGTAGTGAGAGAACCAGGGTTGATGGGATCTTGAAGGATTTGGAGATTTCACAGTGATGAGGTTCCTGGGCATTTGGGAGAAGTCCCAAAGAAGTGCAGCCTGGGAAATGAGATGTGAAAAATACATTATTCTTAGACCATGTAGAACTCACTTTTCCCAGACGGTCTTAAAAGTTTGGGTTAAAACAGAGACTATGGTATCTTAGGAAATTCTCCCACCCTTGATGTTTCATGCAAAGTAGAAGACTCTTTATTGAATCAATAATGAATTGTCAAGGGTTAGAGCTATCATTATGTCCCATTATGTCAGTGGGAGCTGTCTCTATTATTCCTTTGGCCAGTGGCTGTTTTCTAGAAAAAGTGCTAACTTGACAGCCCAGGCTTGTGAATGCAAGAAAACCTAATTAATTAATTAATTAAAGTCATCTTTGCCCATCTGGGTGTGAGGTGAAACCTCCCCGTGGCTGTAATTTGCATTCCTCTAATTATTAACGATTTGGAGCAGCTATTCATGTGGTCTTGTCCATAGCATGGCTGTCTTCCTTTGAAAACTGCCTGATCAGATCCTTTCACAGTTTTCAAGGACCCAAACCTTCCCCTCAAGCCAGATTAAAAGTCCAAGTGCTACTGCCATTAGGATAACCTTGGAGGAACAGTTCAGAAAGTTTTTCTGAGCTCAGAAGTCCAGAAAAGGGGAGGAGAGACCAATCCCAGAAAACATTACTATTTAACTGAGCTTGGATGCGGATTCGGGGGAACAGGGTGGTGGGTAGGTGGGCAGCTACACTGTCTCTCTCTCTCCCCTGGTGGCCCTTCTGAAATATGTCCTGCTGCCTACTCAGGATCAGAGTCAAAGGTAAAGTGTTTTACAAACTTGAAAGAACTGCAAAAATGTTTGCTATGTCCCGGGTGCCGAGGGATAGTGGATGTGTGTGATCAGGGGCAAAGAACTTTCCTTCATTTTATAAGTGCGTGTTATGTGTGAAGCACAGTTAGGGCCTGGGGATACAGAAATGTTTCCAAGTCTGGGGACACAAATGACAAATGACAGCCCTTTGGGGGCTTTCTTGTATTAGAAAGATTAACATGGATTCTAGATGAGATTAGTGGGGAACAAGAAGATTAGTAAATATGAAATGCATGCATAGTTTTCTCCTGAGGGAAGCTGGGGCTTAGGATAGTCTTGATAAGGGAAGGAAGCCTGTAAGGTGAACTTAGGAAGAGAGAATTCTAAGATTCACATGTGAGGAGGGGCCCTGCTTTGGAGGAATGGGAGGCCTGGAGTCCGGTGACATAGCTTCACATCTTAAGTAGACCTCTTAGTACCTGTATGACTTTGGACAAGTCCCTTCTCTCTCAGCCTCAGTTTCCACAACTGTGAGTGTTGGGGTTGGACTAGATGACCTAAGAAGGCCCTTCCAGCCCTGAGTCTGTGATGCCTTGAAGACTGTGTATGGGCCACTGCAGGGTGTGTCTGCTAGCCCCATGCAGTAAAGGAGGGGGTGACCAGAGCCAGATTGTGGTGGTTTTTGGTTTTGGGGTTTGTTTTTTTTTTTGCTTTTTGGAAGGAAATTGGGGTTAAGTGACTTGCCTAAGGTCAGTCTAGTTTTTGTGTTAAGTGTCTGAGGTAAGATTTAACCTCGGGTCCTCCTGACTCCACAGCTAGTAGTGCTCTATCCACTGCCCCACCTAGCTGCCCCTATTGTGGTGGTCTTTGACCTTTGGGGAATTTGTGGTATATTCTAAAGGCAAGAGGGAGTGTCTAGAACTTCATGACTTCACCTTCACCCCTCTGAACCCCAGTTGCTTCTTCTGTAAAATGGGAGTAATAATACTTGCCCTATCCACCTGTGAATAGGGCATATAGCCTGTGCCATGATTGAAAGGTTAGTCATAGTCTTCAGCCTTCAATCCCCATCAGTCCAGAGATGTTCTGGTCCTCAGGCCGCTGCCCTCTAGGGGTCACACAGGCTGATGATGCTGCCTCTGTTTGCTTTGACCTGGGATCCAGGAGGAAACTCCCTTTACTAGGAGGAGTTTGGCATGCCCTTCTCCCCCCCCCAGCCTTTTTTTTCAATATCTTGTCTTAGTTATCAGTGTCTTTCAGCTACTATGTGTCAAAGGTAGAACTAGGACTCGGGTCTTATCTTCGAGGCCAGATCTCCATCCACTTCATCCACGCTGCCTCTTTGTTTCTCCCGGCCTTTCGGAATATGTAGCAGGCAACTGATTATCAGTTTTGCTTCATACAAACCTCATCCCCCCACCCCCATGATTGTCATGGCTCCTCATGGCCATAGCCCAGATAAGTGAGCTGCGAGGACTTGTTCTAATGTTGTCCTGACTTTACAGCCGTTGGGACCGTGGGCACTTCTGACAGTCGTCTTCCAGCTGTAAATCTGGAATCCTAACCGTTGTGTACTGTGGAGTCATTCAGTTGGTGGTACACCAGGGGTGCCTCTGACGGGTTCAAGCATCATTTATCAAGATTTAAACAGTAATTGAGCAAATAAGTAAGTACAGTAAGACCATTTAAATGCAGAGTAGAAGAAACATGCAAAGATCCTGAGCCTTCTCAAGGCTGTTTTCCCCTGGACATTGCTATTATTAACAATAGCTAGCATTTTTATGGTGCCTATTGTGTGTCCGGTGCTGTGCTAAATGCTTTTCAGATACTTGTGTTTCCCCGATAATAAGACCTATCCCGAAAATAAGCCCTCTCCTTACTGTGTAAGATTCCTCGAAAATAAGCCCTCCCCCGAAAATAAGCCCTATTGAAATTGCTACTGTAGTGAAGGTGATCCCCTGCGCTACACGCTACATTACAGTACCCTCTGTATGCACCGTCCCCCCCCAAACGCACTCCGCGCTCCAAGCTGCATCCAATCAGAGCTGCAGCAGTGAGCGCGTCATCCTGTTCTTCCCCAGTGATTTGCTTGCTGGCACCATTGAGAGCAGTGCTGCGGAGGAGAACTGAGGCAGGACAACATAAGCTCTCCCCTGAAAATAAGCCCTCTGGTGTTTTTCTTTCCAAAAAAATTAATAAGACAGTGTCTTATTATTGGGGAAACACGGTATTGACTCGTTTGATCTTCAGAGCAACCCTGCTTAGTAGGTGCTGTTATGATCCCCATTTTGCAGTGGGGGAAAGTGAAGCAGGTTAGAGAAGCGACTTGGCCAGGGACACAGTAAGTGTCCGAGGCTAGATTCAAACTTGAGTCGTCCTGGCTCCAGGGCCAGCGCAGTAGCCACTAGCTGTTATGAAAGTGGAATCATTTGGAAAGGAACATATTTATGAAAATTATTGATACTTTTATTGGTATTGATTTATTTTTAAATGCTGATGAGCATGTGAACCAGTCCTTTCCTCTGTCCCCCACAGAAGTACTTTCCCTAGAATACTGATTATCAGTCTTTAGCAGGAAGAATGGGTCAGTGGGCCTTGCCCCTTGCCTGTGACCCAAGTCACACCTCCTCCTTTTTATTTTTTTTAAAGCAATTGGGGTTAAGTAACTTGCTCAAGGTTACATGGCCAGTTATTATTTCTGGGTGTGGTGCTGAGTATCTGAGCCCGGATTTGATCCAGGTCATCCCGACACTGGAGCCGATGCTCTTACTCACTGAGCCACCTGGCCGCCCCTAAGCAATTGGGGTTAAGTAACTTGCTCAAGGTTACACGGCCAGGTGTTTCTGGGTGGGTGCTAAGTGTCTGAGCCCAGGATTCCATCTCCAGGTGTTCTCAACACTGGAGCCGGTGCTCTTACTCGCTGTGCTACCTGGCCGCCCCTACACCTCACACCTCCTCTTCTTGCTGTGTCCAACACCTAAAGTCTCTTCCTTTGGCCTAGCCTTCAGCTCTGGTCTCTGAATTCTTCACCCTTTGACCTTCCTTAATATGCAGTAACAGTCCGTTATACTTATTTGATCAACTTGTTCCCCAATCATAGGATACATTTTATGTTCAGCTTTCCTTTTTTTCCCCCTCCCAATCACAAAGAATGCTGCTATGAACCCTGATACATTAGGTGAATGGTACTGTTGGTATTTTACTATAGAATCCTAGATGGGGAGCTGAAGGGGACCTCAGAGCTCATGGAAGCCAATCCTTGTTTCACAGATGAGGAAACTGAGGCCCGTGGAGGTGATGTTACATGCTTAATCAGACAGGTGGGATTTGAGCCCAGGTCCTCTGGTAACGAGATAGTACCCTTCCCCATGGGCCACACTGCTGTCTTTAGCTCTAGCAGGAGAATCTCCAGGTCAGAGGTTTTGGACAAATAGGTAACTTTCTTTGCACAACAGCAGTGTCCTTCCTTCCTCCCTCCCTCCCTTCCTCCCTTCTCCCTTGCTTCCTCTCTACCATTCCTTCCTTTTTTCCCTCCCTTCCTTCTTTCATTCTTTCCTTTCTTGCTTGCTATTTGCATCTCTTCCCCCCCACTCTTGTTTTTCTCTTTTTCTGTTTCTCTCTGCCATTCTCTCCTCTTTCCTTCTTCCCTTCTCTCTCTTTTCTCTCCTTCTCCCCCCTTTCCTTCCTCTGCTCTCTACTTTCAGAACACTACACTACCTGCTGTATAGTTTGGGGTGGTAAAAATCACTTATGAATGGTTTGCTCAAATAGCCATCTATGCGTGTTTAGTCTTGAAAGAAGGACCAATAGCTTTTAGCCATTGCAAAAAGGTTTTGTTTTAGCTTCATAAATACTGGTTCAGGACCTCAAGGGCCTTAAAACCCAGACAGTCAGAGATAGGAGGGGCCTTTTCCCTTAGTAGCTGAGCAAACTGAAGGCCAGCTGGTAAATGGCAGTGTGGTATTCCTGACCCCTAGTCCAGCTCTTTCTCTGCTATACTATGCTGCCTTGAAAGCATGAGATGTCCATTTTTATGGGTCTGATCTGCACTCGCCATATATAATTTTAGATAGAGGAAATCCTTCTTGCCCTAAGTAACTGAGCATCTCTGCCAGGCAAACAGACGGGTTAATTGTGATGTTTTGATTTAGTCTGAATTAGCAGGGACTTTTCCTAAGGTGTCCCTCTAAGTAGACCAAACCAAGTATCCTTGACTGTACACCAGCTCGAAGGTGAATGCAGTGTCATTTTTCCAGGATAGGGTTGCTGAAGGTTTAGTGGACCTGGAGACAAATCTGCCCAATCAGAAAGGAGCAAATAAATATCTCTGTGAACTGGGCTTGAAGCCTGTTTTAGTTGATAGCCCATTAGGGAATTTATTGTGGAAGGCATTTTTCTGAACAGCCTTGCCTTCTAGGAGAGAGGCAGGCTTCTAAATGAATGTATGTTAAAAAGGTTGACTCTCAAGCATGCTTCTTAGACTTGGGTAATAATTCAAAAGTCGCTTTATACCAGAAATCCCATTTTGTTGATTGAAGAAACTCAGTGTATCTTTTTGCTATTGCTGTCCATCTCAGCTCAGGTTATGTGACCAGGGTGTTGGGAGACAGCAAGATGAAATGAAATTCACTTAGCGTTTTGGGGCCTTTTTTTTTTTTAAAGCTATCCTTCTGTGGTCTTTGAATATTATTTTTTTTAGTATTATAGAACCCAGTATTGTCTGGTAAACAGTCTGTGGCCCCATTAGTGAAACCTGAATTAAATATCTAAGGGTCAAATAGCATCTATCCCCCCTTCCTCCTCCCTGCCCTGCTTTTGCCACTCTGATATTCTCTCTTTCCTCATTCATCTTGTGGGAGGCAACTATCTGTGATAGCTATTCCATATGAGATAACTATTTCAAGGCTCTAATGAATAAGCTGATAGACATGATGTGCAGTTAAGGTGGCCAGTTTCTTACTTGGAAAAGGGTAAAAATGTGAAATAAGGAAGTAGAGGATATATTGGAAGAAATGGTTTAAGAAAGTAAACTCTTATAGCAGTTGTATATGTAGAGAATTCAAATGGGAAAGACTCAAGCCAATCAACAATTATTTTTAAAGGACCTACTGTGTGCCAGGTGCTGGGAATGGATTCAGAGGCTGAACAGATTGAGTCCCAGCATTCCAGAAGCTTATCAGTCTTTCTTAAGCATGAAAGTCTTGGACTCTGATTAACAGCAGGTCAGTAATTAACTCCTTAGAGTCATTAGGCCACTTAAACTAATGAGGAATGATATGAAATTTTCTTCTTTCCGGAATTCACATTTTTGTAGCGATGCTAAAGGCCATAGCTCAGGTAATGGGTTGATCCATCAAGAGATGCTTAGACTACCACTAAAACTCATCCAGCTAGCCCTGAGAAATCACGAGGGACAGACAGGAAATGCCCTGCCATTCTGGCAGGGGCACCAGCGTGTGTTGTGGCAGGCTCTAGCCCGCTGACCTGGAGCCAGGATGGCCCCAATTCGAATCCTGACTCAGATACCAGCTGTGTGACCCTGGGCTAATCCCTTTAATTTCTTTGCCTCAGTTTCCTCTTCTATAAAATGAGGATAAAAAATAGTAATGCTTGTAAAGTCCTTGGCACATAGTAGGCTCTGTATACCTGTTTGCCATTACTCTAGAGGAGGCCTTTGAGTCTTTTAAGGCAGTGGCAGGCTCAGTGACTGGCAGCTTTGGCAGGATTTTCCCAGCTGGCCTTTCTTTCCCAAAGACACAGTTGGTGCAGTGAGCGTTCTGGCCACAAATGGCTGCTTACCGAGCATTTGTTACAGGAAGGGATTTATTTCATTCTTGGGGAAGCGGCGTGTGTGATGAGGGGTGACTTATGGGAGGTACATCTTTGAAGCGCCTGCCTGCCCCTTATGCTGCTGCCAGATGCAATTGATGATGTCTGGCCTGTGGTTGTCGCTATCTGAATGGACTTGCCATGGTCTACCACTCTTCACTCCTCTCCCCCAGGAGTTCATGTTCTCCCTCAAGTCTAGAGCCTCTAGTCTCTTGGCTTTCAAGGGCTGCCTCCCCACCCCCACCTGGAATGCACTCTCTCCTCACCTCGGCACCCCAGAGGCCTAATTTCCTTTAAGGCTCAGGTCAATTGCCACTTGTGTCAGATTCTTAACTTTTTGGGGGCAGTCTGATGAAACCTATGGATGCCTTCTCAGAATGTTTTTAAATCCATAAAATAAAATACACAGGATCTGAAAGGAAACCAATTATTTTGAATTAAAGATGTTCTTTTTCTCCTATCTAAATACATGAATCCCTTGAAATCTTTAGGGGTTTGAGGTCCCAGCTTAAAGAACCCTTGTTCTGCCCAAGACCTTTCTCTTTTCGTCTCTTATCTAGACTCCTCCCTGCCCTGATCTATTGTTGGTTCCTAGGTTGGAAGTCCTTTGAAGGAAGGGACAACTTTCACATCTGTACTTAAATCTATAGATTTATATAGTAAGGACTTAATAAATAAATGCTTGCTTGCTTGATTATGCTTTGTCCAACTGTGCAGCCTGGAGAGTAAGCATTGGCCCAACTTCACCAGGGTTTTTTCCTTCCTATTTCTCAAGATAGAAAAGTTGATCTCAGCAGATAAGGGGTTTCGGCATCCTCTCTGTACTCCAGCTTACATCTTTACTTGCTCTTAAGCTAAGGCCCACCATTTTCGCCAAGGAGGGCAGATGACCAGGGGAAACTGGGCTCAGAGTCAAGTCATCCGAGCCTTGGGTGCAGCCAGGGTTCTAGTATCTCTGAGTAAGGTCTAGCTCTAAATAATTTAAGTGAGGTCCTTTTCTGACCGACACTTCTGTTCTTACCCCTTCCATCCCCCAAATGCCCTGCCATTTATGAAGCAGACCTGTGTAGTAAATGGACTTGTTATCTCATGCCCATGTTTAGAGTCCAGCCAGAGGATGGAACCTGCTAATGTCAAGTTATCAAGGAAATGGGATCCATTTACTATGAAAATGTGCTCTTACACAGACCTGGACAGGGAGCAGTATGGCATAGTGGGAAGGGAGCTTAAATACAGAATTAGGATTCCAGGGTGGGCTCTGACACTTCTGAGCCACGTAGACCATGGCAGGTCAGTAACCTCTCAGCCTTAGTTTCTTCATCTGTAAAATGGGGTTGTGAATGCCTGGATGAACCTCGATTTCTTCCTGCACAATAGGGGAAGTTAATCCTTTACCTTTTATGAACTTCCATTCTCTGATGCTACTAATTGGACTGAAAGCACTTTGTTAAACAAACCTTATAGAAATGTCAGTTAGTGATTAACTGGATTGTCAAACCATTCTGAGTTGGCATTTGTCATGCAGAGGTTAAAAGGGTTTGGGGTTCTTTTTTTTTTTTTTGGCTTTTTGGAGGGGGGAATGCAGGGCAGTTGGGGTCAAGTGACTTGCCCAAGGTCATACAGCTAGTAAGTGTTAAGTGTCTGAGGCCAGAAGGGGTTTGGTTTTTTAAAAAGGGAAGAAGGTATAGTGGATAGAGAAAGAAAGCCAGCCTCAGAGTCGGGGAGAACTGGGTTCAGGACACCCTGGATGAGTTGCTTCCACTCCCAGTGTCCCTGGCAGCATCCTGAAGGTACGGCACCTGACCCCACTGACACTGAGTTTCCTCTTTGGAAGTTTCTTACACGAATGAAATCACAAGTCTGAGCCAAAAAAAGTTTTTCCCCTCTTTGAACTTCCAGAAAATAGTTCCTTTAAATGGAACAACGCCACTTAATTTCTCATGGATGTATTCCTGTTGCTTTTTCTATCTGTGTTGGTGAGTAATAATAACTATTATAACTTAGTCCTTTTATACTCTAGTGTTTACAGAATGTTTTTCTCCCCAGGGCCTCACAAGGCAAGAGAGGTGCCTGCATTATTAAAGATGAAACCAGTTTCTATTCCTTTCCATTCCACAGCTGGAATGAACAGACAGGTTTTTTTTTTTTACTTATATATGACTTCTATCTCCCCCTCATTTCCCTTCTCCCCTTCCAGAGAACTGTCCTGTGGAAGGAAGAGGGTGAAATTTAAAAGGTCAGACAAAGGTATTAGGCTAACTTAACAAATAAGCCAAGTCTGACATGGTGCCCGGTGTTCATAGACCCTATCTGCTTTGGTCCCAGTGTCGTTGGTCTTTGTGATTTCATGGCATGAGTAGATTGTTCAGCAAGAGATTTTGTGATCCTGGATCCACAGCTGGGAGGGATTTTAAAGGTCATCTAGTTCAACCTGCTTCTTTTACAGGTGAGGAAACTTCCCAGAGAGGCTGAAAGTCAGAATCTGTGGCCACAAATTGTGTGAATGATAGCAGTGGCAGACTGGGTCAGAATGAACACTGGAATAAACCAGCCAGAAGAAATTCTGGCTTCTCACTTACACAGCTGAACCCTGGGGATTTCACTCATCATTGATTCCTTTTGACTAATGGAAAAAAAAATGGATGGCAGTGGCCTTTGAAGGGAACCTCGTCTCAGACCTCTAGTTCTTCTCGAGTCCACACTCTTCTGCTTGAAGATTTAGGAGTTGAGAAAAGCCGTCGGGGATTTTAGAAACTGTGTGGGGGTCTCTCCCTTCCCTCCCACTCCTCCTTTTCCCTAGTGAGAGATTCTTGGCCCACTAGGTAGTGAGGAGAGGGAACTGTAGGAGAGGCTAGTCAGGTTTAATTACTATGCAGAAGTGAAGCCCAGTCCCAACACTGGAAATCTGTGTGGAGCTCTGTGCTTGCTGATAGGAAAATGTAGATTTGGCCCTGAGGACAAGCCACTTTTAATACTCTCTCTACAGGGATCTTGCAAATACCTGTGTTAAGTCATTTTGCAGGGTGGGAGGGAGGGGAGGTAATTTGGTGGGGGGTTTTGTATTTTTTTTTAAGTGTTTTGCAAAATATATTTAAATAAGAAATCAAAAGGATAAAAAAAATGAGCCCTGGGCATAACAAGTGAGGTGCTGTGTGCAGGAATGGGATTACATGTATTAAAGCACAGAGATTAGGTTGTGTGATTGCTGAGGGCCACTTGAGCGAGACCCGAGAAGCAGGCCAGCTGGGTGCCAGTGACTAACGAGGCATTATTCCTTTTGCTTCCTGCTGTCTGCTGGAGAGTCCTGCAGCGCCTGGGAGGTCTGCCCACAAAGATGGCATTAAATGCTGATGCTTTTCTCCTTTCTCCTCCCCCTCCTTTGTAGAAACTTGAAGGCTCTAAGTGCAGAGGGCAGCTTTTGATTTTTGGGGCGACCAACTGGGACCTCATTGGTCGGAAGGAAGTACCTAAACAGCAAGGTAGGAGAAACAAAGCTTGCCTTTAAAAAAAAAGCTTACAACGAATTTCTCCCCTTGTTCCCCATTCCTTTATGAACAGAAACGAGACGGACTTCTACCTGTGGGATATTTATTTTAATAAAAAGGGTGATAATGAGTGGTCCTGTGAGATTGTACCCCAGAGATTCCAAAGTTAGACTTGCAAAGTAGACACTTTAAAATACGTACATTTTAGAGGGTGCTGACTTTCTGGTGGAACTTGCTTGGATGTATAAATGGTAAGAGGAGGACCTCAGAGGGTACCTTTCTTCCTGCCTCCCTTCCCTCCCCCCTCCCCCCCAGTCACTTCCAGAAAATGGGTATCATTCCTCATGAGGACACCAGCTGGGTTACCAGCCCTTCAAGAAGAAAGCCCGCTTGGCTGGCTTCCATGGTTTATGATAACTTGCTTTCACTTGGAAAGATCCCAAAGTACTCCGACATTGCTTTCTCCTAGTGAGCAAATATTTGCACACCAACACTGGGATGAGATAGGGAGTGAAGAACTGTCAACTCTGACCTGAAAAGGGCCAGAAGGTGTAAAGGAGACCCGGGGTCATTAGCAGAATGAGTGGGCCAGGGCAGCGGGGTGAGCACCCACCCTCCCCCTAGTGGAAGATGGAGTCTTTCCAACCAAGCCATTGTAGTCCCAACCCAGAGCTGGGGCATTGGTAGCAAACACCGTCCACAGTGTCCCTTTACCAGGCCGTTGGTTCACACTGATCCTCCTAGGGGTATGGAGAGGAATCCTTCCCTTCTCAGAATGATGAGATGGTGCCCCTTTAGCGGGCAGCTTATTAAATTCAACCTCCGCCTCGCCTTCTCCTTGAGCAATTGTCCTTGTCCTGCACACATCCCGGTGCCTCCTTTTTGCAACCACAGTGTGACGTCCTTGCTTCTCACCATCTTACTGACATGAGGTTATAAGGTTGTGGTATTCCCCGAACGCTTCTCTGGATGGTCTGGAATTAGGTTCCGAGGGGATCCCCACTCCATTGGGAAATGAGATGAGGAAGAAGAGAATAACCTTCCTCATCTGCTGCCTTGAGTTAAGACAGGTAGTGGAGACCTTGTTACCTACTTTCTGGAGGAGGAAACTCAGGCTCAGTTGGGGGGAAACCTGGAGAAGTGGAAAGAAGGCTGGATTTTCAGTCAGATGACATCACCCTTGTTACCTGTGTGACTCTAAGCAAGTCATGTCAGTGAACCTCTGTGGGCCTCAGTTATCTGTACACTGAAGAAGGTGGATTAGGTCTCTGCTACGAAGATTTTTTTTTTTTTTTGCTTTTTGGAGGGCAATTGGGATTAAGTGACTTGCCCAAGGTCATATGACTAGTAAGTGTTAAGTGTCTGAGGCAGGATTTGAACTCAGGGCCTCCTGACTCCAGGGCCGGTGCTCTATTCACTGTGCCCCATGCTGCCTAGATCTTTGCCCCAGTTACTGATCAGTGAGCAACCTCCTAATCTGAATCAGGTCCCCCAAGCCTGGGTCAGCTGACTCTTAAGTCTGACACTCCTCTATAACATGTTGTTTCATATAAAGAAAGTGATTTGTTTCCCTGCCTCCTTTCCTTTTCATCATGGAGGCCTCCCCTTATCATACAAAGCACTCCCAGCTTGTCCGACCTTGGGTGCCTATCACCATGTATCTTGTCAGATCAGCTACTGTGTATGCCTTGTTAATTTACAAGATAACACAGTGATTCATCCTGCATCTCCATGATCAGGATCTGGCCCTGTAGATGGGGAGGCCAGGAGAATTCACAGTACAGGTCTATCCTGGCCTCCTATGAGGGTTCCTCAGCAGGCCAGGTGGAGAGAACTCCTCTCACACAGGCTGATTGAATCCCTCTAGTTTATATGCATAGCGCTGCTAGGGAGAAGGATACTTCAGCAAGTCAATGAACGGCCCACCTGCTACCTGTGAAACTGTTGGACTTGGCAGATGCCATTCGAATAGAGCGCCCTTTGCCCCATGGTTTAGTGTGTTGTGTTGTCCTCAGACTTGATTAAGGCACATTCCATTCAAGAAAAGAAAAAGTCACACTGATGCTGGCTTTCTTTTCATTACAAGACTTGCCATTCAGCCTAGGCCTGGACATGGTTGATCTTGAACTTTCAGCCAAGTGACTTGTCTCTGGGCCTTGGTTTCTTCCTCTGTTAATGTGAGGGAGGTTAGCTGGGAGGAGCTCTGACGGCAGCTCTGGATCTGTGGTTTGTGGACGAGGACACGACTGTGAAAATGGGGAAGGCTTCTTGGTGTCAGGACCATGTCTTCAGTTTCCCATCTCTGCTAGGATCAAGGCTGGTGCAGATGGTTAGAGAATGGGTGACTTGTCATTTCTGACTCTGTTCTGTTAGGGTAAGTGCCAGCAAGATACTCCCTTCTTTTCAGTGATTGTTCCTGTGTCTGTACCTGAATGAGGCAGGTTTGTGTGGCATCTGCTGATGGGGGTGAAGGTGAGGTGAGCATAGCCTTCCCTGATACTCACAGGTCCTTCCTGATGGAGCCAGAACATCGATCATTGGTGCCTGGCTTTTAATCACTGCTTGCCCCCAGAGCAGTGAGGCAGGGAGCATGAGTGAGCCTGGCAGGGCAGCAGACCCTGCCTGAGACACTTGTCTTCAGTACTCCTGTACCTCCGGAATCCCAGGTGTCAGGAAACAAAACGCAAACCCGTTATGGGGCTTAGAGCTGTGAGCATTTGGTGTCTTGGAAGGACGGTCTTTGTCAGGGTCACAGGGTTGTAGTTTGTGAAACTCCCGCTTCCTTGCATTCTGTGGTATCATGGTGGCCTTCATTCAAAGAAGACAGTGGATCTGTGAGAATGTTCACTCCTGGAGGGCAGCTGCCGCAGTACCTAGCTTAACACCATATACATAGTAGGTGCTTCTTAAATATCGAGTAGAGCACCGTGCACATAGTAGGTGCTGTTCCAAGTGTTTCTTAAATGCATCCAATACAGTGCTGTGCCCCTGGGAGGAGCTGGCTCAGCCCTTTAGAGGGCATTGAAGGGCCTGGATAAGTGTTCATAGAAGGAAGGCATTCTCCTAACAACCTTGTAAAGCCCCCATCTTGCCCAAGGGTTGAAACTTAGGGAGTCCCAAAGAGCACCTGTTTGCAGGCACTGCTCTCTTGGTGATTCACTCCCTTCACATGGGAACTGTAGGGGGGCGCGGTGCATGAAAGAACCTAACCTGTCCTGTTTGTTGTTCCAGCTGCTTACCGCAACCTGGGGCAGAACCTGTGGGGCCCTCACAGGTACGGCTGCCTGTCCGGCGTGCAGGTGCGGACGGTGGTCTCTGGCCCCTGTGCTGCCCACAGTCTCCTCATCACCACAGAAGGGAAGCTGTGGAGCTGGGGTAAGTGAGAGGGCATCTGAGGGAGCCTTGCTCCTACGCTCGGGCCGCGGTGTTTTGGTCTCACCTGTGGCACAGTCCAGACTGCTCCTTGGTGCCCAGAGCTCCCTGTGAGGGGATGGCCTTACTTGGGAGGGGGGCTGGCCATCCTGCGGGTCTTTCCTTTCTGTGCCAGGAATAAATAAATAAATACTGTTTTTCTACCCTTTGGGCTATTGTAGATGATCAGATGTTCCCTTTTGTTGTCTGGAGGGCAGGGCTCTCCCCCCTCCCCTCCCTCTCCCATTGGGAGGCGCCGCACAATTGAATCCCATCTGAGGCGCGGTACCCTCAGCCAGACTTGTCACCTTCTTGCTTCATAGAACAGTGTGACATAAGAACTCTGTTCTTGCTGCTCAGCCCCTGTTGTCATCCCCCCCCCCCCTTCCGCCACATTCCATTATAATACAGTCTAAAAAGCAGCTTCCTTCTGCCACCGGCAGCACGCCCCGTTTCACTCCCAGGCAATACCTCAGTGTTGGTAACAATGCAGGCAGGGCCTGTGTATTGTGTTCTGTGATTTACAGAACACTTGCTGGGCCTTCTCAGGAACCAGCCTCTGGACAGCCTATCTGGAGGTCGTAGTTTTCTCTAGCTTAGGGCTAATTATCACTCACCTGATCTGTTCCCGAGTGTTGGGTTTGCCCTTGCTCCCCCAATCTGTTTTCTGAGTTGTTTCTTCCCATTTTTGCTTTTGTTTATGTCCCTGGGTAGGAAAGACTGCTATTATAGTGGGGGTGGGGGGGCTGGCCTTGCTAAATTCAGATCTTGCTTCAGGCACAGCTGTGTAATGCTGGGAAAATCTCTGAACCCAGGGGTGGGGAGCCACATGGAACCCTCTAGCTTCTCAGACGGGGCCCTTCGACTGAATCCAATTTCCATGTGGCCTTCCCACCCGTCTTAATCTCTGTGAGCCTCAGTTTCCTTATCTATAAAATGGGGATCAGAGCAGCACCTCCCTTCCAGGATTGTTGTGACGATTAAATTACATGCTGTTTGTGCAGTGCTTGGCACGTAATCAGAGCTATGTCCTGGTGACTGCAGTGATGGCTGTGGTTGTGGTGTTTTATTTATTGTGCCACATAACCTTTGCAAGTCTTAGTGAAGCCTGTGAGACCCTCCTCAAAATAATGTTTGTAATTGCATAAAATTGAAATCCATAGGATTACAAAGGAAACCAATTCTTTTGTAATTAAGATGTAAATTTTTTCCCCCAGCCAAGTTCATGGACTCTTGAAAGTTAGTCCAGCCCCTAAACCAGATGACCACAAAGGCCCAGGGTCGGTGACTTTGGGGGCATTGCCCCCCTCCTTTTTAAAAAATTAAACATGTCATTAATGAAGGTATTAAACAGGGCTGAGGTCTGTCCCTGAGAGTCTCCCAGACCCTTTCTGTCTCTGGGTCTGCTGGCATTGCTCAACACCCTTTGTTTTTCATCCTCTGGCCAGCTTTTCATCCAGATGACGCTATTTTTATTTCAGTCTGTTTGAACCATTTTTTTGCAGTTTCATGAGATGCTTCACCAAGGTCCAAATACAAGAAACATCTGTTGTGTTCCTTTGGCTGCTAATTTTGTAGTTCCGTTGAAAAAAAAAGCCAACAAGTTTGTTTGGCCCAGATTTATACTTTATGACCTCATGATGACATACTTAGACGACTTTTGGTCCCGTGTGTCTCCTCCTTGCTTTTAAAAAGACAAGTCCCTTCCCACAAGTCACTAGCACCTTACCATATCTAGGCCTGTGTAAAGAAGATTTTATGTTAGACTTTGGATACCTCCTTGTCTTATGCCTAATGCCTTTATAAAGGCACCATAAGTAATCCGGTGAATTTAAAAGTTCCTTTGACTGCCTGAGAGCTAGAAGGGACTTCTTTACAGGTCCAGCTCCCTAATTGTACAAATGGGGAAACTGAGGCCCAGAGGGTTGAAGGGACTGGCCCCACGTAACTAAGTGTGATTTGAATCCATTTCCTAGGACTCTCAGTCCATCTTTTGGCACTGTGGGCTGAGGGCAGACTTGCTTCCACGACCAGAGAGAGCTGATCTAGCTGTATTTGGACCAGAAGCCCCTTCCCCACATTCCTCCTCTATTTGAACACCCCTCCCTCCAGGATGGAGAGTGTAAGGTGCTATGATTTTAGGAACTGTGGGATGAATACTTTTGATGAAATCTCTGGGATTTGTCTCACAAGGCATTTATTATTATTTCTCCCCACAAAAAAACACTTGATAGCTTGTAGTATGCTCAACATGACTGTTTGGTGAGACTGGGCCATCGAGCACACTTTGGGCCCCAGGTGATAGCTCAGAATCCTGGGGCTTTTCTAGGCTCTCTTCCTTCTCCCAGGTAGACTGGACACCATGCCAGGGGGACAGATGGTCTGCTCTACTTGGCTTAAAGGTTTCCAAAGATAAATGCCATACCTTGAACCAGGCCTTCATTCTAGTGAACGTCATCCATTTCCAGAGGGTTAGCACGTCTAAAGCACCTTTAATGAAAGCACGTTGCTGACAGTGGTTTCTTTTTCTCCATGTGGTAATCATCCACATATCTAGAGACCATCATTCAATTCCTGATGTTCTGTGCTTGCTTCTCTTGGTATGTCTCCATTCATTGGCTGGGAACATCACAGCTCTCGAGCTGCAGGGCCCTGACTTCTACCCTCTGGTGTGATCCATGAGGAAACAGTGAGAATATGGCCCAGTGAACCATTTGGCCAAGTCTCTTGGGCTGAGATGGAGTTGAACCCCAGGTCCTGTGACTTCAGACTCAGAGCCCTTTCCACTGCACCCACACTGCTCATCTTCACAGATGTAACTAAGTCTGAGTTAAGGATGAGGTTAATATCCCCAGGGATAAAAATCCCCACTTTGATTTTATTTTTACTCTTCTTATACCTAAACCAAGAGGTGAGTGGAGGAGACAGGCCTTGGAGCTAGAGCCTTCTTGGGAGAGCATTTGGATTCCAGGAGTTTGTATGTATTCTGGAATGATCTTGGAGTGCTTATTAAATTAGCCCCTCCTCCTTGTACTGTAACTGTTTGTCTCTTGTCATGCCAGCAGAGGAATTGGAGTTATCTGAGTTCCCCTGGTCCAAGGAGGTCTTGGGCCATTTTTTGTATAATGGAGCCCGATGGCAGTATCTGATGAAGTCCATATGTAGGTGGACTCCTTATGGGAAGAATGTTTTTAAATTCATATATTAGAACACAAAGGAAATCAGTTATATTAGAAAGATATTGTATATATTAGATATAGATATGTACTAATATATCGAAATATATGTATATCTATGGTAAAAGTTCATGGAACTCCTCCAGATTAAGAACCTTGCTCAAGATTAAAATCCTTTAGTTATAACTGGAATGTACCATGGAATCTTAGTCCTGGAAGGGCTCTTAGAACACAGGATGTCAGAGCTGGGAGGGCCTTTAGAACACAGGATGTCAGAGCTGGGAGGGACCTTTGAGGTAGTCTAATCCAGCTTCTCCCCATTTGCCATTTCATAGAGAAGGAAGCTGAGCCCTAGAACCCCATTTACTAGACTCTACTGGATTTTAATTCTGCCAGCCCCCTAGCCAAGTAGTGTTAAACTCGTGAAAAACCAGGGCCTACTAAAAACTGTACCTAAAAGAAAAAGTGTAACATTTTTAAATTACCGTTTAATGTGGTTTGGGTGCTTAAGAGGGTAGTGGGTGGGGCAGGCGTGTTTGACACCTTGATCTCATCCTGGGGAATGGGCCCTAGTTTGGCTTCCAAGGATGGGGACAGGTGCCTATGGATGGAAATCTGGCCTTATGATGTCTGCTTACTCACCAGGTTACTGGAGTAGTTAAAGGTTTATAGGCATAAGGGTTGGCAGAAGATGTGAACTCCCATTTATGAGGTAGATAAAAATAAGAGAAATGACTGGTGTGATGCCAGTGGGCTGTGAGGCAGCTTAGAACACTGAGAAGATTGAGTGCTATAGAAGTAGGTTCAAAAACTACTCTGCAAATAGACATCTTAGAGGCGCAGGGCTGGGGTGAGCTGCTCAAGCCCTCTGCTCCCAGACACGCTTCTGCTTAGATCTTCTCTGGAGAAGCTGGCTAGGTGTTATTTTGTATGTATTTCTGTATTCGTGTTTCTGTGGGTGAATGAATTAATAAATGATTGAGGGCAGGGAGCATTTAGTGTTTACTGTGTGCAAAGTGCTAAGGATTCCAGTTAGTCACTCCTTTGGGGAGCCTATCCCTGTGGGGAGAGATGGGGCTAGAAGAGGTTCAGTTGTAGGGCAGATGGAAAGTCCCTTAGGGTGAGTGGCAGAGCAGATAATAATAGATCACCTTTCATGACATTTCCTTTAATAAAACCATAGCAGTTTTTGCCAATGAGTTTAATTTCTGGGTCTTTTAAGAGAGTCCTTAAGTAATTTCTTTTAGACCAAAGACTCTTAGCCTTTGATCCATAAGCTTAAAATTTTTTTTTTGTGATAACTGCTTTTCAATATAATTTTGTTTCCTTTTGTTTTTTAAAATTAAAGTGTTTATTGATAGTTTCTGTCTTTACATCTCCATAGTATCCCAGTATCCACATCCTTCCCCCACCCAGAGAGCCATCCTCAATATAATTTGTTTCCTTTGCCATATTGTACATTTTTAAAAATGTATTTAATAGCATTCTGTGAAAGGGTCCATAGGCCTCATCTAACTGCCAAAGGGTAGCTGTGACACTGGAGAGTTTGAGGATCCCTGTGTTGTCATCATTTTGCATCTCTTCTCTCCCTTGTTGATTCCCTCTTGGTCTTCTTAGGTCGAAATGAGAAGGGGCAGCTTGGACATGGTGATACCAAGAGAGTGGAAGCCCCCAAACTCATTGAAGTCCTCAGCAAGGAAGTGATTGTGTCAGCTGCATGTGGGAGGAACCACACCCTGGCTCTGACAGGTATGGGAGATGGTGCTTTTTGGCCAAAGTGAGGCTCTCGGTGAGACAGGATTGGGGGGCCTGTGACATCTCCAGATGGCCCGACCTGGGGAGCAGGCAGCATCTTAAAGGCCTTTGGGAGGCAGACCTTAGAAATGGGAAGCACTCTAGGAGGATGAAGAGGTGATTTCTTTACTGTTTCCATTTACAAATAGGAACGGGTCATTTCTTTGTGCTCTGGTTTTCTGATAGGAGATGGTGATTCTGGAAAGTATCAGCTTATTCCGCCTTTGGAACAAACACTCTCATTTCCATCTTCTTTGGCATACGAGCAGCATGCTTAGTATTTCTGCATTTGAGGCAACTAAGTCACTATCACACTTGGAACGTTTACTCTCTTCCCATTTTATTTTATTCCCTCCTAGAAACTGGCTCTGTGTTTGCATTTGGAGAGAACAAGATGGGGCAGCTTGGCCTTGGCAACCAGACCGATGCTATCCCCAGCCCTGCACAGGTAATTAACTGTCTCCTTCCTCATGGCTGATGGGTTTGGGGCTTATGGTTTAGTTTGGTTTCAGAAGCAGGATCTTGCCCTTCTTTGTTTGATGTGTTGGCCGACCTGCTGGGAAAAGGCAAGCCCATGTTGGCTGGGTTACAGAATTCACCTTCTATGCTTCTTCCTTTATTTTGTGAACAAAGCTGAAGACTTCTTTCGTTAGAGGGATTCTATTATGATTTGTTTTCGTTTCAGCCTTCAAACCATAGGCAGCTAAGTGGCAGAGGGGGGTGGCCTAGGTCTCAGGACCTGCCTCTGATGACATACTGACCTGGTCACTCTAGCAAATGTGTCCCAGTGCTTGAGGCAGCCTCTCTAAGTCCCCTAAAAAGTATGGACCTACATTGTTAGAGTTCCCTGTTCCAACGCAAACTGCCAGTCTAATCTTTGGTCTTCCTTAGCAGATCCTGAGATTTCTATGGTGTGAGCATTATCTCCTGGTGCTCTTCAGAGGCCTCATATCGTGTGACTTTGGACTGTATATTTCTAGAATTCTACCATAAAGGCTCTATCCAGACTGCCAGAAGCCTTCTCTTTAATGTAGAGAGACAGAGATCTTGAGATAGTCACTGCCCTTCTTGGGACTGTTGGGGCTGGACTTGACCTCTGAGGTCCCTTGCAGCCTTCAGTCTCTGATTCTGTGTCCTAGAGGTCTTTGATACCACTTCTCTGTTTCTGTCTAGCACAAGTAATTTGCTGCCACCTGCCACCTGCTTCTTTCCATTGCTTCTGGTTTATTTTCATCTGAGATTATGGTGTTTCATGATTTGTCACTGTAAAGTCTCAGGCATCTTTTGACCTTAGTTTTGTTAGTAGAGACTGGGATTCAGGGAAAGCATTGCCTGGTTTTCCCCATGCATCCCAGCCTCCCTTTAGGCATTTTTGACTGCAGTTCATTGTCCATCCCTAGGACTTCCTTGAGAGAGATGATGTATCTGATGGACTCATCTATGGACAGTGCCATCATGCAGGCATTGCCCATTCTTCATCCACTTTGTTTTCATCATGTGAATGGCTAAGATGGTCTCTTTGGCATGGCCATGGATGTTGTCAAGATAACCCCCTTATCACCTAGTGCTATTAGTATTGGCAGCTTCCTTCTATATCATCTTCATGTGGGCAGCTGTTTACTCTTTACAACTGTTCACCTTCTGTTCTGTAGTGTCCTTCAGTGCTCCTGCTGGCATACAGGTCATCACTGGTCACAGGTTGAAGGGGAGAGGAAGATTTTCATTTTTAAATGGGAAAAAAAATGTGCTTGGGAACCCCTTTAATGCCCTTACAAATGTGTTTCTAATTTTAAAATAAGCATTTTAAATAGATCTTGGAGAAGAAACCATTCACAGAGTGCTCAGTACAGTGTTAGGGTTACGGAGACATTTGTGACATGGTCCTGTCCACAAGCAGCTTATAGTTGAGTTGGGAAGGAAAAGCAACAGATATAAAAACACAAGCTATTATAACTCACAAATATGTAGCACTTTGCTTTCCTTAAAAACACCCTTTTATAATAGGTAGTATAAATGTTATGCATGTTTTGCAGATAGTGATTTAGGGCTCAGGGTGGTGACAGGTAGAAATGATCAGAATTGGGGTTTCTGACTCCCAAGTCCAGGACTCTTTCTATTAGATAATGCTGGCATCCTATGTTGGCATGTCCAGTGCCCAGTGAGCAGCACGTACATAGGAAGGGGTAAAGGAGCTATAGATGACATTGCTTGAATCTTGAAAAGTTGAAATATTTTCAGCCAAGTGCATCTGTGAATTTGAAGGCAATTGAAAAGCTCATTTTTGGATGGGTCTGGTACTGGCTGCTCTGGATTGTAGACTGTTTGAGAGCAGCATTGTGAACTAAAAGACAGTAAATTTTGGTTGAATTCCATTGCATTTTCAATCATTTGCTCCAATCTGGAATCTAGTAGGGAATGGGGGTGGGGGGATAAATCCTAGTACCTCTGCCTTCAGCTGGGGACACCTGGAGCACTGTTAAGGATGTTGGCTTCCAATCCATTGTCACTTTTTACCCGTAGGTATAAGCGGGGGCAAGTCATTCCCTTTCTCTGGGCTCTCTGTTTTCTTCTGTAAAATTTGATTTAACTGGGTGGTCTCTTAAGGTTTCATCTGGGTCTAAATTTATGATCTTACAAAGTTGGGTAGGTGGGAACCAGTCATCTTGTCAGCCCCACAGAAGTCCCTGGGTCTTTGAGAAGGTGTCTGAAATCCATTAAGTTTACCTTCCTGAGCAATCCCACGCCCTGCCCCTCTCTGGTTATGTCAGTCTTTTTTTTTTTTTTTGGCCTTTTTGGAGGGCAGTTGGGGTTAAGTAACTTGCCCTAGGTTAAACGGCTAGTATTTTTGTGTGGGTGTTAAGTGTCTCAGGTCTCAGGCCGGAACCGAACTCGGGTCCTCCCGACTACAGGGCCAGCACTTTACTCACTGCTCCACCTAGCGCTTTACTCACTGCTCCACCTAGCCGCCCTGTCGGTCATTTTCAGAAGTACAGTTGCCATCCCTTGGCCTCTTATTCAGAGGGATTTTCACGTTCTGAAGTAGAGGACAGTAGGGAATTCGATTGCCATTGACTTAGATACCCCATTGATGCAAGCAGGTTCATGGCTGGCTGGCTCCTGGCCTCTTCCTCCTCCCCTTAGTGGCCTACCTCTGGAGGTGTCATTTTCATCCTCATTAGTGCTACACAAGGTCAAACTGGAAAAGCTTTTTTGGGTGACACATTTAAACCGAGGGCTGAAGCAGTGGTGTGGATTTGGTGTTTTTAATTCTTTGTGTATTTCTCTTAGCTGTTTTACTTATCTCTGTTCTTTTGGGACCATGTCATTCAATTCTTCTTCTCTCTTCTAAATGTGTTTCTTTGTACTCTCCTGACTTCTTTCCCTAAGAGTTGTTGGGCCCTAAATTAGGTTCCCTTGATGTCCTTGTAAATTTTTCATGGTTCATGGCAAAAGGGTGAGCAGGGGTTGGTTTATTTTGTCAGTCATCTCTTCCCTTCCCCCTCCAGCCTCTCTTCTCCCCTTTCTCCTTTCCCTCTCCTTCCTCTTTCTACCCCCCTACCGTCTTCTCTTCCTCCTTCCCTCTTCTCTTTTTTCTCTCCCTTCTCATTTCTCTCTTTATCTTTATTTATCTTTATCTTTATTTCCTCTCCTTTCCTTTCTTTCATTCTCTTTTCTTCTGTTCTTTTTCTCTTTTAAAACCTTGCTTATTTTTTTTTCTTTTCAGATAATGTACAATGGCCAGCCAATTACCAAAATGGCTTGTGGGGCTGAATTCAGCATGATAATGGACTGTAAAGGAAACCTCTACTCCTTTGGGTGCCCTGAATATGGTCAGCTGGGTATGACAACCTATTCTTTTTAAAAGCTTCTGTTCTCTCAGCTACATATTTTGGACCAGAAATCAGTGGAAGCTAAACATACGTGTTTTAAAAATGTGGCCCATTGGTCTCGTATAATAGCTGTTCACGACTAAGTGCTTGTGAATATTCAAAGAACAGTGTATATTGTAACGTGAGATGTGGAGGGTGGAGCCTTCTGTGCGGTCACCGGGAGTCAGAACTTGCCAGGGTCCCTAGCTTTGTTTTTCATTCCTAGGGGTCTGAAGTTCATGATCAGTCATGTCCCATTGCATTTCCTGTCCTGAGCCAGGGAAGCAAGAATGGGAGACTGAGCGCAGAGTAAGGGAGGTTACACCTTAGCATTTTTGTTCGTTTCTTTTTTCTCCTCAGTTATTCAGACATCTGTCTTGTTAAGCGGGACACTTTTTCATGACCATCTAGGCTAGGGGTTGGCAAATTAGGGCTGTCATTTTCAGACCCTTGATCTGGTCCTGGGGTGGGGAACCTGCAGCCTTGAGGCCACATGTGGCCTTCTAGGGTATTGGGTGCGGCATTTTGACCGAGTCCAAGTTTTACAGAACGAATCCTTCTATTAAGGGGATTTCTTCTGCAAAGTTTGGGTTTAGTCAAAGGGCCAAACCCAAGTACCTAGAGGGCTAAATGTGGCTTTGAGGTTGCGGGTTCCCCACCTGTGATCTAGACCCCTGAGACTCAAGTCAATTTTCTCCAGACCATGGAAGAACATTAAACTACATTTATCCCCATGCTAGCCAGCAATGAGTAAACAAAAGTGAACCAAAATGTATTACATTGGAAGGGGATTCTTAGGAAACTAGATCACCCAGGAGACTCCTTAATTTTTTCATCTAATGATGTGTTTAATGCTTGACCAAAATAAGTATGTTTCCCTGCCCTTTGTAAACACTTGGCACAGTAAGGAGGACCTGTCAGTGCTTCATCCCAAACAAAAACCCTTCATTCGATATTGAGTATGAAGAACATTGGGGTAGGTGCTAGGGGTGAGGGGTAGGGGGGAAGGAGGGAATAGAAAGTTTAGATGAGACCTGGTCCATGCCCTCATCTTGCTTACAAGATAGTAATGGGCAGATAGTGATAAGTGTGCTGGAAAGCACACCTTAGGTCAGAGGGAGGGACTCTTTTTGATGGAGATTTAGGAGACTCAGTGAAAGATATGGCATTTGAGTTGGATATCAGAGAATCTCGAAATTCAAGGAAAGTGGAAGAGAAGGTGAGGAGAGAGAAGAGAGAGAAACAGAATGAGAAAATAATTCTAGGGGAAGGGGAAGGCACTAAACAGCCAGGACACATTGAAAGGGACAGAGATGAAGTCTGGCTTGAACTAGAGCCCACAGCAAGGGAGTCAGATTGAGACAAGACTGGAAAGGTAGGCTGGAGACAATGGTAGCAGCAGAAGCTACTGCTGCCCTCCAGGGACGGCAGTAATGGAAGTCAGGAGTAAGATGGTAGCCCTAGGTCTAGAGTGGTTGACCTGTGACACAGATAGGAGAGCAAGGAACTGGGCATAGAGATAAGGGAGAGGGAGCAGTCAGAAGAAACCCAGAAATAAACGTGAAACTAAGTTGATTTTCCTCTACGAAAAATTAATCTGTGTGGTTACCTACTCTACCAACTATGTCTTTTTGTGATCAACCAAGCTTGCTGTGAAATACTTTGGGCTTCCAAGCATATTTACTTTGCCTTGATTACCCAGGTCCAGGAAGGATCTGTTTGTGTTTGGCCTGCTGCTTTAAATATGCTTCTGTATTTTGTATGACCCTTGGTTTCAGGCAAGACAGCTTGGTTAAGTCAAAGATGGGAGATTAAGCAGCCTTGTTTTACCTAACTGAGCATGCCCTTTCAGCAGTCCAGGGGTGGTGCAGGTCTGTGGGATTCCCTGGCAGTCCAGGTTTAGTGAGTATTAATGTCAGCCGATCAGCCAGCATTATTAAATGTCTGCTGTGTGTCGGGTGCTGGGGATACAGACAGAAGCGAAAGGGCTCCTGCCCTCAAGGAGTTTACAGTCAGTTGAGGAAACAGCATGTACATCTCCCTCTAAGGCAGAATCAGTGTCACCAGAGGACTCCTGCCTGCAGCTGGTCACCTCGCATGCCCTGGTCCAGTGAGTCTGCTCTGTCCCATTTAATAATGAAAAATGGGCCCTTGTTGGTCCTTTGTGCCAAATGCCACTGCTTTTAAACCTTGGCTCTCTCTATGGTGGCAGGACATAATTCTGATGGGAAATTCATCGCCCGGGCTCAGAGGATAGAATATGACTGTGAGTTGGTCCCCCGCCGAGTAGCCATCTTCATTGAAAAGACAAAAGATGGACAGATTTTGCCAGTCCCCAACGTGGTGGTCCGAGATGTTGCCTGTGGCACCAATCACACGGTAAGGTTGGCTTTTTATTTTTTTTGGCATCATCACTGTGGGAGAGTTAAATCGAAACAAGTGAATGGTGGTCCATATCATTGTCCATATTGGTCCTTTTAGGAAACAATCCCATGAGGTACCCTTGACATTGGACTAATTGAAGACCACATGCCATTAAGGGGTCCACTAATGCATTGTATGACCACACACTGTATCTGCAGCTTAGTGGCTGCTTCTCTGTAGGAAGACGCTGTAGGATCACATGCATAGCTAGAAGAGGAAGCCACCTTTGGGGTCATTAAGACTACATCCCCTCATTGGACGATGAGGAAATGGATATGGAGAGGATGATGAATGCATTTGAAAGTGGCAAAGTTAGGATTTTTACCCAGACCCCTCTTGGACTCCAAATGCCTGTGTTCTTTTCACTGTGTCAAACTGGGTGGGGTCAGTGTTGAGGGATTCCTAAATTTACTTGGCCATGGAACTTCTCAGGACTTGTCGTGTCTGGGGTGGAGAAAAGTCAGCATGGAGTCCTGGGGTGGTGACTGGAAAGAAAGTTGGAATTGGAGGACCTGGGTTTGAATCTTAACTGTTTTTTAGTTAAAAAAAAAAAGTTGTCTTCTCGACATGAGACAAGTCAATTGACTTTCTGTAACTGTAATGTCCTCATCTGAAAAATGAGGGGGTTGAGCTGTGTGCTTTTCCAAGGTACTTGTAGTTCTGAATCTTATAATCTTGTGACCCTCCTTTGTTAAAGGGTATTTAGGACAATCTTGGCATAAATTAGAGGAAATTAATCCTATTATCCACTGAAATTGTTACATATGGTGGGATATTTTTGCATAATTATGCATGGTGCATGCATATTTTTATATTTACTATTTTAGGGGGAGAATACCTGCTGTTAAATACACTTTTTCCCCCTTAACCAACCCTTCCTTATTCATATTACATAGAACAATCATGGTTTTTGTAAATGAGCTGTGATTTTTATTGGCTGACTAATAGGCATTTATTAAGCACCTACTGTGTGCCACAAAGCAAGAATGAATCCGTTCCCACTCTCAAGGAGTGCCCTTCGAATGACGAAAGCAGTGAATGCACATGTAAGAATATTCAGACTCCAGTACCATGGTCTTGGGAGCGTGGGACACTTGAGAGCTCAAGTCCCATGGCTTTGACACAATATCTGAGTGACTTTGAGCAGGTCACTTACCCTTAGCTGACCTAGGCAGTGGTCCAGCCTAATTGCGGAGAGGTTGTGGTTTAACTCTTGAAATTACATACCTGCTTTGGTTTGGCCTTCACTGGGTCAAGGCTGATTGAAGTTTTTAAAAACAGGTTTTTACGAATAGCTTTTGCTTTGCATCTCCTAAATTTTCCTCATTTCTGTCCCAAAGAGAAAAATTAATCAGCAAAACTGATCAGTAGATTTGATTTCTGATTATTGGTGATTTATGATGTTTAACAGTCTTTTTAAGAAGAGGTTAACTATGGGTGTGTGTGTGTGTGTGTGTGTGTGTGTGTGTGTGTGTGTGTGTGTGTGTGATGAAAGATCCAGAAAGTGCTTGGCCTTTTTCCCTGTTTCTTTGTTCCTTCTGCAGTTTAATCAATATTATAATATGAAATTGAATAAGCTACTTTGCTGTCTGGAGATATGACCCTCTTGCTTTCAAATAGGGGAAGGAACGACGTGTGACTTTAAACAATTAAGAGGGGGAAATAGGGAACTTGGCAAAGAAGAACAGTTTATTGTCCTTGGGTTCCATGTGTCATTCCAGGGCATGTGTCCCTGTCTTGTTCACCACACCCAAGGTGGTATGACTTCTCTCCCTCCCCTGCTTTTACCTGGATCTGGAAACGGTAAACAGTCAATCCTTTTGGGAGCTTGTCCCATCAGTTGGCAACTGTGTTTCTGATTTTAGCTTTTGGATTTCTTTTCTGTTTGCACAGCTGGTTCTAGACTCTCAGAAACGTGTTTTCTCTTGGGGGTTTGGAGGGTATGGCCGGCTAGGCCACGCAGAGCAGAAGGATGAGATGGTCCCTCGCCTGGTAAAGCTCTTCGATTTCCCGGGCCGTGGTGCTGCACAAATCTATGCTGGCTACACCTGCTCCTTCGCCGTCAGTGAAGTTGGTTAGTGGTTACTCTTCCTGGTTTGGGCCCCTGGTTTGAAGGTATAAATTTTGCCTTTCCTAATCCAGTGCTCTGGCAGGGGAGAGACAGAGAGACAGAGACGTCTTCCCTTTTCAGTATCATGAAAGAAAGTTTGCTTAAAGCAGGTCAGCATTTGCATGGTGTATTTAATACAGAGCTAGCTCAGATAGAAAGCCAGAAGGCCACGAATTTAGGTCTTGCTTTTGACAGGGGCCTTAGAACCCCAGAATGTCAGAGCTGGGAGGGCCCTTAGAACACAGGATGTCAGAGCTGGGAGGGCCCTTAGAACACAGGATGTCAGAGCTGTGAGGGCCCTTAGAACACAGGATGTCAGAGCTGGGAGGGCCCTTAGAACACAGAATGTCAGAGCTGGGAGGGCCCTTAGAACACAGAATGTCAGAGCTGGGAGGGCCCTTAGAACACAGGATGTCAGAGCTGGGAGGGCCCTTAGAACACAGGGTGTCAGCTGGGAGGGGCCTTAGAAGACAGAAACTAATTCACCTCTCTGTGACACTGTATATTGCCCAAATGGTATAGGGACTTCCCTCTTGTAAAAGTTCTGCAGAGCTTTTTATTCATTGCCTGCTGCATGCTTTACTCTGAGCATTGGATATACAAAGGCAGGCCTAACTGGTCCTGACTCTTAGGAGCTTATTGTCTGCTACTGGGATGGCTGAATTGTGAAGAACAAGATGAAGGTGGTGCGGGCGGGCAGGTGGAATTTCCCCTGCAGAGATTCCTTATGCCCCTCTTTGTTTCCTGCAGGTGGCCTGTTTTTCTGGGGTGCTACCAACACTTCTCGGGAGTCCACCATGTATCCCAAAACTGTTCAGGATCTCTGTGGCTGGAAAATTAGAAGCTTAGCTTGTGGGTAAGTGACCGGTGGACTGGAGATGAAACGTTCTCCTGCCCTGCCCTCCAGCAGCATTCCAGATGTGGTTGCTGTGTTCTGCGCTGGAGACTGGACCCAGCATTGGTGTTCTAAGACAGAGCTTACTCATGCTTACTTAATGGGATCAGTCTGTTAATTCGTAAACATTGAGGAAGCACCACTATGTGCCATACAGTTGTTAACCTTTGTATTTTGGGATCATGTATCTTTGGCAGTCACAGGTTGAGGCTGTGGGTCCCTTGGGATAGAAGTCTAAATGTATCCAATAGACTTCAGAAGAGTACAAGAGAAACCAGTTACATTGCAAAACAGTTTTCAGAATTAGAAAACTCCAGGTTGAGCCCCTCGCAGTGTGGTCTTGGACAAGGCAAGCTCCTCCCCACCCCTTTCCCTTTCTTTGATTCTGTTCCATACTGAGTTTCTAGGATCCCTTTCATATTGATTCCATAAATGTGGCTAGCTAGGCATTTGGGATTCAAAGCAATGGAGGGGTGATTCCGCTCCTGCCTGGCAGGTGTTTGTCTTCAGTAGGAGAGACCCTATGTACTCAGGGTGCACATAGGCCTAGGAGGAGGCAAGGCGCACCAGCAGCTCTGGGAATCCAGGAAGGCCTCATGTATGAGGTGGCATTTGAACTGAGCTTCTGAAGGAACGTAGGGAATTTAAAAAAAGTAGGTGAGGACAGGGTGCATTTTGTGGAGGCTGAAAGCTGTGTGCAAAGAAGGGCGGGCCGTGTGAGCAGCACCAGCACCAAGTCTGTTCAGCTTGGCTGAACTGAAAGGGTGGAGAGAGAATGATAATATGGTGCCCACTTCATGCCAGGTACTGGGCTGTGCACTTGACCAATGCATCTCATTTCATCCTCACAACAACTCTGGGATGTAGGTAGATAGTAGCATTATTCCCATTTTACAAATGAGGAAACTGAGGCAAACAGGGTAAAGTGACTTGCCCAGGGTCATTTAGCAAGTGTCTGAGGCTAGATTTGAATTCCTCTTTTCCTGACTCAAGGCCCTATGCCCTATCTGCTGTGTCACGGAGCTGCCCAGTAAAGCTGTTAGTTAAAGGTAGGTTGTGATGTACTCCAAATATTCAAACAAAATTTTCTGTTTATTACTGAAAGTAAGTAGGGAGGCCTTGGAACCTGTTAGTGAGGTAGGTGAGCACCTGAAATCTGATTTAGAAACACCTCTTTGGCAGGTGTGTGGATGATAGAGTGGAGTGGGCAGGAATTTGGGGCATTGAGGAAAATTAGGGGGTGTGAGGCTTGAGCTAGGATTATGACTGTTGGAGTAGAGAGAAGGGGATGGATGTGAGAAATGTGCAGGTGGGGCAGAAAGAGCAGTGACCTTGATGGGGAATGAGCCAGAGTCTGAGCGCTCCAGGTGACCGCGAGGTTGTGATGGGTCAGTGCCCTGGGCAGAAATGGAGAGGATATGGCGGCAAGTCTGCCTTCTGTTTGGGATTGTTGAGTTTGCAATGGTTATGGGATGTCCGGTTCAGAATGGCCACTGAGTTTGGGGCAGGATGGCAGTTCAGGAGCATGTAGAGGACTCAATATATAGGTCTCAAATTCCTCTGCATAAAGATGATAATTGTGTCTGGGGGCTGATGAAGACGCCTTAGAACACAGAATGGGGGATACCTTACAATAGAGTATATCAGAACTGGGGGGGGAACCTTAGAACACAATGTCAGTGCTGGACAATGTTAGAACTGGAACCCTGGTAGAGAGGGGGGCGTCACATACATCTCTGGGGCACTTCTACATTAAAGAGATATGGTATCAAAAATGAGCCAGCAACCTATCCTGAGAAGGGGGTGCCCACCCAGGGAGGAGGAACGCCCAGAGAGACAGATATTCTGAACCTCGAGGATCTCCAGGGGGAGAGCAGGGAAACCTAAAAAAAGAGAGTATATCCAGCAGGTAAACTGTTAAATGCTGTGCTGACATCAAGAAAGATGGATGAGAATCAGGGGAAAAGGCCATTAGATTCAGCAAGTAGGTCATTGGTCACTTTGGAGAGGGCAATTTTGATTGAGTGATTGATAAGATTGGTAGCCAGGTGGCAAGAGGTTAGTGAGTGAGAGCTGAGGCTGTAGATGCCGTGAGTTGGACCAGGGAAGGGTGGATAGAGGAAGATGGTTGGGTGGGATGCCAGCATCTAGTGGGGATTTTATGGAGATAGGAGTGATCTTTCTGTTTTTGTAGGTAGTGCTGAACAAGCCAGGACATAGGGAGAGGTTGCAAATGAGTTGGGGGTGGGGGTGCAGCTTTTTTGCGGGAGTGGAAAGCAAAGGATGGGCTCATATACAGATAAATGCCTCCATGTATTTGTGGATGTAACTATGTGTGTATGTATGAACACACACACATGGGTTGGCTTAGCAAGATATACTCCCCTTGTGTCAAAGGTTGGAGGGCAAAGGTTTGATGCCCACGGTGAGTTTTTCTAGTGAAGTAAAAGACCCAAGTCTTCTGAGTGGGGGACGGGGGGGAGGCTTGAAGGTTTGGAGCAGCTAAGCAAGGTTGGAGAAGATCCACTTGCTGCACTGAGGCCCAAAAGCAGCCCCGTGGACCTATGTTAGTCATGGGCTAAGCACAGCTTGTGGCTCCCTCCACCATCTTTTTTTTTTTCTTTTAAGTAGTTGGGGTTATGTAACTTGCCCAAGGTTACACGGTCAGTTCTTTTTTGTGTGGGTGCCGAGTATCTGAGGCCAGAACCGATCTGGGTCCTCCTGACTCCGGGGCCGGTGCTCTTGCTCACTGCGCCACCTGGCCGCCCCTACCACCTTTTTGTCAAGGGCCACAGAAGAGGCAGCAGGCGGGAATGGCCTGGCCTTTGGCCATTGGCTCCACTTGCTCGAGGATAGGGAAGGGGCAGGGTGTTGGAGAATAGAGAACGCAGGAAGACTGTCCTGTCTAACCCTTGAGTCCGGATTGAGAAGGGAGGAAAATAGAGCTGGAGGACAGTGATGGCCGGCCCCAGCAGAGGCCCTGTCTTGGTCATTCTTGAGCAGCTCTGCTCCAGCAGACTTGGCCACCACTCTCAGGATGAGCTGGTCACCTGAGCTCTCCCCTGGCTGATTGGCTTCATTTTTGATGGACAGCCCCTTGGAGCAGTCGGCCCCTCCCAGAGCCAGCCTTTGTTGAGGGCTCCCACCTTCCCAGAACTCCACTTATTCCAGGGAGCAGATGTCTTGCTGCAGTTTGCCAGCTTCCTTTTGTGTGCTGTGTTCAGGTTTTAGAACATAAGCTCTTTGAGGAGAGGGGCGCTGTGTATTGCTGCATGTATGTCACCCAGCACTTTGTACAGTGCCTTGCATCCAGTAGGTGTTTAATAAATGTTTATTGTGTGAGGTGCAAGTTTAGAAAGGCTGGATAAAGGAAAGTGCTGAGAGGAGAACAGAGGCAGCATCGTTGATGGGGAACATTCCTGGGAGATCATGAGTGTGACTCCCTGGCACTCTAAGGTGGCACCAAGGAAGAAGTCCTGCCAGCCGACAGGGTGGGGCCTGGGAGGCCAGAGCGTCTGAAGGGCCTGTGGGGGAAGATGGCCCTGGCCTCTTTTCCGGAAGCAGCAAGGTGTTAGAGGGGGTGTATGGGCTGCTGGACCTAGGGTCACAGAGAGGTGTTCAAGCTCAGATACTTAGCTGAATGATCCCGGGCAAGTTAGCTAAACTCCACTTCAGTGTCCGCAACTCCAAAAGGGGGATAACAGCAATTAACCTCAGAAGTATAATATGAGGCCATGTAAAATACAGATGCCAGTGTATTGCTAGCTGTTAACGTTCCTGGATTTTTTGTTAATTTTAGATTTTGTTGATGCCTTTTAAAAAATATCATTCATTTTATAACAATCCCTCCCCCTCTTCTGCTCAGAGAACCATCCCTTGTTTTAAAAAAAGATGAAAAAAAAGGCAATTTAGCAAATTGTCAGACCACGTCTGACAGTGTCTGCTGTATTCTGAAAGGCATGCTGTTTTTTGTTTTGGAGGGAGGGGACTAAAAACCAAATTAAAGTACATAGAGGAGTTCTGTGTTTAGGACTTAAAATCAAGAATGCTTCTAGAAGATCCCTTTAGGTTTTTTTCTTGGTGGGAAGAGCTGAGAATTCAGGAGCCTTGAATTCAAATACAGCTCTAATACTTATTAGCTGGCCAAGGCAGCTTTGTACCTACCCCTTGGTACCTGTTTCCTTCTCCATTGGTGACACAGATATAATAGGTCACAATGACAAGATAGTTGACCTTTTTCAGAGTACTTTACTGCCTCACAATTTACCTTAGAGGGTAATTGTACGGAATTTATAGCAGTTTGGACGGAGGGGAGCTGGTGAGGGCTGAGCTACAGTGGGCTGAGCCCCCAGGAGTCAGGGAGTTACCAGGCTCCCTACGAGGGGTGACCTGGCCCTGGTTAGGATGGAAGTTGTCAGAGCTTCTGGACTCATCAGCATGAGGTTGGGGTTCCTGTGGGCTGCTTCCCTTACAGCCTGATCTCAGGAAAAACAACAAGAGAAAGAAAAGCAGGCTAGGATGCCATTAAGTATTTTTGTGTTTTAAATGGTTTTCCCTTTATCTTGGAACATTAATTCCTGCTGTTGATGAGTATCTGAAATGCTGAGATGAAAATAGAGTTGTGGCGCTGTGGCCTTCGATGGGGTCTAAAGGCAGGCAGTGCCCTCATCAGCCTCCCAGAGGCAGGAGCTTGCAAGAAGGGGACCCGGGGTCAGGGGGTCAGGGCACTGGGTTTTTCCCTGTGGCTCCCCTGGGAACTCTAGGAAAGCCTATGGAAAGTCAAAAGAGGTTTATAAAGGAAACCAGTTCTATAAAAATACAGGCCCCAAGACCAGCAGTGACTACTTCTTTCTCTTTTTAGGAAAAGCAGTATTATCGTGGCTGCTGACGAGAGCACCATAAGCTGGGGCCCATCTCCAACCTTCGGTGAATTGGTAAGAAGGCAGCATCTTAAGTGAGGGGAGGGTAAGGGGAGACTCCAAGACCCACAGCACCTGTCAGCCGAGAGAGCATCTCACCAAGCTTTCTGTCCATCCTGCTTCCATCTGGGGTCTGGGGGTGAATCTGGAGTCGGCCTCTCCTGGAAATCAAGGGAGATGGATGAGAGTCTGTCTAAGGGCTCTTCTTTCTTTTCTGTTCTCATGTTCTAATACTCTTTGTCTTCACATCTGTTGTATCTAAGTATTTGCCTCCTTTTTTCTTGAAGCATTAATTCATTCAATAAGTGGACATTTATTGAAGAAGGCACCTACAAGGTGCCCAGGCCTGAGCTTGAATGCTTTGGTGAGGACTCATTATGAAAGACCTGCTGTCATTCTGTAGCATTAATGTGATAAGACGAAGTTAGGTTATGGTTAGGTTAGGCTAAGAGTGTTGGGTCCAAGTTAACACCCCACCTCTGATGCCCTCTTTGTGACCCTGCTTCGATTTAGTTAATTGTCTGTGTGATTCAGGCACCTTAGGACCTGCCTTGGTCTAGAAAGTTACCTACAGCACCCACACTTTCCCATGCTTCAAATCACCAACCGTTTATTATAGACCAGGCCCAGAGTATATTTTTGGATATTTTAGCCTTGGGGCCCCCATTAGCCTCCAAATCTATGCAGTATAGATTCACCTATGGCCAAGGGCTTCTTCTGGTCAACATTTGCATTCAGAGAAAATGGTTGGTGAGAACAAAGCCATTTTGGCCACATAAATGCAAATCAAGTTTGGATTTTTAAAAAAAAAATAAATTACCCCTAAAATCTGCAAAATATTTTCTCTATGGTGAGAGATAATCTCACAGCCTATTCCCCCTTGACAAGTAGTGGGTTAGTGTTGTCTTCCTTTTGAAACTTAGAGAGCAAATAAATACCCATTGAATTCACATTTTTCCAGGCCCATCAAAGCCTTTTCAGATGCTGAAGCCCCATAAGTACTAAGTGAGAAGCAGTTATTAGTAGATGTGGTGGTGGCCTTTTAGACTGTCTCTTGGGAGGTCCCCTACTTTACTAAATTGGCTTTCATTCTGTCTTGTCAGTTTTTAGTCTCGATTACTTGAGTGATTAGGGCATTGCTAATGGATCATCATTTTCCTGATCCTGTCCCAGAGGTGCCCACCACCACCACGACTCCCTTACTCCATTTGTATGTGCCTTGGACGAGGCCATGTTTCCTTGGCTGCACACATGGTGGATTGCTTCCTAGGGAGTTGAGAGTGGCTGCGTGCCATCTTCTGGGTGGTATGATGTATAAGGAACCTTGGACATGGAAAAGACCTCGGTTTCTAGTGCCTTGGGCACAGTCCTTCTCAGGGTCTTGGAGCTAGAGTTGGACAGTCATTGGAGTCCAACCCCCTCATTTTACAGATGTGGAAAGTGAGGCCTAGAGATATGATGTGACCTATCCATGGTTAGAAATAAGTGGCTGAGCTGGGATTCAAATCCAGGTTCCTCCTGACAGGTTCATCACTTTTTCCGCTGTACCATTACCTTTCTGAGCCTAAATTTTCTTGTCTGTAAAACGGGGATAACAAAACCGTGTGATGTAGTGGTCAGAGCTGAGTTGGGAGTTCAGAAGGACCTGCATTAAGTCCTGTCTCTGAGAGATGTGACCCAGGTTCTTGACCTGGCATCTGTGAACTTTTAAAAGTTTTGATTATTGTATTTTTATAGAATCAGTTTTCTTTGTTGACGTTTTAAAATTTTATTCATTTAGGAATATTCTGACGAGGGGGTCCATAGGCTTTACTAGAATTCTCAGGGGGAGCCACAGGGGGAAAAATGTGGTTCAGAAACCAGTCCAGCCTAGGTGTCTGCAAAAGTGTGCATACCTAGAGTTTCCTATTTCAGTGAGTTAGAGGTCTGATTTAGAAAGGGAGGTGGACGGAGCAATTGTCCTTTCTCCCCTCCTGGCTTATTTTAACAATAATAATAATGAGGACTAGATAGTACCTACTGTGTGCTGTGCATTGCATTCATTCCTTTACAAAAATTAACACATTTGATCTTCACAAAAACCCTGGAAGGTCGGTGCTATTGTTATTCCTGTTTTATTTATTTATTTTGCCCCCATTTTACAAATGAGGAGACTGAGGCAAACATTAAATTACTTTCCCCAGGGTCGCATGTAAGTTAAGTGTCCATGGCTGGATTTTTTGGGTTTCCCTGACTGGGCCTGTGTCTCTGCCCACTGTAGCACCTGGCTGCCTAGTGCACGGTGAGAATGGGCTTTAACTTGTGGCCTCTTTGTGGAAGGAGAGCAGGCTTCTCATCCCAGACCCAGGGTGAGGCATCTAGCTTTTCTAAGTCCCAGTTTTTTCATCTTTAAGTCGCGGGGGGTGATAACACATCCTGCCCCCCCCTGAGTTGGGCCCTGGCTGCTGCCCCCTACCAGTCTGTGCTTTACTAGAAATGTGGCCATCTTTGTTTTCACCCTCTTATCTTCCCTCTGCAGAGCTGAGGCACTGGAACCAATGGTCAGGGGATGGCAGGAAAGGGAAGGTGAGGGCCTGGAGCGAGACCCTCTTCCCTCTGCCGAGCCCCCATCGGTGACGATAGACATGGTTCTTGTCTGTCTCCGAGCTCTAGATCTTCATCAAATTCTTACCCAGGAATTTGTTCATGAACGGAATACATGCTGGTCAGTGCCCTAATGCCAAGTCATTCATGAAGCACTTACTGGGTACCATGCTGGGTATACAAAGGAAGACAAACACAAAGCCCTTGTGCACTTGCTTAGTGGGGAAAGAGATTGCGTGCATACACGTAGGTAGATATTAGATATAAACTAGTTAAATGAAAAGTCATCTCAGAGGGATGAGGCAATCACAGTGAGGTTTGGGGATGAAGACCAGGCAGGGCCATTCCTGCAGAAGCTGGGGTTTGAGTGGGGCCTTAAAGGAGGCCAAAGGAAGCTCCTGACCCCATTTGAAGGTCAGAGGAGAGGCACCAGTATTTGTCTCGGTCCTCTTCAGAATCATTAGGTGCTTCCAAGTATGAATTTGCAATTCTGAGGGCTCTTCTTATGGAGGCGTTTATAAAGGTGGTGGTTAATTGGCATACAGCTGTGAACCCAGATAACAGGTGGCAAACCCCTGGTCGGGGGTAGCCAAGTTCATTGGCCGGGAGACACTTAGGGCTTATAAAGCAACATGGGCCTTCTGGTGGGGGTGATGTGAAGCAGTGTAGAAGGGATGTGAAGGAGCTGGAAACAGGCTCAGCCAGCAGCATGGTATGAATAGGGAGTTAGCCTTGGAGCCAGAAAGACCTGGGTTCAAGTCCTGTCTCTGACACAGAGTGTGGTTCTGTCACCCCCAAGTGAACCAATGCAGCTCCCACCCCAACCCAGTCACTCTGAGTTTTTTAAGCCAGGGGTGGGCATAAAGAATGTCTTTTTGGAGGGGGGACGGCAAGGCAATTGGGGTTAAGTGACTCGCCCAAGGTCACACTGCTAGTGAGGCCGGATTTGAACTTGGGTCCTCTTGATTCCTCCCAGGAGTAGGGAGGGAAAGAAGAGACAGGGAAAGAGAGGGGTTAAACCTCAGTTATGGAGGGAGATAGGGACACAAAGGTGGAAGGAGAGGGAGGGAAAGAGACATGGAGAAAAAGAGGGGAGAAAAATGAGAGACAGAGAGAAAGGGAAAGACAAAGGAGAGAAAGGGAAGGAGAGAGACAGAGAGCAAACATTTATTAGCACTTAATATGTGCTCGACACTGCTGTGTTGGAAAAAAAAGCCGAAACACGAGCTGCCATTCTTAGAGGGTGCAGCTGGAAATGCCGGGGGCAGGGCAGGCAGATGCCCTGGGAGGAGGGCAGGGTGGGGCCTTTGGCATGTGGAGTGTGGCTGTCCTCAGTTCGGCCTTCAGTGGTGGTCCCAGGCAGGATGTCCCCAGTCAGAGGAGGGGGCTGGAGAGGCTGTGGCAGAGTGAGCAGCATCCTGGGGTAGAGAAGGTGGAAAAGGCCAGAGTTGGAGTGGATGGGGCGGGGGGGGGGTCCTGACATCACATCGGGCCTTTAAAATCCCTTCTCTGTAACTTCCCCCATTACTTTCCTTTCTCCCCTCTGGTGCCAGAGAGAGCAAGTTGAAAGACTAGCCCTTCCCATGCTTGAAGCTGGCATGTCCTCCTTCCTCTCAACAAGTCTTTGGCAGGTGAAAATCCCCAGGTCCCCCAGCTGCTGTGGCATGACCAAGGGCCCTTCACCCTTCTGGCTGCCCTGCGGGAGCTATTCTCCAACTTACAAATGTCCTTCCTAAGGCTTGGTGCCCAGAGCGTGCTCCCCCCTCCCCCTCCACATGCACTTACTCCCCAGGACAGTGGACAAGGACAGCTTCCTCACCGGCCCTGCCAGCCTAACCTGCCTGCTCCTGCATGCAGACTTGGACTCACTCATGTCCTCGGGCACCGCCCTCTACAGCTTCTCTGGGGCCACAGGGTTCTGATTCCTGGGTCTGTTTATTGAGGAGTAACTCCCAGGCTTGTCACAGACTTAATAGCCTTTCACTGTCTACCTTGGGTGTAGGCTTTCCCTCTCAGTGCAGCAGGAAATCCATCCGTGTCTTCTCCTCTGTGCCTTTGATCCAGTTGTGCAGTCACACTTTACCGCTCTGGGCCTCAGTTTCCTCATTGGTGGGGTCCTGTCTGTCCAAGGCACCGCCCTCTGCCCTTCAGAGGCTTTTCTTTGGTTCCTTTACTCCAGTGTGGAATTTGAGCAGTCTGTTAGCCCTCCCTCTCACCACCTCCTGGTCTCCATAGCTCCCCTCAGTGGGGAGGTCTGCAATGCTTCTTCCATGCCAGTTGGAACATATGAGCGCACACCCACATCCTGAGAATTCCCTCCCTCCTTTTATTGCCTTGGACTGATTCCTCACCCCCTCCCCATCATGGGGTGTCCTGATTCAAACAGAGCGCCAACCGAAAAAAACTATGGCCTTAAAAAGACGGGTTTGGGGGTAAGAAGTTGGCGGGTGTCATTGGAATCACTGTTCAGTCTCCTAGGCTCTTTCTGTCCCACTTAGTGGCTTAGCTCACTCTCTTTTTGCTGTGACTGTCTAATGCCGTGATGTGCACTACACCCCTGGTTGTAGTCTGCATCTATCCCCAGAGAGATGAACGCATGGCACGCACACGCATATCTATAGGGATCTTGCTGTGGATATACGCCTTTCCATAGTATAGAACCACACTGATGCTGACCACCCAACTCCACGTCACAGTGGGGTCAGTATGTATTTGTTCACTTGGATTTTGTGTGTGGATATGAAGTGGGCTGATCTCTTTCAGATGATGGATTCTCACTCACCTTCTAGATGTTCTCCCTCCCCCAAGAGGGATTTTCTAGACACCTCCCTTCCTCCCTCTGTTCTGCTCAGGAGCATAGAGTGATTCCATGATTCATATTGCGTCCAACCCCAAATGCTGGCCTTGAGATCCTACTCTGTCCACTGCCCTCCCCGGCTCTCCCAGCATCGATTTTTGTCACTTTTCTAAGCAGACCCTTGCTTCTAATCCTTGCTAATCAGTTTGCTATCCATGTACATTTCAGCCCAAGGCCATGTCTTCACCTCTTTTCAGCCCTAAACCCACCAATCTCTGTTCTTCCTCAGAATATGGCTCACAGTCCCACCTCTCCCAGGAAGCATGCCCTTTCTGAATGGTCACTCTTAATTTAAAAGAATACGTCTAAGTTTAAGAAATAAGATACAATGGAGCATTTCCATATATATGATGGAATAGAAGGAGGAACTTGTTCATGAAACTGCAAATATCTAGTATAAAGTTCGCTTAATAGAATAACTCTTGACGTCCTGTTTGACTTCTAGCCTTCCTTCTGTGTTCTCCCTCTTCCTCCATTTTTCTCCCTCTCCCCCCTCTCTCCCTCTCTTTCTCCCCTTCTCTCTCCTTTTCTCTTTCACTCACTCTCACTCATCGAGGGAGCCCTTTCTGGTTATTACATTTATTGTCATTCTTACATCTTTCAAAATGTTCTTTTACATTGTGGTTATCTTACCAGTTTTTCTCATGGTTCAGTCATTTTCCTCTGCATCAATTCATAGGAATCACTAGTATGAAGATGATTCCATTCCAGTCATATACTGTAATTTGTTCTTCTTTTCCCCAATTAATGGACAGTCCTTTAGCTTCCAGTTTTTTGATGCTACTAAAAGAGGGGCTATAAATATTTTTTTGTACATATGGGTCTTTTTCCTTTGTCTTTGCCTCTATAGAGTGGGGTGAGGGACAGCCTGTAGCGGTATTGCTGGTCTTAGTGTCTGTAAGGTGATAACTTTCTGCATAGCTTCAAATTGTTTTCCCAAATGGCTGGACCAGCCCTGTTTCAGTGTTTTTTCCCTTAGTCCCTCTATCATTTTCCATTTTCCTGTTTGGTCATCTTTGCCGTTTTGACATCACCCCTAATTCAACATTCTTTTCATATTTGACATTCATGTGCAAGTGCCAAATCATGTCCCACCTGTCCGTTCGATGTTTTTGGGGTGCACTGGGAGGAATGCTGGATGTGAGGCCAGGGAGCCTCCCTAGCCTCCCTTTGCACCATCTGGGTGACCAGGGGCAGGGGCAGGGCAGGTCTCAACTCCTCCCCGGCCTCAGACCCTATCAGCCAGCTGGCGTAGTGGTTCTGGTGCTGGGACCTGGGAGTCCTGTGTGACTGGGGGCATGCCACTTCACCTCTCTTGCCTTGGTTGCCTCATCTGTAACATTAGGGGTTGGGCTCGGCCCCTCTGCATCTGTGACACATCATCCTGTGTCCTCTTGTCCCTTTCTGGGCCAGGGCCAGGCATCCCTCTGCACCTCCCCCTCTCTGTGTTGTAGCCATGTTGGATTATTCACTGTTCTCTGATCTTGTTTTGCCCTCTCCTGCTTATACACCTTCTTCCAGACATTCTGTGACTATCATGTCAGGACCTGGGTTCGGATCTCACCTCTGACACTCACTGTCTGTGTCGGCAAATCACTCAACCTGCTTGATCCTCAGCGTTCGTCTGCTAAATTTAGGGGCTGGACTCTGGTTTCTCTTGGTTCAGCAGATAGAGGATTGGGCTTGGAGTCAAGAAGACCTGAGTTCAAATCTAGCCTCAGACAGTTTCTAGATGTTTGACCTTGGGCAAGTTAGCCTCAGTTTCCTCGTCAGTAAAATGGGTATAATAATCACATCTGCCTTCAGGTTGGCTGTGAAGTTTAAATGAGAAAAGATCTGTGACATTCTTAACATAGTGTTTGGCATGTAGTAGGTCCTTAAGAAATGCTTGTTTCCTTCCTTCTGTCCAGTTCTAGCCTTTGATCTTATCATGAGAACCGTCCCGGCTGGTAGCACCCGGGCTTCTCTTTGGTTTGGTTCCCTGTGATCTTGACCTCGCATATCTCTCATTCTCCCTTCTGGGTTTCTCCTGAAACTCTGTTAGAATCTCTCTGTTGCCCCCATGTGTATATACATATGTGTCCCATTAGATTGTAGTATCTGTTTCTCGGGCAGAGACCCCCTCCCCTCCCCATGCATTTCTCTGTCTCCAGTGCCAGACACAGGTCCCTGCATACACATCATGGGAGCTGCTTCATGGTTTCATTTGAATTGTGGGCGCCCTTTCAATGCTGCTCACGTCTTGACTTCTGCAGGTTGAATGAGCCTCCTGGTTCAGAAGAGTGAATGCAGCCTTATATGTGGCTCTTTTCTATGTGAAACAGTGCCCTAGGCCCTGGGGAGAGATTCGGAGATTGAATGACAAAGCTCCTGCCTGCATGGAATTTAGGATCTGGGGCTGGGCAGGGAGGTGGGAAACCCAGATGGAGAGTGGGCATGGGATTAGCGTAACACCAAGTGAATTAGCTATTAGATGATCATGTGGATAAAGGAAAAGATCAGGGTTGAGAATTATCGACTCAAACCAGTGAGTGTAAAATCTGACATAACATCTACTCGTTCTTAAGAATTCTTTGAAGAATGATAGTATATCCATGAAGACTCTTAGTGTTACTCTTTCTGAATTACCTTTGGGCATATTTCTAAGTGTTAGAATTGAGGTGTGTGTTGGGGGTGGGATGGGGCAATTACCCAAACCAGGCAGGATAGGTTCAAAAGTCTGAGGGTGGTGAGTATAGATCCTGGGAAGGTGGGGCTTAATATGACAAAGGAGGAGAGACAAAAGCATTTAACCCTGGATTTGAATGGACTTTGGAAGGACTCTGAAGGAAGGGGGGTTTCCATGACTGTTGGTGTTTTGGGTCTGGTCACATAAATCCTGCTTCCATTGTGTCCCTAGACCTGGGTGCTTCCCTGGTAGTTGATGGTCCTTTGACTTTTTCTGTGTGAACTTTAATGCACAGTAAATTCTGATGTCTACAGGGTTGCCTCTGGGATGGGGGGGAGGGATTTGTGAGACAACCCTAAGCTTGAACCTGGTCCCTGCAAACCTAGATTCTTTGGTTCAGGGCCATAAGTTAGACTTCTAAGTATTAAGGGACAAGAGGCTGTCATTTCTAATTATTGAGCCTCTATCTACAGGACCCCATTAACTCAATCATTTTAACATCCTAGAATTTTTTAGTTTAAAAATTCACCACCAGTTGTCTAATTGTGGTGGGATAAGGACTACCAATGTGGCCAGTAAGTAGGCGTGAGAATGGGGAGGCATGGGTACTAGTTGCCACACTCCCATGTTACCTGGCTGTTTGGTTTTAGGGTATTGGAAGCAAATTGCCCACACTTCAATAGCTCCTTGATCTCTCTCCAAAGCCAGAGTTCTTCACTTTTTCTGCATCATGGTCTCCTTTGACCACCATCAGTTTGCTGAAGCCTGGGGAGTGCTAAAAATAGTTGAATGTTATGAATATTATGCCAACAAGCTCATACCTCAGGGCTTAAGAACCCTTGCCCCACACCAACCTTTGGAGGCCAATTAGGGCAGGATTGTATCTTCCCTTGACAGATGGGTAAGGGAGCCTCAAGAGGAGGGGGGGGTTCAAGGGATGTGCCTGAGGGCATAGGACTCCCAGATGTCAGAGCAGAACTGTCTGGTACCTTCATACCTTTCCACAAAGTATGGGGTAAAAATTCTTGAGACTTGGGTGGGTGTAGTGAGGAGAGCTCTCCCTCTGTGGGAAGTCTGATGTCCATGCATTGGCGGCTGCCTCTGTAGCAGCAGATGGGGCCCTCCCACGGAGCTGTGGCAGGGGCAGCCTTAGTGAAGCTTGGCCCAGAGGTCCTTGCACTCACAGATCCTCTCCCTTGTCCTTTTTGCTTCTCTAGGGCTATGGCGATCACAAGCCCAAGTCTTCCACTGCGGCCCAAGAAGTGAAAACCCTGGATGGCATTTACACAGAGCAGGTGAGTAGAGGGAGAGAGGGAGGGGTCCCCGAATGGAAGCTCCCTGCAGGCAGCCCCAGCATCCTTGCTGTCTGTGTCTGCTGCTTCCAGCAGTCAGGGCTTCTCATCTGGTACTCAACCTCTCCTGTGCCTTTTGATTTGGTGTTCCTCTGAGGACGGACCATGGATCTACAAGAGTGGCTCATGGTGGATGTGGATGCCATCACCCCATTGTTCATTTTATAGCATGGATTGGGCATTGGACTAGAAATTGGAGAGAACTGAATTCAAATCCCAACTCAAGATACTTGCTGTGTGACCCTGGATAAGTCATTTCATTTGAGTCACTTCCTTCTTAGAATTTAGTTTTTGTATGAAATGCCCTCTGAGTTTCCTTCCAGCTATGGCCCTTAGTCACTTTGCCAGTCTTGACCTTGTTTTTCTCTCTGGGCTGGTCCTTTCCAACTCTAAATTATTTATGATCCTATAAATTTACTTGACTCTTAATGGGGGGGGCAGGGGGAGCATGGGTCACTTGGTTCCCATTTGTGTAGGGAAAACAGGTTGGACACAGGTGACCCAAGTCACCTCTCACTCTCCTGTAATATCTCCATGACCATGAATGGGATTTCCTGATCCTAAAGTGTCACAGTAACTAACTGGTTTTGCCTGAGCCCCTGTGGGAAGAGAAAATGTTGGCTCATGTGAACAGGAGGTTAGGGGCCTCCCCCAAATAGCATTTGTTTCTGTTCCAACTTGCAGAGAGCATTTGTCCCTCCCCTCCGCCTTCCCTTCTCCCTCCTCTCTGTCACACAGGGCCCAGCTTTAATGTGTGCACCATTAGTGCGGGCACTCAGTGGAACGAAGGAAGCGTGGGGCAGATGGGGAGGCCCATCCTCGGGCTGTGACATTAACCAGCCTGGCAGAGCTAGATGCAAATGAGCCCCCAGGAACAGGGCGAACTTGATCTGAGAGTTGTTGGGCACGCACACAAGGGGAGGGGTGGATCATTGTGTCCCCGCTCCATCCGTGCAGACAGGGAAAGGTGCCTGGAAGCATTCATTCTCTCCCTCCATCTGTGGTTTCCTTCTTTGGCCACCTGGTGAGGTTTGAGATTAGCAGGGGGTGGATGCTGGAAGTCGATTCTTGTAAGAAAGTTTCTGGGTTTGGGGGGTGGGGTGTACTCGGAATTCCATGAGAGCCCATATCATTCCTACATGCTCACATGGATCACACATGGATCACACCTGGAGATCTGGAAGGGCCTCAGATCCAGTCCAACCCCTTTACTTTTCAGATGAAGGAGCTGAGGCCCAGGGAGGTCAAAACACTTATTTGCCCCAGTCACAGTGGTAGCAGTAGCACATGGCCCAGCCTGGATCCAAACCTGGGTCTTGTGACCCCATGTTCAGTGTTCTTGCTCCTGTCAGACACAGCTGGTTCGAGAGCTGGCCCGGCAGCTGAATCCCCTCAGTATACAGATAGAAGTTTAAAGTTTAAGTAACTGGTCTCATTAACAGGACCAAGTTTTCCATTTGATTGTATCATTATTGTCAGAAGTACACGAGTGGGCAGGGTCTCTGAAGTTCCTGCTCTTTTCACAGGATCCTAGATTTAAAGGGGAGAAGGCAAAGGGGCCTCAGAGATTGTCTAGCCTATTACTCTCACTCCTACATTTTACAGATAAGGAAACTGAGGCCCATAGATTGAAATGACAGAAAATAAGGAGTGGAGCCAGGATTTGATCCCGCATTCCTACTGCCTTCAAGCATTGTCAGGAATTGGACTTGGAGAGGCAGAAAACCTGTACGTTAAGTCCTAACTCGGATAACTGAACAGGATGATGGATTCGAGCTGGGAGGGCCCTTAGAGGTCCTCTAATCTACCTCCTTCCATTTTATCAGTGAGGAAATCAGGCTCTTCCCCTAGGGCACCCAGCCATCGGGCAGTAAGTGGCCAGGTTTTGGGATTCTACCTTCCCAAGTCTCAGTTGATATATCCATAAAAATGGACAAGGGTCAGTGGGAAGGTTGCTGCATTTGGACTCAAAGATCGAGTCTCTACTTTCACCTGTAACAGTAACCTCTAGTGTACCCTGGAGCAAATCACTCACCTTGGTCCTCACTTTTGGGGTGAGGAGGTGGGGAAGAGGTCAAACTAGTTGACCTCTGATGGCTCTTCCATCTCCAAGGCCACTGACCTATGACCTGCCATGACCCTAGTGAGCTGCCTGCTTTACAGGTTTGTTTTGAGAGTAAACAGACTTGCTTTGTAAAGCAGGAAGCCCTATCTAATGTGATTGTGTGCATGGGAGCAGACTTTTTCCCAGGGTTTTATCTAGGGTTGGCCTTTGGATCACAGATAGGGAAATGGACCTCTAGGTGATCATGGGAAGCAGTGTTACAGGAGAACAGTGCTGAGATGGAATGGGAACACATCCCAGCTCAGCTGCTTGGTGACCTCCCTGGGCTTCAGTTTCCTCATCTTTGATTGGATACCTGAAGCCCCTTTCAGCTCTACATCTAACTGCATTTTAAGAATAAAATAAAGAGATTCAGGGCCAGAAGGCTTGACTCAAGGTCAGAGGCAGAGCAGGGGGTTTGAACCCAGGTCTTTGGAACTCCAAATTCAACTCTGTGTCTAATTAGACTTCTTAAAATTTATCTTGGAGCTCTTCTGATTCATGGGCTTTGTAATTTACAAAGCACCTAAAGAAATAAGAATTATGTATTTTTCCCTATCTGTCTATACTCAACCATAGTCTGGGCAAACCTGGAATACAGCTCAAGTTCTTAAACCCCTCTCAGTGGAGACTGAAGAGCCGCCTACCTTGGTGTTGTCAGCATTCTGTGCTCATGTTGATTCAATTTCTTCTCCAGGTTGCCATGGGCTACTCACACTCCTTGGTGATCGCGAGGGACGAGAGCGAGACTGAAAAAGAAAAGCTAAAAAAACTCCCAGAGTATAATCCCCGCACCCTCTCCTGATGCTGCCGGGGGGCAGCAAGGCTGCTAGCGGGCTCTCCAGGCCGCTTCAGGCAGCTGTCATTTCCAATGTGCACTGGGACACAAAGAAGGCGGATGAGAAGAGATTACACAGTGAAAAGGTGGCCCGAAGCTCCTGTTTGTTAGTCTTCCCGAGGTTCCGTTTTATAAGCAAATTCAACGTTTACTACCTTTTTACTGTACGATTTCCAAAGCGTTTCTCGCTCCCTTTCTCTCTTTCTCCCTTCCCTACCCCAAATGTTTAATTAAAATATTTGCTCGTAGTTGACGAGTTAGCATTCCTATGAAAATGGCAGGAACTTTTGAGCCTTGGTTTGGGTTTATTTTAATTTGTTGGTTTGCCTTGGGTGGGAAGGGGAGGGGAAATGTTGCTTTTTGTCCATTTTATATACATTTTTTTGTTTCGTTTTTAATTTTTATTTTTCCAAGAGTCACTTCCCTGTTGTATGATTAAGATGGGGGATAGAATCTCTGGTTGGTGAGGATTATTTCCTTATCCATGGAGGTCATGGTGACTTGATGAAAACATTTCATCCAAGGTCAGGCTTTGCCCTTGGGAACTAGTGTCTTTGTGTTAAAAAGATTTCCAGTGTTGCCCTTTTCCAGCTTCTGTTCCTGACTCTCTTAAGGGAGTCAAGGGGAACTGGTCAGACCATGCATCCCCTTAGCCAGCTCTCTGTTCTCCTTTGGCCCTTCTTTGATTTTTTGTTTTGTTTTGTTTTAGTTATATAATATAGGGGACCTTTTAAGATCTGTGTATATCCGTTTGTCCCTTGTCTTTACTTCTGATAAAAACCAATGAATAAGGACAGACATATGTCAGACTTAAAATGTCCTCTCCCCCCTCCCCAGAAGATTTCCCATGAAGCATCAGTTATCCTTGTGAGGATTGTCTGTCTGTCTGCAAGGCAGAGGGCTTTTCTTTCCCCTTTCAAGTTTCAGCTTTATGGAATCTCTTGGTGATTTAGACCTGGGTGAAAATACTTATCCTCAGAGATTGGTCTGTCAGTGGTGCAGAGGGAATCGATTAAGGGATGGATCGAGGCTTTGTGCCTTTGTCAGTGAATCTGGACATGAATTTTCTGTGCCCGGTTTTTTTGTTGTTTCTGAACAGACCAAGTCTTGGGACCTAGCACTCTGAGGTAGATTTTGCTTAGCTCCAAATGGTGCCAATGGCTGAAAACCCTTCCAGCGAGTCAGAGCAGGAGTGTGTGCTTGTTGCCTGCCTACTGGCCTCAGGTTTTCTTTTCTTGCCATCCCCTGCTGTCCCATGTTGGGAGGGGGAAAAAAAAGTGGTGCCTTTCTACAGACCCCTGTTCTAGTCCCACCCAATTGAAATAGCGAGTCTTTCCCCTGCTCAGATGTCAGAGGCAGCTGCGCCGAGGGGTGAATGCAGGTGTTTAAGTGAAATTCTGTCCAGCGTGCTGAAGTGGGCAGAGGTGGAGGAGGAGTTCATAAAATTGGGAAAGCAAATTGTCCGGGGGTCTTTTCTATGCTGTAGTAACCAGTTGTAGATAATGTTAAAAATGCCAAAAATGTGTCCTCACCCAGGTGTCTTCTTCCCTCCTCCACCTTGTCTGGGCATCCTGTAAAGTGATCTCTCCCTTTGTTGGGTGAAAAGTTTGGCCTTCCTAAGAGGGATACGGCCAGGTGGGAATCCCATGATAGCATAGAAAGATCTTTTCTCCTCTGAATAAGAGCCAGCTTTATAAATGCATCCCCATGAGCTTCTTCTGTTACTGGAGGAGACCATAGATTTTCTGGGGCTAGAGCACGACTGATAAATTCTGCCACCTTGAGAACCTTATTCTCTGGATGTGCTCCTAACCTTGGTAATTGGGCATACATGTGGGACCCCACTACAAGTCTTATCTGGGTGGGATGAGCCTTGCTTTTTAGTCAAATGTTCACCAAGGGGTTCTGATTTTGAGAAACCAAGGTTGGATTTGGGGGGAGCTCAGTTGGGCCTATGGGCATGGGGTGGGGGGAAGGGACATTCATTCAGCAGAAACCCCTAATGGTTACTGGTAAAAAGATCCTCGGCAGATAGATCATTGGGGAGTGGGGATGAGGGGTTTCAGTGTTTGAATCTGCCAGGAGTGCAAATGCAAAGTAAATCTACTAATTTCTGGTCATGATACCCATGATGCCAAAGGGACTGAAGCCAGAAAATAAGTGGGGGGTGGGGTATAACAAGACCTTTTTGAGTGTCTGTTTCTTTGCCCCCTTCCATTTCTGTATTGTGGAATGGGAATTTCCTAATTAGCAAAAAAAAAAAAAATCCTTTTAGAACAAGGGGTTTGGGGAAAAAATAAACCAAAATGCCCTGTATAACCTTTTGTTATCCTGGGTCTCAGGACTTTCTGAAGAGAGATGGAAAGCGACCAGAGATCATCAGAAATCATGTTTTCAAGTGCATGTCCCCTCCCCTTTCCCTCCCTCACCCTAAGAGCCTGCTGCCAGGAGGCTGGGAATGCAGAGGGGTGGCCTGGGCTAGGGTTAGGGTGGGCAAGAGAAGCTTCCTTGTTTAGTGCTGGAATTTGTCTTTTTTTATATATATATTTCTTGGAGTAAATGTTTTAAATAAATGACATCACTGTTTACTCCTTTCTGGCTCTTTGCTTTGTCATTCATCAGAAGTCCAGTGAGGGCAGGAGCTCTTAACCTGGAGTCTGTGTGCTGTTCTAACACTGATTTCCTTTATGATTCTAGGTGTTATATACATTTACAAACATTCTGGACAGTCTTTAAGCTTCAGCACACTCTCAAAGTTGGGGCGGGGGGTCCACGACACATAAAAATGACCCTGGTCACAGCTAAGAGGGACCTTCATCTCATCCAGGTTCCCTGACTCTGTCCCTGTGCCAGCCTCCAAGGTGGAAGTGACCTCAGAGGCAAAGGGGCCTATCCCTTCTAAGCCCCTGAGGGGACAAGTTGTCTCTTTGGGCTTAGAGATATCTGGAAATGCTCAGCATTGGTGGTGGGTGGGGAGAGGTGGGTTGGAACTGGGGCCAGGTGGAGGGCTGGGTGCTCAAGTCACCTGGAGGTCATTCAGAGGACCACTTAAGCCTCTTGGAATGTGTAAAATGTCATTTGAAATGCCAGAAAGGATAAAGTAACCTTAAGAAAATTCCATTCTTCTATAGGCCTAGAACAGGGGTGGGGAAGATGCAACCTCAAGGCCACATGGGGCCCTCTAGGTCCTCAAGTGTAATCCTTTGACGGAATCCAAAACAAATTCCCTTAATAAAAGGGTCTGTTTTGTAAAACTCGGACTCAAGTTAAAAGGCTTCAGCATCCAAAGACCCAGAAGGGCTCATGTGGCCTTAAGGCTGTAGGCTCCCCCACCCCAGGAGAATATTAGAGCTCTGAAACATAAGTCCTTAGAACACAGGAAGTCAGAGTTAGGAGAGCCCTTGGAATAGGGAATGTCAGAGCTGGGAGGGCCTTAGAACAGAGAATGTCAGAGCTGGAAGGATCCTTAGAACACAGGATGTCAGCTGGGAGGGCCCTTAGAGCACAGGATATTAGAGCTGGGAGGTAGCTTAGGATGTAGGATGTCAGTGGGGAGGGACTGCAGAAAGTCACCACTGAGAGCAGTTGCATATCTTCTTGTTTGCAAAAACCTAGAGAAGGCCCAGAGTTGGCAGCACAGTCAGGACTTGACCCCTGTGTTTTGCCGTCTCGGCCCAGTGTTGAATGTTGCCTTTGGGATTTTTCTTTCCTTACAAAGTAGAGAAATGAATGAAACAGGCGCCATTCTGAACCCCTCCAGTGGCAGCAGATCCCAGAATTTTTAGATTCGAAGGAACAGGAACAGCTACACCAAGTAGCCTGGTTATCAAACCTGCTAAGTGGAAGCGAATCTCCCAGTCCTGCTTCGCTTTTGTTGTTTGGAAGTGTTTCTTGATGTCAGATTTAGGTCTACCTCTACTACCTGGCTGTGCTCTCTGGGACCAAAGAGAACAAGTCTGATCAGTCCTTGTTGGCCCTTGGCATAGCTGAGAACAGCCCAGTGGGAAGGGAGGGGTGCTCAACCCCCCAGCCTTCTGACTGCACATTCTCCGTTATTTCCACCGATCCTTATGTGACTTGGACCCAAGGCTTTTAACTCTCCTGGTTGTTCCCTTTCACTGTGGTCCCTAGGACTGAACACAGCTATGATCTGACCTCATTAGTGTACAGGGAATGACGGTCCTAGAAATGCTGCCTTTCTGTATGGCCCAGGATTTCATTGACTCCTTTTTGGATGCATTTGGCTTGCTGGCCTTTGAAACCCTCAGGTTTTTAACAGAAAAACTCATGTCTTAAACATCTGTTCTGTACTTTAGTTTTTTTTCTTTTTTATTACCATTTTGATAACCGTTAAGCATTTGTTATGTGAAGAACAAGCATCAGCACAATGACGTACATGGAAAGAGGGTGGCAGCTTGTTTTTCCTCTATTTTAGCAAGTTGCCCACCACCCCAGTCCTTCCTCCGTTCAGATGCCAGAATAATCTTATGTAGTATACCTCTGACCATGCCATCTCCATTTAGTAATGGCCCCCTGTCACCTCTGGGATCAGATATGAAATCCTCTGGCATTCATAACTTTCTATGCCATCTAACACCTCATTCCCTCCTTCCCGCAGCCCCTTGGCACTCCTTCATACAGATACTGGCTTCCTTGCTGTTCTCCCAGCAGTGGGACCACCTCCTGCCTCCAGGCATTTTCGATGACTGCCCCATGCCTGCTCTCCTCTTTCCTTATCTCCAGTTTAAGGTTTTCTTACACAGGAGGCCTTTCGTGCTTTCTCCTGGTTGATTATCTTTAATTTAGCCTGTCTGTTTTGTTTGCATATAACGTTCCCATCATCACCATTGGATGGAGCTCCTTGAAGGCAGGGTTTGTCTTAACCCTTTTTTGGGAACCCCAGTGCTCAGCATACTGTAGTAAGTAGATTGATGGATTAGGCCTCTGGGAGAAATGGGAGAAAAGATATATTGGAAGAAAATGAAAGTATATAAATGCAAAAGAAATCAATATAACTAAAAAAAATTAGGGATATTTGTCCTCACGTTCCTGTAATAACATATGTCTCATTGGCTATGATCTTTTAGATGTCACTCTTAGGGGCTCAACTATCATGTCCCATTTTTAGGACCAGAGGGTGTAGCATGTCTGGGCCCCATGACTTAACCAAAGGCACACAGTTGACTTATCTCCCAAATTTGAGTGCAAAGGTCATTCTTGGCAGAGGAAATGAAAACAAAATAAGAATTAAACAACTTTACCTTCTCTCTCTTATTCATGGTCTTTGCCCCATCCCTGAGTCTTTCGTTCTCTTGTATGTGAAATAGAGCTCTGGAAAAACCAGGCTTTGGTAAGGCTCTTTGGGATTCAAATGGAGCTACTTGAGTGAGCCTTAAACCCAAATCACTATGACTTTTACTTGATTGGCCAACAATAGGTTCCAGCCCAAGCCTCACCTGCTCACTGTTTGGGTTTTGACGGCTCAGAGTGAGTATAAATGGTTATTGTTTCTGTTCTGGCCAGAAACTCTGAGGGTCTTTCCCTCCCAGACTGATTCTTTTGTGAGGGCAAACTAGGCCATCTTTTGTCTCAGATTTTACCTAGTCTTTAATCACTGACTGGGCATTGCTTCAGACAGACCTGGGAAGGAGTTTTAAAAAGCCAGGTCTCTCACTGCTTCTGGGCCATCTCCAGGCCTCCTGATCTGTATCTGGTCACGGGACCCAGATGGCTCTGGAGGATAAAGTGAGGCTTATGACTTTGCACCCTGCCTCACTTAAGTCCAATCACTTGCTAGTTAAAACATCACCGTTCTGATGTCATCAATCCCCCTCGAGCAAAGGACAAACAGCAGCAATTTATATAATTTTTAAAAGTCCTTATTTTTTGCTGCCACTTAGGCCCAACCCATTCCGAACTTTTGCACTCCTGCTGCTGTTTCAAGGACTAGACCACAGTCTTTTTTTTCTAGTAGGAAGTAAGCCCATGGCTTTGGGGGCTAATTCACATTTTCGTCTGTCTCCTCGGTGCTGAGCACGGGGCCTGCACATAGCAGGGCTTCTTTCTAGTTTACATATTTTTAAAAATATTGGGGTTGGTTGGTGAGTTCCCTGTGTGTCCATATTAGTTAATTTTACCCATTATTATTTGACAGCTGTTTAACGAATGGGAATTATGTGCAGAGAACTGTCGGCTAGTTGCTGAAGGAAGCCAGTGCCCTGAGCTTAATTTGCTATGTGAAGAATTGGCCACAAGGGGGCACGAAGCCTCTAGCCATTAATGGGAAGTTATTGTCACGGCCTCCCATGAGGTCTATGGGCTCAGCAGCCACATTGGCCAGCAGGAGCGGCCATTATTTCTGGATCGTCAGCGAACGTTTGAGCTGAAACTGACCTGAAGGAAATGCCCAATTTCAGCAACAATCTGAAATTTACTATTTACTATGCTTAACCTGGCCAGTGCTTTCACTTTGTGATTCTGTGATCACCAGCCTTAGTTGTCTTATTTGGAAATTGTCAACATGCACATACCTAGCCCTGAATATAAAGACCTGACTTACATGTTCTGTGTTCTAAAGTTCCTTTCAGCTCTGACATCCTGTGTTCTAAGGGCCCTCCCAGCTCTGACATCCTGGGTTCTAAGGACCCTCCCAGCTCTGACATCCTGTGCTCTAAGGGCCCTCCCAGCTCTGACATCCTGTGTTCTAAGGGCCCTCCCAGCTCTGACATCCTGTGCTCTGAGGGCCCTCCCATCTCTGACATCCTGTGTCCTAACATTTCTAATTCTTCAAAACTGAACACTTGGTTTTTAAAGCTCCATTTCATGGACCTGCTAGACATTCATAGTTGGATGTTGTGCTAGAGGAGGACATGGGATTTCTAGCCCCTTGAGTAGTAAAATCATAGACGTGCAGGTGGAAGATGCCTCATCACGAGTGGTCTCCATTACCCATGACAGAAGATCTGTACCTGGAAAGGTCAGAACTGGGCATGATGAGAGGATGTGTTAGGGAGGCAGGCACACTTGGGCCTTTATAAAGTGCAAGATTTAGGGGCGGCCAGGTAGCATAGCGAGTAAGAGCACCGGCTCCAGTGTTGAGAAGACCTGGAGATCGAATCCCGGGCTCAGACACTCAGCACCACACACAGAAATAACTGGCCGTGTAACCTTGAGCAAGTTACTTAACCCCGATTGCTTAAAAAAAAAAGTGCAAGATTTAATCATAGCTGTAACAGTGCAGTGACCTACCTTGACAAACTGCTAGATGTGTTCTTGGGGAGGTTTAATACCTTGCCCTTTCTGGAACTGAAATCAGTCCAATTCCCCAGAAAAGGGTGTGATTCACCCCAGGCTGAACAGCTGGTAACAGGTGCAGGGTTTGATCCTTGCTCCTTTGACTCCAAAGCTAGTGTTCTTTTCCAGTAGACAATACTTGTCTGACTCATTCATTATATGACTGAACTAGTCTCCACCTCTCTGAGTTCAGTTTCTTATGTAAAATGGAGGCAAGAAATAGTTCTGTTCCTTATTCATAGGGGACACTAGGAAACACATAAACCTTACATTATGTATTATGATTATTATCATTATTCTGTTTATTTCACTCTGAAGGGTCTGGGAAATAAGAGTCTGATAAAGACCAAATATTCCACCATCACCCGGAGCAATCAGGGCTCAACCTGCCTTGGCAGCATCCTTGGCATTGTCATGGCTACAGTTCACCAGCATGAGTCCCCACCGGGCATTCCCCTTGATTTCGAGCCTTAGGATTCTTTGTGGTTGCAGGCCTGGGATGCCACTTAGATGATATTCTCATTCCAGAGTTGTTTCTATAAGCTCTGTACAAGCTCTCCTTTGAAATGTGTCTACCCCATTCTACTACCTCCTGACCTTAATCCTGATTGAGATGAACTAGTCAATAACCTGCTATTTGGTGAAAAGAATATTCCTGCTGGCTGTGAAGACAAAGGACCTGTGTTCGAATTCCTCACTACTGTGAAACTGAGGAAATATCACTCACCTTTTCTGGGCCTCTGTTGAGGAGGCTGGATTTGATAAATTGTTCTTCCTGACTCCAAATTAATGATGTCAGGAGCCCTGGGAGAATGGGACTTTCACCCTAGACTTGATAGGGTGATCCACAAGGTATAGAAGAACCCTAAGACCTCTGGAAAAACAGCTCTGGAGGACCAGAGAAGTGGGGGTACGGTTTCCAAGACTAGAGTCCCAGAGACAAGGAGAGGGGAGACCAGAAATGAAGTCCCAGGAGCACAGCAAGAAATGGGCTGGGGGATGGGGAAAGGCGGTCCATTAGGAGAAAACCATTAGGATAATGAAGAGAGTGGGATGCTATTAGAACTTTCTGGGGCCTTTTTCACAGGCCCTTCTGCAAAGCCAGAACCTCTGAGAGTGTTTCTGGGGATAGTATAAGAAGATTATCACAGCAGCCTGGGCCCCCAACATCACATGTTGGTGCACAGTTTGGAACGCTTCCCTTATGACAGTGGGGGGGCACCACTCCCCAGTAACCTAGACTAACTCTGGAACTACAGTTTTGTAGGGAAGGGGAGTCCTGAGGATCTGAATACAATTCTGATTAAGGACCTGCCTGTTAACTCATGTGCTCACGGAACCCCCAATTAGGGGTCTGACTGGCACAAGACAGGAACTTCACATGATGGGTGAACTCCCGGATGGGAAAAGGAGAGGAGGCTAGGAGACATGTGCCTGTCATCTGATATCCTGCCCCCACCTACACTCCCCTGCCACACACACACAGACACACACACACACACACACTGAGCTCTGGGTAAATTACACTAAGGAAGAATGAACTGCATTTAGTGGGCCTTGTCTTCCCTTCCCTTTCCTGGTGGATGGTTGGATGGAACCATCCTGCCGGCTGCCCAGAGAGATGGAGGTGGGGCTGGCCTCCCAAGGATGCTCGCTGGTATTTCCCTTCCTGCTGTGATCACAGCACCTTTGCAGATGTGCAGTACCGGATCCCTTCATTTGTCTCCAAGGCCACTCAGGTCTTCATGGCACACTCCACAGGCATGACTAAAGGTCTAGGTTAGTCCTATTCCTGTTATCTTGAGGTATGACCTTGAGCTAGTACACTCTCTGTTCCTTGAGTTTCCTCATCTGTTAAATTAGGTGCAGACATGTCATTTAAGCTCTCTGTACTTCAGTTTCCTCCTCTGTAAAATGGGTATAATAATAATAATCGTAATAACTCCTACTGCCCAGAGTGGTGGCAAGGATCAGATATTTGTAATAAAATAAAATTGGGTTGTCAGGCTACATGCTCTCTAGTGTCCCTTGGTCTTGGAACCAGTCAATCAAGCATTTATTAATTAGCTTCTATGGGCTAAGCTTGGGGGAATATGAAGATAGGAGTAAAACAGACCCTGCACTATAGGATATTACATTCTAATAGGGGAGATAACACGTACATGGACAGGCAGCAGAGAATAGAAGCAGCCAGGGGCATAGGAGATAGAACACTGGAACATTCTGACTTCAGGTCAGAAACACCAAAGTTTAAATCCTGCCCCAGGAACTTACTAGCTATATGAAACCTGGACTAGTCGAGATCTCTCAGCCTCAGTTTCCTCAACTGTAAAATGGGGATAATAGCAACTGTCTCTCAAGGTCATTGTAAGGCTCAAATGAGATATTTGTAAAGCTCAGCACAGTGCTTGGCATGTAGTAAGCATGTAACAAATTCTTATTTTCTTCCTTTTACTACTACTTTTACTCAGGACCCAGTTTGATTCTCTATCATGAGGGGAAGAGTTGGAGTCTAAGGGCGTGCCAGCCCCAGAGAGAACAGGACATGTCAACATGTAAAGTTAGCCAAAGTGCTGGAATAGGACCGAGGAGAAGGGGGTTAGATTCTTATCTTTACCGATCATTAGCAAGTCCTTTTGCTTGGGCCTTAGTTTTCTCATCCGTAAAAATGAGAACAATAACTCATTTCTATAGCATATTTAGGCACCTTAAAGAGTCAGAGATTCCCAGAATTTGAGAGCTGGAAGGGACCTCAGTGCCCCAAAGGAATTCCCCATCCCCAAATATTTAACAGGTGGTTTCTGCTTGAGGGCCCCCTATAGGGAAGACCCATCACCTCAGCTATAAGCACTGGGAAGTTTGTCAGGTCCTCAAGTCTACATTCTCTTAGGATTGTCTGCCCTGTTCCTTGCTCTGCCCTCTGGGGCCAAACAGATCAAATCTCATCTCTTCTCTAGAGGATAGACCTTTAAATACTTCGTGATCTCTATTATGTCCCCCTCCCCCCCGCCCCCCCAAGACTTCTTTTCTCTGGGATAAACATCCCCTATTCCTCATAGGACAGCCTCAAGGCGCTTTCCCATCCTAGTGACCTTCTGGACACTCTAGCTAATCAATGACCTTTGTAAACTGCTTTACCCATTCTTGACCTCACCACTCCAACTGTCATCTGCTCAGGTCTGAGCACAGTGGGATGATCATTTCTCTATAGATCTCACTAATTTAGCTGCCATATCCCACTATAGTCCCTTAAGAACCCCAGATCTTTTTCAGAATAACTTATCTAGTATGGTCCTCCACATTGTACTTGTAAAGTCAATTATTATCCTACCAGATTTCATCTTGCTTGATTCACCCCAATACTCTAACCTGTCAAGATCTTTTTGGATCCTGACTTTGTTGTCATCCAGTGTGTTAACTGTCTCTCTGTGTCATCTAAAAATTTGGTGAGCATGTTATATATGCCATTATCCAAATGATTAATTTAAATGTTTGGCAGACTAGGGCTAAGTACAGACTCCTGCTATGCTGTTATCAACTGTACTTTGAGACTAATTATGATCTAGGTTTGTCTAATTCATATTCTTCATCCTCTCAAGAATAATATGATTATCACTTATCAATAACTTTGCTAAAATTAAACTATATCCATAGCACTTCCCTTATATTAAGTAGCTTACTTAAGTAGTAAGTACTTAACTAATAAATACTTAATAGCCTAGTAATCCTATCAAGAAAAAAGCAACAAGATTAGTCTGTTTTTCAAAGTACCAGTACTTGCTGAAAACATATCAGTCCTTGTAATCACCACTTCCCTTTCTAGACATTAAGTATCCATCTTTTAAAGGATCCATTGTAGAGTTTTCCCAGCAAAATAATTGTTCTCTAATTCTTTTGTGAAAATTGGGACTGTATTTACCCTTGTCCAATCTTACTTCCTGTTTTTATGACAAGCCTGTGAGGCAGGTAGTACAAGTATTACTTATCTAACAAGAGTTATAGGTAGACAAGCTGGTGAAAATCACTAGCTTCATCTAGCCTGTAGCTTGTACGGACCATAACTGGCATACTAATGGGAAAGTCAAACTGTAGTCCAATAAGAGTTGAGAGTTCTGAGAGATAATAGGAAAAAAGGTATTTAAAAGATTTAAAAGGCCCAATAGTTTATCCAGCGATTTGGCTGGTTGCTGTCTGGGGTACACATCACAAAAGAGCTATAATAACTCCAAGGCTGTAAACTAAAGAATTAAATGATCTTGCCTTCTATGAGGAAAAGAAAACCTATATTGTCCCTTAGTAGATAACAACAGAGTCTCAACAGGGAGTGACTCAGTGACGTCGGAAGACATTGGTCTCCACAGCATCAGTGGTAGGAGTTGCCTTGGCCACCCATATTTCCTAGTCTCACATTTCCTGTGGGTGGCCTCTCCTCCCACCAATGGTATAATTAGTGTTAGGGAGGAACATCCCTGTGTGGAGGGAAAAAAATACATATATTATGCTCTTTCCTTAAATGTCTTCCTCTGAACCACCCAGTCCTTCACTTGGCCTAATGGGGGAGGAAAAAAAAAAAAACCAACCACAAAACACATCCCAACTCTTGCTATGGTAGCATAAAGGACATGGATTGATACTAGGACCATATGGATATGAGGATCAGACCTCCCCCTTGTCTCAACTAGTGCATTTAAAAGCAGATTTCTTGATTCCCAAGTCCAGCATATTTTCCCTTATTCCATGTTGTTTCACTTATGCCACACTTTCTTCAGAAGGCTGAGAGAAACATTTAAATAGGATTTTTTTTTGTTTCCTACCCCAGTCCCATAATAAAGAAGCTACCACTTGAATGAAATAGAAGCTTTATTGAGTATTTGCTCAAATTCTCAGCCAAGGTCTGAGCCATAAGTGGGTTAGCCACTCATTACCATAAAATGGACTGGACAAGGGGATCGGAAGGGTAAAGGTCAAGTGTGCCACAATCTAAGATGTCTCTCAAGGCAGAGACTGTACCCCATTGCAATTACGGTTCAGTCCCCTGATCAGAAGAGACATGGCCCTTGACCATCACTACAGGCTAGAGATTGTCCAAAAGACTAGAATGGATAAGGCAGTAATGGAGAGAGGTCCTGCCACCGTCCTGTAGGTGGGCATCAGATAAGGCAGAAAAGGGAGCAGGAAGGGACCCATCATATTATAATGTTCCACCATTTATAGGAGAATGGTTTCCGGCGGACGTTGATCCAATAGTAGGCATCCCCCTGATCTCCTTGATGACCAAAGAATTCCCCAATGAAATGACAATTTAGGCCCAATGGTTCCAGCAGGCTCTGGACCTTTTTCTCCACACAGCAGACTCCATGGACTAAGGGCCCGTAGGGTTTGGGGATCCCCAGGTGAGATCCTAAGACGATCATATTCAACTATGGCAAGAAGAAAAAGAGAAGGGTAGAGATCCCTCAAGCAACATCTGGGGGCCAGAAGCCCTAATCCCTACACCTGGGAGATAGTGTATGTAGCAGAACACTGAGAAGGAAAAAACCAGCAGCACCGAGGGTCACTTTCAAGTAAAAAGTTCTAAAAGAGAGGAAGGAAGACCTATTATAGATAGACACAGGATCAGAGATGCAAGAGACCTAAGTGTCTATTTTAGAGGTAGCTCAGAGGGCTAGGTCTGGTGTCAGGAAGTTGTCATTTTTCAGTCATGTCTGACTCTTCACAACCTCATTTGGGGTTTTCTTGGCAAAGATACTGGAGTGGTTTGCTATTTCCTTCACTAGTTCATTTGACAGATAAGGAAACTGAGGCAAACAGTGTGAAGTGATTTGCCCAGGGTCATACAACTAGTAAGTGTCTGAGGCCAGATTTGAACTCGGGCCCTTCTGATTCTAGGGCTGGCACTCTGTCACTAGCTGTCCTAGAGTCAGGAAGATGAGTTCAAATGTCACCTCAGGCAGCTGTTTAGGAAAACTCCAGGTACTTCAAATGTTGAAAGGTCACCTACTGGCAGGAGGCAAGTGTCTGAGTGCCATCCCAGTGATTTGTTGGGTCCCCCAAGATGCTGGGCTCTTGCCTCTTAGGATCACTCGGATCCAGCCCTTGGTCTCTCTCCTTGGTTCTAGTCCCATCTCACCAGCTGCCTACTGGACATTTCAGACCAGGCTCTTTCTTGGGCCCTGTACTCTCCTTCCCTTCTATCACTTGCTTAGTGATATCTCGTGGGCTCCCCTTGTTCATCTCTCACCTTCATGCTGAGGATTCCTAGATCTTCATGTCCAACGCTAAGCTTTCCGCTGTTGTTTTTGACCCCTCTTGTACTTCCCCCATAATCCAGTCTGTTGCTGGAATCTTGTCATATAGACAGATATGACATCTCTCATGGATTCCCCTTCTCTCTACTCACATATCTCCTACCCTAGTTCAGGCCTGCATCAGCATCTCCCCTCCCCTCGATTATTAAGATGGCTTCTAATTAGTATCCCTTACTCAAATCTTTCCTGTCCCACTCCATCCTCAGCACACCTGCCAAGAAGTTTTTCCTTAAATGCAGGTCTCACTGTTACCTTTCTCCCCCACTTTCAAACTTCAGCAGCTCCCTGTTACCCTGAGGATCAAATATGGATCCCTCCAATTGTCATTTAAAGGTTCCTTATCCTTTACTTCCCTCTATCCATATGACCCAGTTATGTTGGTAACCTTGATGTTCTTCATGCACGACCCACCATGCCTTAGTCAGGGTCATCCACTGTGCCTGGAATCCTCTCCCTCAGCTTGCCCAACTTCCTTGGAGACGTAGCTTCAAACTCACCTTTTGAAAGACCACTGGCTGCCCCTACAGATAGGTGGTGTGATAGATAGAGTGCTAGGTGCTAGTCAGGAAGCCCAGATGTCAAATATAGCCTACTCCCCATCCACCCCAGCCATATTCCTTACCATGTTTGGGAAGAGGTGCCCCGCTCGGAGCACTTCTTTTTGGGTTATGGGATCCTGGATCCAGCCCAGGCGAAACAGCTGGGGAATATAGATGATGTCTCTCTCTGAGATTCCCAATTCCGCCTCTAGCACCCTCTGGTTATAAGCAATGCAAGTCTGGACAGAGACAGAGGAAGAAACGCATCAGAGCTAGAAAGGAAACTTTGTTACCTAATCTAACCATTTTACAGATCAGCAAACCAAGGCTGGAAAAGACAGGATTTGAATTCAGGTTGTTTGGCTTCAAATCCTACGTTCTTCCAACAATCTTCTTGAGATCCAAGTAGAGATTTTTTTTAATGCTACAGACTCTCAGCATGTCAGAGTTTAGAAAAGATCTTTATTAGTAAATTCCATCCAGCTCGTTCATTTTAATGAATGAGGATGCTGAAGCCAGGAAGGAAATGGGACATGCCCATATCATATGGTGAGTCAGTGGTAGGCCAAGGACTTGAAATGAACCCAGGTCTCCCAACTTCTAGCCCTTAACTTTGCTCCAACACACCGCCTTTCAATAGACTAGCAATGATTTTATCTGGAGAAGGAAAAAGAAAAGCTTCCCATTTCAGGCCTATAGCAGACAGTTCCTCTTTGTGTAATTGGTTTCCAACTCTATTTTTAGCCTTTATCTTCAAGTTTTTGCCCTCAGTCTTATAACACAGTCCAGGATATACAGTGTGGAA
>NW_027187400.1:16950265-16978608 GCF_028583685.1 Petaurus breviceps papuanus
ATAAACATTACCGGCAGCCCCCAGAATCATGAGAGGGAAGTGGTGGGGAAGGGCATGGACAAGGCTGGAGTTGTGGGGCAAGAAACCCGAGAGCATCTTAGGGCAGACCAGAGCTCCTTCTCAGCTGTTTGTGTACTCGCTCCCCTTCCTGCCCATAGGTGTGGCCACATCCTCCTGTCTACCAAGGCCCTCAGATCCTCTTCCTGTTCTTCCTCTGGGATCTTATTCACTATCAGTTTCAATTGCATCCATCCATGCAGGCAGCTCCCCCAGCTGCAGTCACACATACACACCCCTTCCCCAGCCCCATGCTCCTGAAAATGCCTGCTAGTCACATCTACTGATGTCCCAGTGGCCATCTCAGATTCATTCTGCCCTGTCTGACCTCTCCTTCTCCACTGCTATCTACTCCCACCTACCAGGATTCTCTCTTCCGAGAAACAAAAACAAAGAACAACCTCTGTGACTTTCCTGTAGCATTTTATTGTAGCAGCTGGTACTTTCCTGGTCAAAATTGCTTGGTGACTGCTTTTCCAGAGAGAGAGACAGAGAGACAGAGAGACAGAGAGACAGAGAGAGACAGAGAGAGACAGAGAGAGAGAGAGAGACAGAGAGAGAGAGAGAGACAGAGAGAGAGAGAGAGACAGAGAGAGAGAGAGAGACAGAGAGAGAGAGAGAAAGACAGTATAGGTAGATATGAATATAAGTAGAGTCACAGAGATACGTGTTGTACACATATATGTATACATATGTATATGTGTGTATACACATATATATCTATATCTCTCTGTGTGCACATGCCTCCCCCTATTAGAACATAAGCTCCTCAAGGGCAGGGGTTATTTCACCTCCGTCTTTGCCTCCATAATGCCCAGCACACAGTAGGTGCTTAATAAATGCATGTTGCCTGACCTGAGCTTAGAGTGCTGGGGCTAGTAGTAAGTACAAGCATGCCTTAGGAGCCATCAGACACCTCCCCCCATGCTCATGAGGCCAGGGCTGTGTTGGGGGAGCTCGTGTTGTGGTTCAGTTGGAGCTGGCCAAGAGGAAGGGGATCAAAGGGAGGGAGATACCAGTATAACAGAGCATTGTTTGGTCCACTGAGTCTAATACAGAAGCGTTCCCATGCCCTTGTGTTTGCTGCAGCTTGAATAACTCATAGCAGGTACTGGGACTAGCCAAGAGTAGCCGGAAGCCCTGGAGAGAAAAAGGACAGAGTGAGGAAGGGCTGCTTGACCGTGGATGCCATCTGTGGATTTTTAGGGTTTTCAGTGGGATAAGGGTCTTGTTGAGGGCAGAGGACAGATGTAGCCACTCTTACTGGGGAGAGGGGCAGGCCACTAGCTTCTGGGGGCTGCTGCTTAGAGGAGTACACAACAGGTGCTCAAGTTTGTGGCTTTGATGCTATGAAGAAGAGGTCCCCATAAGTCTTCTCACCACGGATACTGGCAGGCTAGAGATTGTGAGGGGAAGGCTGGGGGTGTGGACCTAGACTCATGATATCCAGAACCTTCATCTTTTTTGTTGAGTTTCCTTTTTAGAAGAGCAGGGAGATAGAGGTGCCCAGCACAAATGAAGGGATCCCAACCTACTTAGGGTCACACAGCTATGGCCCAAAGGGTCCCTTGAGGCCATTTGAGTCCAACATTCATTTTAAAGAAGAGGGGAAATGAAATCCAGAGAAGTTTAAGCTAATTTCCCAAGGCCATACAGCCAAGAGTAGTAGGGTCAAAATTTGAACCTGGTTTTTCCAACTCCATAGCTATGTCCTTTCCACTGGACCATGCGGTCACTAGTTTCTCCTTCTAAGATGTGTGTGGGGGTTTACTACTCACTAACATAGTTCAAGCCTACCTTAGGTTCCACCCCTTCCCACACACTCCCAGCCGTGGCCAGACCAGACAGACTAGACATTTCCCGCCTTCTACCTTTCTATCATTGGCAGGGACGAAGGTCAGGAATTCTTTCACGTTGCCCTCCAGAAGCCATGCAGAGAAGAGTTCCAGGGGATCTTGCACATTCTGGGCATAGAGGAAGCTCCTCAACTTTATGTTCACTTCTGGGATTTTTTCTCTAAGAAACACAAGAGTTAAGTAAAGCTAGGAGGTGTCTAGGAGGAGGGAGGCAGGCTGAAGGCCAGCAGAGCCAATGGAAGGGAATTCTGGGCCCAAGGTTCACAGCAGATTCTTCTCTGTTCACATGAGAGATTCAGGTCACAATTCAGCATTGTGCCCATTTCATTTTCCATTAAAAATATAGCTATCTTTTGTTCTTATCACTCCCCTCAGTCTAAATATCCTGCTTCCCTTCCCTTCCCAGAGGGCCATTCCATCTAATGAAGAAATCAAGGACAAAATAGGAACTGGACTTGTGCCTTCATTGGCACTAGTAGCTTTCAGGGGAGGAAATAGCTGCTAATGCAGTTGGCACCTTCTCTGCTATTTATAATCCTAGAGAATCCTCTGGGATGCTGAAGGTTTAAGTGACTTGCCCAGGGTTCACAGCACTCCTAGGTGTCGGAGGTCATTCTTGAACCCACATCTTTTTAAGACTGGCTTTCTATGGGGGAGGGGGGAAAGGAAGACTAGAAAACAATTTTAGAGAAATAACCAATACATAGACCAAGTGACAATGATGTGGATATAAACGGTGCCTTAAGGGTTAATATTAAGGGTTTTTCCGTACCCAGTGAGGCTCTCCTTGAGCCTGAGGGCGTCTCACAGTCTCTTCCCCTAGTCTTGAAATACCATAAAACTTCCCCTTATCCTGGACTGAAAAATTCCTTGTCTCCCTCATCCTGGGTCATAAAATTTCCCTTGTCTTCCTTATCCTGTCCTCATAAAAACCAAGTCCCTATTCCTCTGTAAATTTCTAGTCCTTCTTCCAGGGCTAGCCCACTGTTTTTGCATCAATAAAACCCCTCTTGGTTAGAAGAAAAATCATCAGAATGACTTCTTTCACACTTGATCCAGCTCTCCCAACTCTAAACCTCAACAATGCATGCAGTAAATTAAGAAGTAAGTAAATAAATGTATTTAAAAAAAACCAAAACAACCAAAACAATGCATGCAGTATTTCACAACCATAGGTCCCCACTTCTGCAAAGACAGGAAGGGTCTCCCTCTGCCCATTTCAGAGAGGGCAGACTGAAGGAACTTTACTTTTTAAGTCATTAGTGTCTTTCTTAACTTGGAGAGCAAGTCCTGGACACACAAGGGAAGTCTTATCATGCTGCTTCTGAAATCAGGGGACCTAACGTTGAACCCTGACTGCTCCTTCTTGGGATCTCTCAATTGTAAGAGTGAGGGGGTGGGTTGTACTTGGGATGACCTCTAAGACCACTTCTGACTCTAAGCCTATGATCCAAAAGGGCTTTTTTTCCCCTTCCCAGAATCTAGATTCCAAGACCCCCAGGTGGTAGGACTCAGAACAGGAAGTGATCTCAAGGACAGTCTCTTTTAGTCCTACACACCCCACCCTCTCCTTAAGAAAACAGGAGGGAGGGCAGCTAGGTGGCATGGTGAATAGAGCACCAGCTCTGGAGTCAGGAGGACCTGAGTTCAAATCCGACCTCAGACACTTGACAAAAAACTAGCCGTGTGACCTTGGGCAAGTCACTTAACCCCAATTGCCCTCCAAAAAGCAAAAAAACCAAAAAAAAAAAAAAAAAAAAAAAAAAACAGGAGGGAACAAAACCCCAGTAATAATAACTGATTCACCTAAAGTCACACAGAAAGTGAAAGAAGAAGGATTTGAACCCTGGCCTTCCAACTTCAAGTCTGATGCTCTTACTATCACACCAACATCCTCCAAAAGCCAGATTTCAAGTTGCTTCTTCCATAAGCCTTTCCTTATCCACTTGAGATCAGCAGAAACGTACAGTTATCCCTTCTACTTTGCAACTTTCCCTATCACGGTTTTGACATATTGAAGGTTGGCATAAGAAATTAAATGGGAATTTGGGGGGAGTTTTACAGAAGCCAAAGATGACATGCAAAGACCAACAGGAGACACAGAAAATGTTTAGAAACTCAGAAATGCATAAAATATGTATAGTATTGTACAGGGTGTCCCTAAAGTCTGAACATAATAGGAAATCTCAGTAACTGTGCATATTTTCAAGAGATGAAATGAATGGAATTTTTCAACAACATTTTATTTAAGTAGCATCAATTTTAGCAATGCCAATTTCATATGGAATAAATGCTTTCATTAGCTATTGGGGGACTATATTCCATGTTAATGAAATTAATTTATTTAATGAGATTTCCCATGTGTCTCCTATGTCTATGAAATCTTGTTTATGCTAATTAAATAAAATGTTGAAAATTTCATTAATTTCATTTCTTGAAACATGCAGAGTTAATGAGATGTCCTGTGTGTCCAGACTTTAGGGACGTCCTATATAAGCTCAACCTATATTTTATAATAAGTACTATAAACACCCCATAAAAAAATGAAAAAATTCAGATTTTTTCTCTGGTAGGGCCAAAAAATTTTACACAGATTTTTCCAGATTATGGGAGTGGAGGAGCTAGTAAAGGGGTGAGGGGGACCATACCCCTCTCCCCCTTGATGTGGAAGGAATAACTGTAAGTTTCTTGAGGATAGGAACTGTTTCCTTTTCCCCACCTTTGTCTGCCCATGTCTAAAGAGTACCTCGTACGTCATTAGGAGTTTAACAAATGCTCAGTGGACTAGCTTATTGGATCTTACATAAACCCTTTTTGGGAAGTTCTTATGTTTGGGAAGTTGCTTATTTTACATTTGTATATTAATGTGTAAGTTAGATTGTCTTGCAGTCTGTCTCATGGTGCAGGTCCCACCATATCAACCATGGTTTGCTTTTCTCCCCCATTAGATTGTGAGCTCCCTGAAGGCAGGGACCGTCTTTTGCTTCTTTTTGTATACCTAGTAGTACTTAGCACAGGGCCCACATAGTAGGCGCTTAACACATGTTTACTGATTCTGACTCTTCCCCAGCAAAATGTCTTGCATACAGTTGACACTTTAAAAACCACTTATTGTGTCCAAATGACCAACTACTCTCAAGACTAATGACGTGTGTGTAGGGGGGAGAATAAGTTTTCACATTCCTTTTGCCAGCTGAAGTCTTGAACTCCCTCCTCACCTGGGAAAGCCACCATCGCCAATGAGAATCCTGCCCAATGGATAAAAGATGCCATTGGCAGTGACTGGTGGGCTGACTTCCAGGAATCCAGGGGCATCCAAATGGTCATCATCTTCCCGTTCACGGATCACGTAACCAAAGTTTGGCATCTAGGAGAAGTCCCATCCCCCCAGTTAGAGAAAAAGAAGTCAGCATTAGATAGTTGAACAAAAATCAGTCCTAATGGTCAATGTGGGCCAGAATGTGGTTAAGAATTTTGGCTCATGAGTTGGAACTATAAAAGACCCCAGAAACCTAGGGGTTTCTGGAATCCCTTCATTACACAGAAGGAAAAAAAAAGCGAGACTCAAGTAAATTAGTTGACTTGTTCCATGTAAAATAACCAGTCAGTGGCAAAAATTAGGATTCAAACCCAGATCTTTCAAGTAACAGCACTTTAAAACACACACACACACACATGCACACGCACACACTTTCTTTAATGTTAACTTCTCCTCAAGATTAGAAGAATGGTCTTAGACTGGAAGAGACCTCAATGGCCAGGAATCCCTTCTACAAACATACCTGACAGGTGATCATTTGGCCTCTAATTAAGACCTCATTATTTCCCAAGGCAATCCCATTCCACTTTTCAACAACTCATAGCTAATCAAAATTTTCTTGTCTCAAGTCTAAATTTTCTTCTTTGTAACTGAGACTGTCAGTTTTGGCTTGTAGGACCAAAAAGAGCAATTTGACCTTCTTCTAGGTGACAACCCCTTCAAATACTTGCAAATTTGCCATCTTCTCCATTTTCCAGGCTAAACATTCCTTAGTCCCTTCCCCATTCTGGTCACCTTGGCTGGACATTTTCCAACTTTTCCCAATGTCCTTCCTAAAATCCGATTTATAGCCCAGCATTTGGTTGGAAGAGAATTCGTGGGGTCATTTGAGATCACCTCCCACTTCTAGGCAAGCCAGCCCAAAGACCAGCCTCTCCTTTACCACTCTTCAAACCAGTAACATTTCCCCCAATCTAGACCTCGAGTTCCTCATCTATAAAATGGAGAAAATGAACGTCATTGCATCATTGACTTCACAGTACCAGGCTAAGGAAAGTGATGGACAAGTAAAGGTTGTTCTTAACCCCATTGTGATAGGCTTGGGGGGTGATTCTTACTGCACCCAACCGTACCAGGCAGTTTTTGAACACGAAGCGCCGCAGTTCCTTCTTCCAGGGGAAGTCAAGGAAAACATGAAAAAGTTGTTCAGGAGTGTAGGTATACCCAATTGCCACCTCATTCTGGGAAGGAACAAAAAAGAACCCATGTCTTATTTCATGTAGAATTTAGAGGTGGAAGTAACTTCTCCTGCCTCACAAAGTCTTCAGCCTCCCAGTTGCCTCTTGGGCTCTCTGCCAAAATTTCAGCACCTCAAACTCAAGTAATTGTCCTCTCCCTAAACCAGCTCTTCCTCCTATCTGCCCTATTTGTGCTGAGGGCACCATGTTTTTCCATACAGCTAACTTTGAAATTTCGAAGTTCTCTTTATAGATTTGATGAGCGAGGGGATACGATATATCGAGGATAAAAGGCAAAAAATGACAAATAGTTCACGCCCTGGACACCTTACAGAATCCCAGAACTGGAAAAGGGACCCCAGGGGCCATCTAGTCCAACCTCAATACTTTATCAAAGATTCCTATTAGAATATAGGACAGATAGACATTCAGCCTCTTCTTGGAGCATCCCAAGGAAGGGAGTTGATACCCTTGAGGATGCCCATGCTATATCTGGCCCTCTCTAATGGTCAATAGTAACCACAATAACAGCTAGCATTTATATGGTGCTTTAAGGGTTTGGGAACACTTTACATCAAGCCCAAGTTTATCTTTCTGGATTTTCCTCCTAGATCTTGTCTTGTCCCAGGCCCCTTCTCCCTAATGCCATTCTGGTTTGGCGTGCACTATTGCAGAGGCTACCTCCTCCTCACTGAGACACAGGTGTGGCCATGTCCACTTGGCTCCCTATATCCTCCTAGGAGAAAATCGATGCTTTTTAGTCTGGATCTAATGCTGCCACCTGGCTCCAGCCACTATGTCCTCCTATCTCCTCCAGCTGTTCTGCCTTGCAAACAGGACTGTCTGTGAACTTGGGGCTGGACGGTCTCTTCCCTTCTGCCTCTCAGAAGCTCTTGACTTAGCTCAGGTGTCACCTGCTTCTATGAGGGCTTGCTTGACACCTCCCCCACCCCCAGCTAAAATTGTTCCCTCCCTTTACAAATATTTCGAAAGTTCTGTATCTTTGCCTTTGTGTCAGGCTCTCCACCCCAGGCCCTTGCTCAGTTGTGCCTAACTCTCTGTGATCCCATGGACTATGACCACGTGATTTTCTTGGCAAAGATACTAGGGTGGTTTGCCTTTTCCTTCTCCAGTGTATCACCATTTTATAAATGAAGAACTGAGGCAAATAAGGATTAAGTGATTCGCCCAGGGTCCCTTGGCTAGTGAGAGTCTGAGTCCAGGTTTGAACTCAGATCTTCCTCACTGCATCACCAAGAAACCAAGGGAAACATTTAAATTTGAAAAACAAACAGGTGTATGAGGGGAGGTAGATGCATTCAGTAGAACCCCAAGCTTGGAATCAGGAAGACTCATCTTCAAATTCAGTCTCAGACACTTATTTAGCTGTCATCCTGAGCAAGTCATTTAACCCTGTTGGCCTCAGTTTCTTCATCTGTAAAAATGAACTGGAGAAGGAAAGCGCAAAACCAGCCTAGTATCTTTGCTGAGAAAATCCCAAATGGGGTGATGGGGAGTTGGACATGACTGAACAACAACAAACAACAGCAAATTGAAAAAGCTGGTGCAGGAGTCAAGAGATCTGGACTCAAATCTCAGGGGGTGCTATTTGATTCTTTCATGTAAGTTGGAGGGAGGAGGAAAAAAAAAAGCATTTCTACAGTACCTGATAAATACCAGATACTCTGCTAAGTGCTTTTTTTAACTACAAATATTATCTTATTTAATCCTCACGACCTCCCCAGCAGTTAAGTGGTCTTATTCTCTCCATTTTATAGATGGGAAAACTGAGGCAAACAGAGCTGAAGGGTCTTGCCCAGGGTCACACAACCGTCTTCATGATTCTAGGTCCAGTATTCTTTTAGCTGCCTTGTAAAGGGGAAAAACTCTTTGACCTCCCTAAATCTCATTTTTCTCAAACTTTTAGATGGAGATAGTACACGCATCAGTTATCTTGTAGGACTATTAGAATTTTGTGATGATATTCAGTATTCTTATGGCTCCTTACATATACTTTTGTTTGAGCTTTAGAGGGATGTGATTATTTCCATTTTTGCAGGCTGGGAATTGGGGCCCAGAGCAGTTATGAGCCTTGCCTAGGGATTTTGTAAGCCTTTAAAGGATATAGAATCAACTCATCATAACACTTATTGGTATCTAGCCATTGATTCAAAGTTTATATCAACTGGGGGCTTACTTTATACTTGGACAAGCTGAACATGACTTACTGGCTTCAATTGCTCAGGCTTATCATTAGAGGCCCTGCCAAAGTTAGTCTTCTAAATGGTTGTCCTGAGCAATCCCAATCAAGGCTCCCAATCCCCCTTGCTTCCCCCAGGGTCCTTAGCCAGGAACCAAGCCCATTTTCTTCCATATAACACATTTGCCCATTGCATTCATGCAGGGAGTAACCCTGCCAGCATACCCCCTCCTCATCTCCATACCCTGTCCCTCCCGACCAAGAGAACAGAACCATTGGGCCAGGGAGGGGAGTTCAGAGAGCTAGGCTCTTCAGCCCCCTGGTATTACCCCAATCCACGTGTCCAGACGAGTTTCACCAGGTGGGCAGAAAGCCAGATGGCACTGAGCTGCACAGGAATAGCGAATGATCGTTTCCATGAAGTTGCATTCACGTATATATCTGGAAGAAAACAGAGAACCAGCAGGGTGTTATCCCTCTCAAATCAAATCCCCTTCCATAAGAAAGGATCTTTTTTTTTGGGGGGGGGGGCTCCTATTACTTTTGTATCCATGGTCTTTGACCTAAAAAAAGGATTCTTCACAAAGACTCTGGGAAACAAAACCTTGATCAGAACTTTAACTAACATGGTGCCATTGGGGACTTGCCCCAGAGTGCTAAAAGTTAGAGGGGTTTTACTATGCTTGTACGCCTTCAGTAACGTAGGGACAACTAGAATTTCTTAGAATAGGAAGCTACCAAATGGGTACATGCTGCTTCTCTTTGTTATAACCCCAGGAGCTTCTTTAGCCTGCTCACAAGGGCTAATGTCCCAGGGTGTGCCTCTTCTCCCATTCCCTTGACCTCTGTAAATTTGTCATTATGCTTCTTGCCCTGATAAGTTTCAAGTTCACTCCAGGCACAAGCAGTACTTAGTCAGGTCTCTACCCTTACTCCCTTTCTCCTAAGCAGAGGGTCCCTTAGCACACCACAACTGACAATCCATTTAGAGTATCAAAACCTACTTTATCACCCCTTCTCCTCCAAAGTCTTAGAGTGTGTGTGTATGTGTGCACATGTGCATGTATGGGTACACATACACACGTATAATATCTATCTATCCATCCATCAATTGTTTGCTATTCATATTGGCAGGTTGAGTGTAAGAAGAAGGGTATTACCTTATATCAAGAAGGACAAGATTTTAAGTTATAAATGCAAAAAAAAAATCTTTGGAAAGGTTGCCAGTTTGTAAACAGTTTTGTTACTCAGTCTAGCTCAGCACAGATTGGGTAAGGGGGTTGGGGGGGGTGGAGGGGGAATACTTTAGTCTTTTCCTCCTGGTCTCTATGGGTAACTTCTTTGTTTTAATACCAAACTACCTTTAGCTCTCTGATCTGGTCCATAGAATGAGACCAGGTGTTTCTGTAGCAGAGGTCCCCTCCCCAGGCTTTCTCTGCTTAGATTAAATTATTCTGCTGGGGGCTCTTGGTCTTTAAAATTCTAGCCTCATGGTGTTTTCCATCTCTTCTCTCCCATTCTAAAATTCAACTTTCAAGAAAAAAAAGGGGAGGGGAGGGGAGGCAAATCTCTAGGGCCCTTGCTCCAACCCCCACACTTTCCCTCTCCCTATTTTGATCTGCTCTGAGCCAAGTTAGATGCCCAGATCCTTGGCACTGTAAAAGGCCACTCTAGAACTCACAGGGCATCTTGGGCAGTGGGACCTGAGTTGATTAAGGAGGAGCTTTCAACCTGCCTCTCCTTCAACCATTTTCTCCAGGTTAGAAACTGCTGTAACTTGCCAGATGTATACCAACCCGACCTAAATGTTTGTGGATATGTTCTTGATTAGGTGAGGGCAGAGGAGATAGTTCAATTGTTTTTCAGTCATGTCTGACTCTTTGTGACCCCATTTGGGATTTTCTCAGCAAAGGTTCTGGAGTGGTTCACCATTTACTTCTCCAGCTCATTTTACAGATGAGGAGACTGAGGCAAAGAGGGTGAAGTGATTTGCTTGTGGTCACACAGCTAGTAAGTGTCTGAGATCAGATTTGAAGTGTAGAAGATGAGCCTTCCTGACTCCAAGTCCAATGCTGTAGACACTGAGTCACCTACAGAAGACTTCAAACCCTAGAACAAACCTGCATCTTTCTTGCCGTGGCTCCGTCGATCCTGCCAACCACCTGACAGGCGGTATACCTATGGTGTCCCTCCAAAATGTCCATGGACACGTGGGCTGTCTCCTCACTTTGCTAGAAGGGAAAGTTGCAGAATAGCTCCAGATTTAGTCTCCCATGTGGCAGGGCAGGGGGTCACTGGGGCTTCAGAGACAAGAAACAACAGCTCCCACCCTCAATAAGCTTATGTTTTACTGGAGGTGGGGGAACAATATGCATTCCATATACTTACACATAAGCACACACATGCATGCATATACGAACACAGTGTGTATGTCTTTATATACATACATGTATGTATATGCATGCACATATGCACACATATATATCTAGATAGAAAGATAGACACATTCACAGATACTTACACATACAATAAATACCGAGTAATTTGGAGGAGAATATAGGTGGACAAGAACAGCGATTGACCCAGACTCCTAGGAAAAGCAGTTCACTTGGGGGTGGTGTTCCATTCTCGTGGTGTCCCAAGTGACTGAGGGGGGGTCATTAGCAAGCTCTTTGGCTCACACTTTGGCACAGAGAGCTGTGAGGCTGATACCAGGGCAAAAGGAAGAGGAATCCGCAGAGTGTAATGGGGCCTCTTGAAGTCCCTTCTCACCCTTACCTAGTCACATAGATCTCCACTGGTGGTTGGGTGTTAGCAATCATGATCCATGGTGCCACACGGAAAATCACTTCTATGCGATGAATTGTAGATTCAGAGTTATCCTATGGGAGGCAGGACAAGACTGAGATGTAGTAGAAAGTTGTTAACCTTTAGATGTCTAAAAAGCCTAGGTTCAGCTGCTTCCTAGCTCAGTGACCCTAAGCAAGTCACTTCACCCTTTCTGGGCCTCTGCTTCCTCATCTGTAAGAGGAGGTGACCTCCAAGGTACATTCCAATTTGAAGTCTATGATGCCAAGTGGTCACCTCTCAAGAATTCCTATTCACTGGAGGCTAGAATCAACACATCCTTCCTGTATTCCTCCCCAGCCCCTTAGAGTAAGGTCTTTTCTTCTCATGGGATGATTTCTTCAATCCTATCTACCCTACCCCTTTCCTGGAGTTGTCTTTCTAACTTGCCCTCCAGACTTCCCCAGCCTCCTCCCCTACCTAGTCCAGAGCCCATTCCCACACATACATTATTAGAATTCTCCAGAAGGGAGACAGTGAAAGAAACCAAGCCAGAGAAGTCAGCATCTGGGAAGGAAAGTGCTTCCACATAAAATAACCGATTTTCTTGGTTTTTCAGATGGGTGACAACATGGAAAGGTCTGTTTGGCCCCAGTACCATTCTGTAAGGAGGATTTATGCAGGGTCCTAGGAGAAGAAAAGGATGAGGCTGGTTACAGGGGCAGGTCCCTGGTTCTAAGCTGGGGGGTGGGTGGGCAGAGTGGGACATCCAAATTCAGTGACTCATTGCTACCCCAAGGTAATGGATTCAGTCTTCCAAACCTTTGGGCCCATCAGGACAAAACTAAAGATATTCCTTAGCTACCAATAGCCCTCACAGCTGTTATGTGACTGCTGCTGACCAATGGGTCAGCAAAGAAGAATGTGGGTATATGTATAGAGTCTCCTCGAAACTAAGCAAGAATATCTGAAATGACATCGAATGCCCCTATGAAAAGGCATTAGACTTTAGAGGGCCAGCTAGTTTAAACCATAGTCCCCATTGCAACCTCCTACCCCCAGAGATGATTTGCCCTAGCTCACAAAACAGGACACTTGGCACTGAGGGTCAATTTGACCAACTCTAAATATAAAGGTACATGCCCCTGTATTGTTGTAGTGACCTGGTGATCAGAGGTCTTTGCAAATTTGAAAGAAGGTATTGTTAGCAACGATGTTCCTAGGCCTGTGAGTTTCCCCTCAGGAGCCACATCCAAAGACAGTCTGCTTATGTTGTTTGAGGACCTTTATAGGATAGGCTTACAGCTTGCTTCCTTATGTTGGACATTTCTTGGTATATTATTCCCTTCCCAGCGTTTTCTGGTTTAAATGAACTGAGCAATTTGGGCTAGTGATTACATGGAAGACCCAGAGGACAGGTAAAGAGGAAGGTCAGGTTAGGACAGATCACAACAGTGATGAAGGTTCATTTGCTCTGGTTTCCCCCCCTTTTTTTGAACTCCTGATATTCTGTTTAAAATAGTAGTTGGGCTATGGTAGCATTGGGTTTAAAAATAAAAAGCAAAACCCCAAATCAAAGCAACAACAACCCCTCCCCCTCACAAAAAAACCCCTTTTTTTTTTTGCTGGTCCTTGGAAGACCAAGCTGGAAAAACCTCAGCTTGAGAAATAACTGAATCAGCAAAAAGAAATCCTCTGAGCTTTCTCCTAAGCAGAGGGTCCCTTAGCACAACACAACTGACAATCCATTTAGAGTATCAAAACCTACTTTATCACCCCTTCTCCTCCAAAGTCTGTGTGTGTGTGTGTGTGTGTGTGTGTGTGTGTGTGTGTGTGTGTGTTTGTGTGCACAAGGATAAGAAGCAAGGGAAGGATAAACTTGACCTTTCTCTACCCTTCCGTTCCTTGAGATCTAAGAGCTGAATTATGGGGAGTTTTTCAGGCAGGGATGATTGCACAGTCTGGGGGTGGAGGCAGAAAACAAGAGAAGAGGGCGTGACTGCTCTTAGATGTTGGGTTGTTTTTTAAAGGAAACCTAAAGAATGGCCAGTAAATAATACATAGTTGGAAGACCAGGAGTCAGGACAGCTGGCTCCAATCTATTCTGCCATTTTTGAAATCTGGGCAAGGTATTACACTCCCATCTGTCAAGTGGGGAAGTTAAATTCCATCAGGAATTCTTTTTTTTTTCCTTTTTCTAGGGGCAGTTGGGGTTAAGGGACTTGCCCAAGGTCACACAGCTAGTTAAGTGTCTTAGGCCAGATTTGAACTCAGGTCCTCCTGACTTCAGGGCTGGTGCTCTATTCACTGTGCCACCTAGCTGCCCCCCACCATCAGGAAGGGTCCATAGACCCCCAAAGTATCTGGAGTTAGATTTCAAGGAGTCCATGAACTTGGAGAGGGGGAAAAAAGTCCATCTTTGTTTCCCATGAAACTGCTGAAATTTAGCATTTCCTTCAAAGAGAATATATAAAATTATAGAAACATAATTATAATATATAAGTATGATATAGGAGTGATGTATATATACTTATAATTATATATGTGCATGTGTGTGTACACATACACATACATACAAAATAGCTAACAAGTATATGGGGGCAGCTTGGTGGTGCCATTGTACATAGAGCGCTGGACCTGGAATCAGAAAGATTCATCTTTGCGAGTTCAAATGCAGCCTTAGACACTTACTAGCTGTGTGACCCTGGACAAGTCACTTCACCCTGTTTGCCTCAGTTTCCTCACCTGTAAAATGACCCGGAGAAGGAAATAGCAGACCACTCCAGTATCTCTGCCAAGAAAACCTCAAATGGGGTCATGAAGAATTGGACACAACTGAAACAGCTCAACAATAACAAAAGCATGTGTATGTGCTTTGATGTTCTCAAAGCACTTCACAGTCTCTCCCTTTATCTTCACAAATCATCCTGGCAGGGAAGGTGCTATTATTATCCCCAGAGAGACAGAGCTTAGGTAACCTGCCCAGTGTCACAAAGCCAGGAGGCATCTAAAGGTGTATTTGAAGTCTGGCCTTCATCTGCTGTGCCACTTAGTCCACTGCCCATCATGACTTTAAAACATTGTATTGAGAAGAGATTTATAACACACAGAAAGACAGAGAATCCCTGGACTAGATGGTGAAGCTCTTTCCATGACATTGAATCTGAGCTCAGTTTCTTACTGTGGCTAGGGGGTAGAGCAGAGGGGTCTTTGGATATAAGGTTTGAGCCAGATGTCATATTTTAGACTGTCTAGGCCCATGGCTTCATTTTACAAATGAGGGAATTGAGTTCAAGAACCTTGCCTGAACTCAGAGACAGCTAGCAGCAGAGACTGGATTTGAACTGAGGACCTCTGATCACGAATCTAGCCCTTTTCCACTATGCCACTCTTTTTTTGTTTTCTACTGGTTCATACCTTACAAAACTGGTCTTTCACCTGACTTGAATCCTCCCCCATTGTCACCCAATGGTAAGTGCTCCTGGGAACGCAACTTCTACCCCTCTCACAACATGAGGAGGCTCACTATTAGCCTTTCTTTTGTGATATTATCCCTCTCCCCAACACCAAAAAACAAACCCGCAGGTCAAGGATTCCCATTTATAATGGTCTTTTTTGTCATGGGCCTTTTGGTCCAAATAATGGTATATGGGCAAAGCTTAGGGCCCCTTGGAAGAAACATTTGCCAGAAGCAGAACTCTTATTTGTCAGTGCAAGGGTTGCACAAGCCCTTCTGTGTAATAGGCCTCTCACTCCTATCTCCCTATTTCCCAGGGTTCTAAATTTCAAGTTGGAAAGACCTCAGAGGTCATCTAGCCCACCCCCCATTTTGTAGACAAGGAAATTGAACTACAAGAAGTCACTCCCAGGTAGCGAGTGGCCAAGTCTCCTGGAGCCAGGTCTTCTGGCTCCTACCCAGTCTTCTCCCTCCTCTCTCTCTTTTCCTCCTCCTGCCCCATGTTGGGTCCCCAAAACCAAAAGGATACTCACGTTCAAATCCAAAGAGTCTCACTCTGTCTGGGTGAGAGCAATTAATGACTAGTTGATGAGTGTTGAAAAATCCAAGTGGGGATTGTATCTTCAAGACCATTTTTGACATTTGAGGAATAACTGGGGAAGGGAAAAGAAGTAACTAGCTACTGAAAGTCTGAGGATGTCCCTCCCCTGACTCAAGCATCTCTGCTTGAATACTTTGTGATACAGGGGCCTCATTCTTTCAGAGTAGCTACAATTCATTTTTAGACAGCCTTAATGATTAGAAAGGCTCACAGATCTTCAATCTTAACTTCGGGAAAAGACTCCTCCCCTCCCACCAAGATTCGGTGCCCCTGCTTCCAGAGTCTCAGTCTGGAACGCATAAGCTGACATTTAGACCCATCGAGATCATCAGCTTTTTTTGAGACCATGCTACTCACACCGAGCATATGGTCTTGCATGTGGGACAATGGAAAGGGTTCTGAATTTAGAGTCAAGACCTGGGTTTGAACCCTGTCTCTGCCACTTTACTACCTATGCTCCCTTGGACAAATTATTTCCATCTCTCTGGTCTCAGTTTCCTCATCTGTAAGATGGGTGGAATTCTAGACCTATGATAAGATCTATAGCAAGCCCTCATCCCCACCCCAATCAATCAACTCTCTTGCCTTTAGGATAGGATGCAGACTTCTGTTTGTCTCTCCCAGCCTTTCACGACCTAGCTCCAGGTTTAGTGCCCTCTCTTTTACTCACTGTGTTCTAGAGCCCATCTCCAAGGCTTTTAGATCACCTACTCCTACTATGAAAATATTTGCTCACATATCCAATACATGCATAGTTTTAAGTTTATATATATATATATACTACTGTTCTAACAAGTATGATATTAAAAAACTTACACAAACAAAAGCTGACATTTTAAAATGGCAGGGTGAAATAATATTTGATCTTGAGAATCATTAAGGGATCACTGGAGTTAAGGAACTGATGTGATCAGACCCATGTTTTAGGAAAGTGACTTTGGTGGGCTATGTGGAAGATGGATTGGAGAAGTTGAGGCATGGAAATCAATAAAGAGACTTGTTAGAATTTAGGCAAGCGATAAGGGCCTAGACTGGTCAGATACAAGAGGGACAGCCTTTTCTTACCAGCCCCTATACTAGCACAGGGCCTGCTCCTTCAGGAACCTGCTGTGGCCACAAGGTAATCTGGGTGGAGACAAGGAAGGGATGCTGGGTGGAGAATTTCACCAAAAAAATGGTTATGGTTATTCTTTTCATCTCTTACCTGGTCCTAAAGGGCTTATGTTAAATCTAAACTTATGTTATTCAAAGTTTGCTTATACTTCTGCTTAATTAGCACTAATACCACCTTAGATAAAGTGTGGTCAGTCATAGCTGCTTCTGATCTATGTGCTTCATTAGTGTGAAAAGGAAATCAGAGAGGGGCAGTAAGTAAGGTACACGGATATGATAGGTTGTTTGGATTACGGGGGCTCCTGAGCTATATGAGAGAGAAACTATTGACATATAGCTTCACCAAGTTGGGTAAAGAATGCATGATCTGACCCTTTTAATCTCTATGCTGAAAAACAACAACAGCTACTCTTCTAGTCTTTTTTTAATAGCTAGCATTTATATAGAACTTAAAGATTTGCCAAGCAATTTATAAATATTTTCTCCTTTGATCCTCATAACAGCCTTGGGAGGGAGGGAGATGCTACTATTATCCTTTTTATACAGATGGGGAAACTAAGGCAGAAAGGTTTATTTGCCTAGGGGTCAGCACAGCTAGTAAGTGTCCAAGTAGATTTGAGCTTAGTTCTTCCCAACTCCAGGATTAGTGCCCCATCCACTGTGTACCTAGTAATTTGGCTGCATGGTTGGACTTGGGGTTTACTTTAGTGGTTGCAGCTCTTTGCTTCATCGTTCTCTTTTCTCAAATGTGCATCAAAACCCATTGTGTTTTTTTCTTATTTGGGAATGTATTTTCACTTTCACTTTTCTGTCTTTAGTTTGGGCCCAGTCCAAGATTAAGGCTGACCCCCAGAATGGGAGATGCACTGAGTTACCTCTGTTGTCAAACATGTCTTCATGTGGGTTAGGTGGGTATTGATTTCTGCATCCACAGTTCACAAGCATGATGGGCCCCTGCCAGGGGGAATAGACACTTGCTTGAAAAGACAAACACAGGCTCTAGAGAACCATTCCCCAACCCCCACCCCAGACTTATGAAATGAGTCCTTCTTGCAACTCTGCCTGGACTCTACCTGGGCAGACAGAAAGACTAAATATTGGGAGAGGGGAAGGGAAATAGGCATTTAAACACCTCTTATGTGCCAGACACAGTGCTAAACACTTCATTTTTATTTTATTTTATTTTATTTTTTGCTTTTTGGAGGGCAATTGGGGTTAAGTAACTTGCCCAAGGTTACACAGCTAGTTTTTTTTTTGTGTGGGTATTAAGTCTGAGGCTGGAACCGAATTCAGGTCTTCCTGACTCCGGGGCTGGCACTTTACTCACTACACTACCTAGCCACCCCAGTGCTAAACACTTTATAAATATTTCAATTGAGCCTCACAACAACCCTGGGAGATAGGTGCTATTATTATCCTCATTTTACAGTTGGGGACACTGAGGCAGAGGTGAAGTGACTTGCCCAGGGTCATAGAGTTAGTAAGTATTTGAGGCTGGATTTGAAGTCAAGTCTCCATGACCTGTCTAGCATACCACACAGCTGCCTAGAATTTGCCTTATGTGTAATTCGAAATTTAGGGAAAAAAATTTTTTTGGAAGGGGGAAGGCAGGGCAATTGAGGTTAAGTGACTTGCCCAAGGTCACATGGCTAGTGTTAAGTGTCTGAGGCTGGATTTGAACTTGGCTCTTCTTGACTCCAGGGCTGGTGCTGTATTCACTGTACCACCTAGCTGCCCAGAATCTAGGAGAATCTAAATAGTAACTCAAGGTAGAATTTTCAAAATAGAAACCAAAGAAATTAACCCTATCACTCAAATATTTCTCCTTGCCTTCCTTTTATCCAGAGATCCTGGACACCCCTTCCTCCTCAAAGCTGTAGGGTAACTGATATACATGGTGGTTTGACTTTTCCATATTAGCAAAGCTTTTTATATACTTCTTTGATTGTAAACATACAAGAACATAAAGCCCTTGGTCTGGATTTCAAATCCAACCTCAGACACTTATGAGCTGTGTAATCCTAGGCAAGTCAGTTAACCTCTGTTTGCCTCAGTTTCCTCATCTGTAAAATGGGGATAATAACAGTACCTATCTCCCAGGATTGTTGTGAGGGTCAAATGGGAGAATTGTAAAGTATTTAGCAGAATGCCTGGGACATGGTAAGCGATATATAATGTTAGTTATTAATATAATTAGTTTCTTCCCTATCCTTCCCAATGACTCCCTTCCCTTCTCCAAAGAAAACTCCCTTTTAACAAATACAGTGTCCCAAAAAGCACAGAGACTTTTGAGATACCATGTATTTATTTTCATTCATTCTTTCATTCGAGCCTCTAACCAACTCTACAAGGTAGATGACTAGAGGCATTAGAAGCCCCCTTTTTTCTTATGGTTGGGGAAATGGAACCTTGCAGAATTAAATGAAAATGTTCAGGGTTCCATACCTAGTGACTATCAAGTGGCAGAATTTGGGCCACGGAACCTTCCTGACTCCAAAGCCCAGGATTCTGTTTTTTCACACTGACCCCCCCTTCCCTCCCTGCCCCGCAGTGGATTCCATCAATATGGTTCTTAAACCTGGCGTCCTGTGAGTTTGTATCTTTTTCAAAGAGGTGTTTTAAGAACCAGATTTTAATATAACTTGTTTCCTCTGTAATCTTATGTATTTAAAAACGTTATTTTGAGAAAGGGTCCATAGGCTTCACCAAACTGCTGAGGGGATCCAGGACATGCCAAAGGCATCCCTAGTCTATGAATTTTCCTCCAGAATATCCTTACTTCCACTTGAAGTAAAAGCCCCAGCCCTTGTACCTCACGAATCTCTGCTCGTTCTTGGTTCTCTCTTCTGTGTGGGTGGTTTTTCACTATTAGAGAGACACCTGGAAAAGGAAGCAAAGAGTATTGGGGAGTGACTGGCTGCCTAGAGCCACTCTGGGGCCAAGAACATTCTCCACTGATCCCTCAGAGCCCACCCTTCTAACAAGGCTATAAAATGGTCCAAGATCAACTCTTCCCAAAGGCTCTCTAATTTGGGAGTCTCTTTTGGCTCCTAAGTCAGGGAATGGAAAGGGACCTTATGAAGATTAAGCTTCAACCTGTACCTGAACAGGAATCCTCCCAGCATCTCCATTTGAGGATCTAGAGGGACAAGGAACTCTCGAGACAGTCCTGTCTACTCTTGGATAGTGCTCATCATTTGGAAAATTCTTGTATGCCTACTGGAAGTTTGCGTCTCCATAGGATGTTAAACAATAGAGGAACTCCACGGGCCCTTCCAGACCAGCTCCTTCATTTTATACACATAAAAACTGGGGATGAGCCAAGTAAAGTTCCAAGTTCCCACAATAAGAGGAAGAACTAGTAATCAAACCTGGGACCTCCAGCTCAAAATTCAATGCTGTTACAATAATGTCATTTTTAAAATACCTCAAGCTTCTAGACCTTTAAGATTTGAAAAGTGAGGGGGGGGTGGCTAGGTGGCACAGTGACTAGAGCACTGGCCCTGGAGTCAGGAGGACCCGAGTTCAAATCCAGTCTCAGACACCTCAGACACTTAACACAAAAACTAGCTGTGTGACCTTGGGCAAGTCACTGAACCCCAACTGCTCTCTAAAAAGCAAAAAAAAAAAAAAAGATCTGCAAAGTGTTTTATAGGCCATATGTCATTCGATCTACTATATAATGTTATATGCCAAGATTCCTTCAAATTCTAACTCTTACAACCCCCTACTCCCCTGGCCTTGCTTCTACCACTATCATTTAAGCAATCTTTTTTTTTTTTTTTTAAGCAATTGGGGTCAAGTAACTTGCTCAAGGTTACACGGCCAGGTGTTTCTGGGTGGGTGCTAAGCGTCTGAGCCCGGGATTTGATCTCCAGGTGTTCTCAACACTGGAGCCGGTGCTCTTACTTGCTGTGCTACCTGGCCACCCCATTTAAGCAATCTTTTATCCTTGGTTCTCGTGCTATCTAAAAATCTCCAAGTTACCTACTGGCCCCTCCACCCCAAGCTGTTCTCAATCCTTTCCCAAGGAATATAGGACCTGGTTCGGTCTTCTAACCCTGATCATTAGCTTTACACTAGGACACTTTAACATACATGTTGGTGGCCTCCAGCCTTCATGGTTCAACCTTAATTGCAATGGCCTGGATGGTCACCCCCTTGATCTCATCATTACCCACAAGTACTCTATTTCTACAATCAAGAATTTTGAACTTCTTTCAGACCATGATCTCTTATCATCTCTCCCTATACCCATTTTCTCTTAGACTTATTCTTCATCCTTAACCTGACCTATTGTCACTCTCTACCTTCCACCTCCCACCATTTCCTTCCTTGGCTACCATCTTTGCTCTGGCTTCCTATTCTTCACCTCTCAACTTCTTATCGTCCACTACTCTCAAATACCTTGCCCCTTGTTTAACCAAGCCCAACTCTGTGCTCCTTCCACCTTCTCCATCCCTATTCCTATGGAACTCACTCCCAATTTGCATTATCTAATCTCATTTAAGGGACAGCTAGGTGACTCAGTGGATAGAGTGCTGGGCCTGGAGTCAGGAAGACTTATCTTCCCAAGTTCAAGTCTGACTTTATTTATTAGCTTTGTGACCCTAGGCAAGTCACTTATCTCTGTTTGTCACAGTTTCATCATCTGTAAAATGAGCTGGAGAAGGAAATGGTAAACTAGTATCTTTGCCAAGAAACACACCTCCCCCCTCACCCCAACAACAATCCCAACTAAGTTTTCCTTATGGTATGGCAATTTCTTTTCTCCTTAATTGGTTCATAATCTACACAGTGATTGTTCCAAAACTTCTCTACTCTCATGCCTCCCACAAGTACTCCCTATCTCTCAGGAGATGACTTGGTCTCATACTATATCAGGCCATTCATTGGTCACCAGTTCCTTCTTCTCCCATAACATCTCAGTACAATGTGTCATCTCCCATTTTTTCCTTTTTTAAATTTTTTGCTTTTTGGAGGGCAGTTGGGGTTAAGTGACTTGCCCAGGGTCACACAGGTAGTTTTTGTGTTCATTTTCTCCTTCTTTACTCCAACCTCTGATGAAAATGTGTTCCTTTTCCTGCCTAAAATCACAATCTTTCTACTGGTACTTTGGATTTCCATCCCTTCCCATCCCTTCTAACACATTTCCCCATGACCATCTCCTTTCTCTGATCTTCATTCTCTCCCTACTAGTTCAGTTTGTGGTGCCTATAAACAGCTCTAAGGGAGGGGAGGACACAGTCCAATCAATTCAATTGCTATAACTCAATATTCAAGTCACGCCATAAAAGATTAGCAGAGAAAAGATAAGGTATGTGGTCACAGCTATGTCTAGGAGTAAAATTCTTTTTTTTTTTTTTTTTTGGAGGGGGGAAGACAGGGCAATTGGGGTTAAGTGACTTGCCCAAAGTCAACACAGATAGTAAGTGTGTCAAATGTCTGAGGTCAAATTTGAACTCAGGTCCTCCCGACTCCAGGGCCGGTGCTTTATTCACTGTTCTACCTACCTGTCCTAGGGGTGAAATTCTTAAGCAAAGAAAGTTGAGAGGTAATCTCAAAAAAATAAAATCAGTAATACTGATGACAAAAAATTGAATTTTTCATTAACCAAATCAATACAATCAGGATAGGAAGTGTCGGTTATAGAAAGCTTTACATCAAGTATCTGATGAGGGTTTAATATTCAAGATAAAGGAAACTCATTAAATACACAAGACTAAAAGTCATTCCTCAATGGCCAAGTGCTCAAAGGATATGAACAAAGGATTATCAAAAGAACTGAAAGCAATATGTTAACCTTATGAAAGATTATTCCAAATCATTATTGAGAGCGAATTAAAACAACCCTGGGGTTTCACCTCACACTGAACAAACTGGCAAAGAGAACAAGACATGGGAATAGTCAACATTGGAAGCCTGAAAAGTCAGATACCCTATTGGTGGAACTATGGGATAATCCTTCCAGAAGAAAATTTGAAATTAAGCTTAAAAAGTGACTGAAGTGTCAATTTCAGTTAAAAACACACACACACACACACACACACACACACACACACAGGTTTAAAAAAAAGATATGCTCTGTTTTGGAGAGAAAGACTATAGGAAAAATGGCATCAACAGACCTGAGTTGATCACTCTGGGTTCTAAGGGTCCTCTCTTCCACCATGAGACAATCTAGACCACTAGAGAGAAGATGGACTCCAGAGAAATTGGAAATTCTTATTTCTGCCTTCGCCATATACTTTCAGACATAAACAACCTGAAGGTTAGAAGATGTCTACGAAAGCCTGTACCTTGACAAGGATCTCTTGGACCATGTTCCCAAAAAGTTGTCTAATCTCTATTCAAAATCCATGATTCCCTGAGGCAGCTCATTCTACATTCGTTTGCTCCAATTAGGTTTTGCTTTACATCAAACTTACTTTTGCCCCTTTGCATTTTCTATTTGCTGTTTCTAGTTCTGCCTAGTGATACTACCAAGGTGACCAAGACTAATTCTTCTTTTTGATAGCCCTTCAAATGCCTGGAAACAGTTGTATCTCTCTTCCTTGTCCATGTCTTTGCTTTCAACCAATCCTCAGAAGCTGGGGCAGCTAGGTGGTGCAGTGAATACAGCGCTAGCCCTGGAGTCAGGAGGACCTGAGTTCAAATTCAGCCTCAGACACCTAATACTCATCAGCTGTGTGACCTTGGGCAAGTCATTTAACCCCAATTGCCCTGCCTTTTACCCTCCAAAAAGTTAAAAACAAAAACAATCCTCAGAAGTTCAGCTGTGGATTCCTGTGCCTGTCTCTGGACACTCTCTGGCTTATTAATGTTCTTCCTCAAGTGTGATACCCAGATGTGGTCCAACCTGGGCAGGGTATATTGAGGTTATCTTCTTAGTCTTGGAGCCTAATCCCACCTTGGACTAGCTATGCTATCAAGGACAAGTCACTTCTTTTGGAGTCTCAATCTTCTAATCTGTAAAATGGGGATAATGTTGTAAAGTGCTTTATAAAAATCTGACAGTTTAAGGCTACATTAGTTTTCCTGGCTAAATCCATCATATTGTTGAATCCGTATTGAACTTGCTGTCCACTAGAACTCCCTAGGTCTTTTTGCAAAAAAAAAAAAAATCTGGCAACATTTCCCCTTGTACTGGTTCCTGGACTCAAAACAGCCTAAGGGAAGCAGATATCTTTGGAATTGTCATCTGAGGAAAGGTAGAAGATAACCTGACCTCTCTAAACTACTGCTTGGTATACTCATCCTATGTCCTCATTGCTATAGGGACCGATGGGAACCACCACCCACCTTCTCAACTGGGGAGTTCCTCTCGGTGTCTCCATTTTGAGACACGCTCACTCAGGTTGACCACCTCTGTTCTCCTCCAGCTGGGCCTTGATATCACGCCTTAGCTGGAGTCCCACTTTGGATTATCCCTGCACCCCACTAGTCCCCGTCTTCCATTGTCGGTGCTGCCTCTATTACGTGCAGAGGCCCAGGCCAGCCAATCTACCTTTTCCTCCCGGCTCCACCTTTCCCTTTTGGACCACAACCCTCTGTCCTTATGTGAATTCCTTCATCCCCAAACCCCACTTTTCAGCTTCCTTTCATGTACCGTCTTTCTCCACTGGAATGCAGGGACTATTTCCTTTTGATTGTATTTGTATTCCTAGTGCTTAGTAAGGCCCTGGAATCCAGCAGGCACTTAACTTGTTGCCATGCCTCCACATTCATACCAACAACCTTCAAAAGGGCACTGACCAACTGGGACATTCCCCATGTGATCACCAGCCTTCACTCCACAGCTAGTCCTTCCCCTGCCCTCCCCTCCTTCCAGCTGCCCAAGCACAGCCTGTGCTTGGGATCAGTCTCTTTATCCCTTTAAGTTGGTTACTCACAGACACAGGTGATGTTCATTGTAGCCACACAGTTGGAGTGTTCCTCCCCACTTTTAAAGTAGGTAATTTTAATCTGCAAAGAGACCAGTATTTCAGGGATGGGCTTTGTCTGTGTTTCCCAGATCCATCACCATGGTGCTTGAAGGAGCTAGGGACTAGGGGAGCAGTCTGACTCCATGTGTTCTTTCCCCATCATTCCCCTGTACACACTCCATGTTCCAGAGAAACTGCTCTACTGATTTGATTCCTTGCAGATGACATAGCTTGGGATGTTGGGAAAAGAACCAGCCTCAGAGTCTATTTGGGGTGTTGTAGCACTGTGACAAGGTCATCTGACCTCTCAATGCCCTAGCAACTTTAGAATTTAGAAAGCAAATGCTATAGTCTGCCATGGTTAGAGGGATTTTTAAGATTTTATTTTTCTTTCTTTTTTAAACTTTTTTTCTTTTTGCAGAGGGGAAGCTTAAGTCACATGGCTAGTAAGTGTTAAGTGTCTGAAGCTGGATTTGAACTCAGGCCCTCCTGATTCCAGGGCTGGTGCGCTATTCACTGCGCCACCTAGCCGCCCCAAGATTTTATTTTTCCATAATATAAGTCTTTTCTTCCTCACTGAGGAGGAAAGAGGAAACATAACTTGTTAACAAATCTGCATAGTGGAGCAAAATAGACTCTCATCTGTTTTGGCCACGTCCGAAAAATAGGCACATTAGCAGGAGTTTCTTCAGGGAGAATTTCCTGTGCCAATGAAATCATGGGTCTATCCCCACTCCCAAACCCTTCCTTGAAATTATGGGCACCTGTTGTCCCTTTCCCCACCCAAGTGGATTGTAAACTCCCAGGGAAGTGAAGATAATTTAGTGTTTTGTATTGACTTTTCCCCTAGTGACTAGCACAGTGCCTGGAAGGTGTTTCAATAAACACTTGGATTTAATGGGTTTCTGGGGGCAGACACTGACATAGTTAACGTTATATAGCTCCTGTTATGCGCTATGGCCGCACTTCAAATATTTGTCAGATGTGATTCTCACTACAACCCTGGAGCTGGTGCTGTTATCCTCATTTTACAGTTGAGGAAACTCAGGTGAAATGATTTGCCCAGGGTCACACAGCTAGCATGAGTCCTGAGCCAGATTTGAACTCAGTTCCTCCCAGTTCCAGATCCAATGCTCTCTCCACTATGCCACCTAACTGCCTCAGCATATTCAATATGGAAAGAACTTGTAACTGTAGTTGGGTGACCTGGATTCTAGTTGTGTGATCTTGAATGCATTTCCTTTCTTCCATAGGCCTCAGTTTCCCTCTCTGCAAAATTCAGAGATTAGAACAGATGGTCACAAAAGGTCCTGTAAGCTCTAAAGTCTAAAGCCCGTCACACCTTTAACTTGGGTCAGTGTTAGGGCTTTGACCTGGGACTTCTCTCACTATTCTCCATCATGAAAGGTCTCATCAGCAACCAGGTTCAATTAGTTCTATGAAAAATATTCAGTTTATACATCCAGCCCATTTCTCTAGAGGTGTGGTATTATAATCATCAAACTGCATATTGGACAACTTTTCAATGCCCTTTGTAAATGTGGTGCCTGGAGACCACAAAGCTGCAGCTCTGGGCTGAGCAGGGCAGAACCCAGTGGGCCTATCCTCTTCCCCTGTCCTGGATATGGTATCTCTTGGAAGGTGGAATCGGAGGACCTAGCATCCAGTGAAAGGCAAGTTACTAGACAGGTGAAGTATGTTATTTCCAAAGCAGTCATTTCCCCCACGTCTCCCAGGACCCATCCTAAACTCACCCAATCTGAAAACATCATAGAACTGGGCACCAGTGCCTTAAGGGTGACGCTGCATGAAGGTTGTAGGTACCATCTGCTGGGATGTCCAGAGAAGGCAAAGTTGAATTTCGTACCTTCCACATTATAAAGGAGGCTTTCAGAAGTTAATGCTTCGAAGGTCTTGTAACCCTCAGGGGCAAAACTGATATCAGAAATGAAGAGAATGATACCCAGTTAAGTAGGCAAGGCCATAGCTGCATTCTCTACCCTTCCCACAAGGCTTTGGTCCCAAGAGAGCCAGCCAAAGGAAACATGAGTACAGCATGGTAGGAGGGGGAGAACCCTGAACTTGGAGCCTGGAGACTTGAATTCTATAACAGCCTTTCCCACTAGTACGATAGATGACCGAGTAAATCACTTCCCATTTCTGGTTCTGTGTTCCCTCATTGGTTAACAGAGAGGGCTTAGCTTGGTCTTCAAGGCATCTCCCAGCTCCAAGATCTCCTCGGCCATCCTGGCCAAGCCCAGAACAGGAACTGCATCCCAAGTGCAACTGGGCTGTGTATTAAAAGTTGTTGACAGTTTCCTACTGGGGTTTTTCCTTGATCTTGCCTTGGTCCTCTCTCAAAGGTTTGTGGGTAGATTTGACTTTGGGTTCTCTCGTTCCAAATACATTACCTGTTCTACCATGTCATGCTGCCCTCAACCAGTGCCAACAAAGAGTCACCAGAAACTCTGAGGCCCCACACACCCACGTGGGCAGTGCCCAGGGCTCTGGAGAGTTTCAGAATGTCAGAGCTGAGCGGAGCCTTGGTGGCTGTTCCAACTTCTTCATTTCACGGAAAAGGAAATTGAGACTCACAATAAGGGGACACAGCATATTCACTGGCTCTACAGCTAGCCCAGGGCTCTTGCCATGACCCCTCCGCCCCTACCTTGCCACCGACAGCCTCAGACATTCTAAGCACTATAGGGCCACACATCAATAGCATAACCCCTGGCTGTTGAGCCAGAGAAGCTTCCTTACTTACCTCACAACATCAACTAATAGTGTGATGCCCACTGGGCACACTGCTGTATTAGGTTGCTCCAAAGACATAACCAAAGTCTTCATTGGCTGCTCCGTGGGTCTTTCAGGTTCCCTACTTGGGGACTGCGGAGGGTCCATGTTTGCCCCCCAGGAGACCAGACTTCTTTGCCTTCAAGTTGGCCCCTTCAGACCATTTGAAGTTGTTAGCAGAGAGGGCCAAGAAACCAAGCCCTAGGCCTCCTGTTATAGGTCCCAGTCAGTAGACCCTCCGGCAGCCCTAATTAAGGAAATTGTCAATCATCCCCAGGTGTTCTCCATCTTCCTTAAGACTTAAGTGATTGAAGGTAGAGAATGGTAAAGGAATAAGAAGAGGAAGACAGGGGAGAATATCTACATGGCATCTTCCTCTTTTCTCTGATCCTGGCAGGGTTGAACAATTTATTATAAAAATGCTGTGATACCAGCTGTGTTTCCTCTAGGGCTCTTGGGAACTAAGATTCTTAGGTGCCTTATCCTCACACTGTGTATTAGATGGGACCCCCCCCCAGCTTCATATTCCCAGATGAAAGCAATCAGGGCTTGTGATAGTAATGGCAATTAAAGATTCCCTTGTATTGCCTTGGTTTTCAAATTGATTGTGTTAAAACCCAGAGCTTGTTAATCCTACCTGTGGTATGGACTTGTTGATGTGAAAAGAAAGTCCTGAACTGGGAGGAGCTAGATTTGGAGAGACAAGAGAGAGACAGAAGAATTTTTTGGAAGCAGCACCTCGTGGAGGCAGAGAGAGACTGAGAGGATTGTTGAGTGCCGCTTTGAATTGCCCTGGACTTTTGAGACCTGCCCCCTGAGCTGCCAAGGACTGAGGAGACATGGCTGTTTTGCTGGTACTTTGTCTGTCTGTTTTGATGTTGTTTTGCCAGATTTGTCCACTGGTGAAAGACAGTCCTGTTGAAGAAGTGCTGGAACCTGGCTTTTGGTTAAGAAGCCCTGAGACTGTCCTGCAGACAGAGAGTGAATACTGTCCACTGGTGAAGGACAGTGCTGTTGTTGCAGGGGTCTGGAGACTGTCCTGCAGACAGAGTGAATA
>NW_027187400.1:16979008-16982310 GCF_028583685.1 Petaurus breviceps papuanus
CTGTGGTGGCGGCAAACCCTGAGGACGCTTGGGGTGCTTGCTGCTACAGGGCTCTAGGAAGTAAGGACCAGGGATGAATTAACCTTCCCACACCTACAGGTGTCTTAGATCTTAAGGAGAAAATTTCCAGAGCTGGTCAGGCTGAGGAGCTCTGACATGGAGGGAGGGAGGCCCTGAGACACAACTCTGTGTGACCTTCCTCATCTGTACCTACCTCACAGGCTTGCTGTGGGCATCAGATGAGATGATATCTAGGAAGTACTTTGCAAACCTCAGAGCACCATATAATGATTCCATGATTATTATTATTATTATTTGGCTGCCAACCCTGGGAGTTTAGACAAGATGACCCCTAAGACCCTTCCAGGTCAAACATTTTTTGTTCTGAGGCCACTTCTAAGTCTGACATTCCGTATTCGAAGCTCCCTTCCAGATTTGACATTCCATATTCCAAAGTATTTTTCTAGCCCTGAAATTCCATGGTCTAGATTGTTTCCTAGTTCTATGTTCTAGCTTCCCTTTCAGCTCTAAAGTTCTCTTTTAACATTCTACATTCACAGATCCCTCCAAGCTCTGTTATAATTATGTCATAATTATGCTCCCTGGTTCTGACGTTCTGTGTCCAAAGTTTTCTGCTAGATCTGACATTCTATGTTCTAGGGGTTCTTGCTGTTCAGTCATGTGTGACTCTTTGTGACCCTTTTTTTGAGGAGGGGTTTCTTGGCAAAGATACTGGAGTGGTTTGATGTTTCCTTCTCCAGTTCATTTTACAGATAGAGAGAAAGGAGTTCTAGACAGTGTCAAAAGAGCCCAAGTGTGGGGGAGTGTTAAGAAATTCCTACCTTGGAAGGGAGAGGGTCCCCTGTTGGGGGATGTTTTCATGTAGAAGCTGGATGACTGGTGAGTGGCTTGGTTTTTTTAAAAGATGGAAATAGTGACATAATTGTAGGGAAGGAGAGAGAGAGAGAGAGAAAGAGAGAGAGAGAGAGAGAGAGAGAGAGAGAGAGAGAGAGAGAGAGAGAGAGAGAGAGAGAGAGAAGAGGAAGGAGAGAGAGAAGAGGAAGGAGAGAGAGAAGAGGGAGTTAGAGGAGGGAACAGCAGACATCTAAGAGCACAAGGTGCAGTTGGCATGATGATCCAGCAAAGGAGGCTAAGGAGCACTCTGATTGGTAGGAGAACCACGAAAGAATAGATTCCAGAGAACCCAGAGAGAAAACTTCCCCCTCTTCACCATCCTCTCCTCCAGCCTCTTCTGAGGTGGCCCTTCTAGGCAAGGCAAATCCCTCTATTTTTGTCCATTGATACTGCCTTGAACCTTTCCTCTACAGTCTCTGCTAAGATCATCCCTCAACCTGGTTCTCCCCCCTCCCCTCCCCTCTCCTCTCCTTTCCCTTCTTCCTTCCTCTCCTCTCCCCAATGCTAACATTCCTATTTAGCATTTCCTTCAGTTATGAATGTCAGTCACTAACATAAGAAGGCTCAGGCCCAAAAACAGGAAAAGGCTCTCTAGAGCCAGAGTGAGGACTAGAGCCAAGGCTGGGGACAGCTGGGCCTCTCCTTTCCCCGGGCTCCCTCTCCAGGCCTCTGGTGGCTTTTCTTTACTCAGGCGATGAAGTCCCAGGTCTAGCTACCAAAGCCCTCCAGCCCTGCACTCCAAGGGCCTCAGGTTTCCATTGGCTGCAGGGTCCTTAGGCTTTTCTCAATGTTGTCTTAGCAGGGCCAGGTGAGGAGAGAGAACACAGCAGATCTTGGAAGATGGACTTTCCCTTGTGGAAGGGACCTTTAAGACCTTCTGGACCAGGGCCTCCTAAATCATTTTGTGCCATGGGCACCCCTTTGGGGGCCTAGTGTGGCTATATGCCTCTTCCCAGAAGAGTGTCTGGTGCCTCCCTTCATAACTGAAGTACTCAATTGGAGGTAAAGTAAATAGAGATGTAATTTTTTTTCCATCCAAATTCTTGGCCTCCTCAGAGGTCCAGGGACAGGTTAAGAACCCCTGAACTGCAATGAGTCTTTCATGTTTCAAGAGAAAAGGACTAACCTTAGCTCATACAAATAAGTTGCTGATGCCTAGACAGACAGGGACCAAGGACAGCCAAGTGGTACCATGGACAGAGCTCTGGGTCTGGAGCCTGGAGGACCTGAGTTCAAAGCCCATCCTGGACACTTGACTAGTTGTATGACCCTGGGCAAGTCACTTATCCCTGTTCATCTCAGTTTCCTCATCTGTGATACGGGGGTGCTATAAGAGCAACTCTCTCCTGGGGTTCCTGTGAGTATCAAATGAGATAATATTTGTAAAGCTCTGGGACCCCATCTGGGGTAGAGATATTGGCAGAGATACTGAAGTAGTTTTCCATTTCCTTCTCCAGTTTATTTGACAGATGAGGAAACTGAGAAAAACAGGTTGAAGTGACTTACCCAGGGTTACACAGCTAGTAAGTGTCTAAGGCCAGATTTGAACTCAGGAAGATGAGTCTTCCTGACTCCAGGCCCAGGGCTCTGTGCTCTATGGCATCCCCCTCCCTGCCTGTAAAGCTCTTGACAGAAAGAGCTTCCCCCTCTAACACTGCATTTTCTAATACCATTCGAAAACTCTGTCCTTCCTCTCTCAGGGACATACAGCCAGATAGCCCCTTAGTTACATAAGCAACACTCAAAGTTAAATACTTTTAAGAACCTCTTTCCCTGATGACGTCAAGTATTTCTTCTGCCCTGGTAAAGATTCATTGGGTTTTTGTTTTTGTTTTTTTTAGATTTTTTTTTTGCTTTTTGGAGTAGGGCAATTGGGGGTAAGTGACTTGCCCAAGGTGTTAAGTTTCTGAGGCTGGATTTGAACTCAGGTCCTCCTGACTTCAGGGCCAGTGCTCTATTCACTGCACCTCCTAGCCACCCCTAGATTCATTGGTTTTGAGAGAGTCTGTCATTATCCTTTTTATAGATGTGGAAACTGAGGTCCAAGAGAAGACTGGATTTGGATGGGGCCACTCACTGAGTCAGCAAAACCAGATTCGGATTAGCCCTCAGCACTGCTCCAGCGCTCCAAAGAGCACCACCTTTGCTCCTTCTAGTCTTCCATGTTGGAGGCTCTGAGAGAGACTCGTTACCGGTGCAGGGAAGAGAGCTCGAAAGTAGCTAGGATTTAGAGCTGAAAAGGGCCAAAGAACAGGATGTCAGAGCTAGGAGCACCCTTAGAACACAGGATGTCAGAGCTGGAAGGGCCCTTAGAACACAGGATGTCAGAGCTGGGAGGGCCCTTAGAACACAGGATGTCAGAGCTGGGAGGGGCCTTAGAACACAGG
>NW_027187400.1:16982320-16990287 GCF_028583685.1 Petaurus breviceps papuanus
CAGAGCTGGGAGGGGCCTTAGAACACAGGATGTCAGAGCTGGGAGGGCCCTTAGAACACAGGATGTCAGAGCTGGGAGGGCCTTCAGAACACAGGATGTCAGAGCTGGGAGGGCCTTCAGAACACAGAGTGTCAGAGCTGGGAGGGGCCTTAGAACAGAATGTCAGCTTGGAGGGCCCCTAGAATACAGGGTGTCAGAGACGGGAGGGCCCTTAGAACACAGGATGTCAGAGCTGGGAGGGGCTTTAGAACACAGGATGTCAGAGATGGGAGGGCCCTTTTGAACAAGGATGTGGGAGCTGGGAGGGCCCAAGATAATCTGAGGAGCCTTTCCAGTTGTCTCTGAGTTGTCTTTCCAGGCTTTCCAGAAGAGGAAGCTCAGAGTCAGAGAAAGCAAAGATTTCCCCAAGATCCCATGATCAGTGGGTGTCAGAGCCAGAACCCGAGCTCTAGGACCCCAGAACTGTGCTTGTGCTCCCCCCTTGGCGCACCACAGAAAACAAAGGCCTTTGGATAGCAAGGCCATAGTCCCAAAGTCTTCACAGTTTTATTATGGTTTTCCCAGCTTGTGCTAGCCTGGCCAGGGGTTTTTAGACCTCAGTCCATTTCTATCTCTGGAGGAGTTTGGTGGGTGACGGTCTCCATCTCTCCAGCTGGACTGTGCATTGCAGGACAGCCAGAACCAGCCTGGCCTCTGGGTGGGGGGGCAGGGGCAGGGCTGTAGGACCAGGAGCTGGGATGGGTACAGTGAGCAGCCCTCTTGTGCTGGCTCCCAAATACTGGACAAGGAAGGGGAGGTGATGGCAGGGGAGCATGCTTAGGGGGTCATGTTCCACCACTTAAAGGGGAAGGGCTTCCTTCGAACATTGGTCCCACAGTGCACCTCTCCTGAGCGGATGTGATAAGTAAAATAGTCATCAATAAAAGTGCACTTCAGACCCAGAGGCTCCAGCAGGGTCTGAATCTTCTTCTCCAGGCAGCATTGTCCATTGATCATAGGCCCAAAGGGCTTGGGGATCCCCAGGTACTTCCCCAACACCAGCATGTTCACCTGGGGTAGGAGAAAAATTCACAATGAAAGTCTTTCATACCCCTGGCCCCATGTGGTAAAGGGAGGGCTAGATTTGGAGGGCCAGGACCTGGATTCCTGGGATCATACATAGTCATAGATTTAGAGCTGGAGGGAAACCTAGAGGCCATTTTACATAGGAGGAAACCAAGGCCCAGAGAGGAGAAGTAACTTCCCATCTTCATTCAGGTACTAAATGGAAGAGGCAGAATTCAAACCCAAGTCTTCTGATTCAAACCCAGAGCTATTTCTCCTGCTCTTCAGTTCTTTTTTTTTGGAGGGCAACTGGGGTTCAGTGACTTGCCCAAAGTCACACGGCTAGTAAGTGTGTCGAGTGTCTGAGGTCTGATTTGAACTCAGGTCCTTCTGACTCCAGGGCCAGTGCTCTATTCACTGTGCCACCTACTGCCCCTGCCCTTCAGTTCTGAGGCTGTTTTAGGCAGAGATTTCCCTTCTCCAGGCTCCAGTTTTATGTTTTGTAAAATGGGTGAGTTGGGTTCCCTCACTCCCCACTCAAAATCCTATAAGGAATGAGATCCCCCCAGCTGTCTCCCTGCCATCCCACTAACCCTGAACGCCAGAGCTGGAAGAGGCCTGAAAGGTCGGTACATTTTAGCAACTAATCCACTGTCTCATTTTACAATATGGTAATCAACTAAACTGTTAAGTATTGGAGTCAGGATTCGAACCCAGGACTCTTAGACTCATTTTCTACTCCCATGAAGTCAGGGTGAATTTCAGAGAAGAGTTCGAGGTCCCCTGGTCTTCCCCACCCTGAGATGTCCCCCACCAGAGAAGGAGCCCCGCCACCCCACCATCTTGGCCCCTGGGGAGGCCTGCCCAGGATCATGGGCCACGCAGCCCTCACCTGCTGACTTCTTACCATATCTGGGAACAAAGCCTCTGCTTTCAGTTCATTTTCAGAGACCGACATCTTGAGGCGGAAGAGTTGGGGGATGTCGATGATGTCCTGCTCTGTCAGGCCTAGCTCCTGCTTCAGGATCTCCCGGTTCCAGTCAATGCAGCTCTAGGGAAAGGGGAGATGCAGGAAGGGGACTCTTCCATGTAAACCCAGCCACATGTCCCCTAAGCCACTAGGCCCTGGAAAGGGCTCCCAAACACCAAGCACACTCAGGAGGTGGTTACTCTAGGCTGAGAAAGTCCCAGCCTAGGGAGGCAGGACAGCCCATTAGGAAGTACAGAGGGGCATTGAATGTCAGAGCTGGGAGAGAACTTAGAACCCAGGATGTTAGAGCTGGGAGGGCCCTTAGGACCCAGGATGTCAGAGCTGGGAGGGCCCTTAGAACACAGGATGTCAGAGCTGTGCTCCTGTGTGTGTTAGAGTGTGTGTGTGTGTGTGTGTGTGTGTATGAGTGCATGTGCTCCTGTGAGTGTGAGTGTGTGTGAGTGCATGTGCTCCTGTGTGTGTATGAGTGTGAGTGTGTGTGTATGTGTAAGTGTGCACATTTTCACTTTCTAACCAACAAACAGGCTACCTTCTCCAGGTCTTAGATGTCCCCTGTTAATGGCTGTGGCCAAAATAATGGAGAAGAGACCCACAGTCCAGTGCTAGGCCCGTCTTCTAAGGCAGAAGTTCTTGTGATGGGGGGTGGTCTATGAACTTGGAACTCACAAAAAGCACTTTCCAACCTTACTGCACTATAGAAATGTCAGCTATTATAACTTAGTATTTGGACAGCTGCTGGATTGTTTCTCAGTCGTTCTCAGTCCTGTCCCACTTGTGGGACCGTATTTCAATATAACTGGTTCCCTTTGGGATCCCATGGATTTTATTTTACACATTTAAAAATGTGACTCTGTGAGAGGTCTGCAGACTTCAGTGGGCACTGCCCAAGGGACCCAGGACATAAAGAGGTGGAGAAGCCCTAGTCAAAGGCTTTCTATCTTAGAAGGGCCTGTCAGAGATGGGTCCCCACTATTCACAGACTCTAGAGTATAGGGCCAGCCCTGCGCCAACAGGAGACATTGACAAAGGGCTCTCATGAAGCCGATTCTCTGACTCACAACACATAAGCTTATTGGACGTCCCTGAGCTTTTGACCCTCTGTTTCTCCATCCAAAGAATGAAAGGTTTGAACTCAGGTCCTCCTGACTCCAGGGCAGGTGCTCGATTCACTTTTTTCTTTTTTTTTCTGAGATCTCACATCACCTCTCCCAGGGTCCCCACTTTTCATACCTCGGCATACCGATTGTGCTCTCTCAAGGTTTTGTCCGATAGAATGTCTTTTATCGTCTTATTTCCTTTTTCTATAGAGAAGATAAAAGGGAAAAATGAGAAGGGCTTGCATCAGGTAAGCAATCAGCTCTTTGTTTCAGGCTGACCAAGAGAGTGGGGCTGTAATTCACCCCTGTATTCACACATAACCTAGACAGCTCTTTGTAAAGGAAAGAAATAGAGCCCCAAGGTGCCGGTACCTGCTAAGTGGCAGGGTTACTTAGAACAGCCAGTAACAGAAAAAACCCTCTAAATATTAAATCCAATCAAGGGCACTCTCAGAGGATCTTGAAGGACATTCCTGGAACTCTCTTATAAATATTTACAATCAGCTACCTGGAGGGTTGGAAGAGATAGTCCAATGATGAAATAATACCACCTCCTTCAAGAAGTCTTCCATGATTCTCCCCATTGGTAATGAACTCACCCCCTGTCCTCATCCTCAGAGATTATAGCACTTTTGGGTACTTCTTTAGACTTATTCTAGATTCCTTTATATCATTGTTAGAGTTATAATGAGGAGTTATTTCCCTGGGGCAAATCAACCAATCAGTCAACAAGCATTTATTAAGTACCATATGCCAGTATTTATCAAATACCATATATATGCTAGACTTGTAGACGTTGGGGATATAAAGTCAGAAATGAAACAGTTCCTCCTCTCAAAGAGCTTAACCCTTTAATCTCAGTTTCCTCATCTGTAAAATGAGCTGAGGAAGGAAATGGCAAACCACTGCAATATCTCTGTTAAAAAAGCACCAAATGGGGCCATGAAGAGTTGAATATGACTGAAAAAAGACTCAAGGAGCTTATATGCTTTATTTTTGGAAGGAGCTTATATTCTTAAGGGCAAGGCATTTTATATAAATGCGATTCCTTATAAAATACAGACACCCTGAATGTGTGGTAGTTTTAGGAGGGAGGTCACTGGCAGCTTCGGAGGATCGGAGGAGGCTTTTTGTAGAAGGCAATGCTTGAACTGAATTACTTCTGAAGCAGGTGAAGGATTCTGAGAGGTAGAGGGGCAAGGAGGCAGAGCATTCAAGGCATGAGTAGGGGGCTAACTATGAGGTACAAAGTCATGGAGGCAGGAAATGGAGTAAGAAAGTATGGCTGGGACATAGAATGTGGGAAGGGGAGTAATGTGTAGAAAGACTGGAAGGGCAGAAAGATGACATGTAGCAGTGATACCGAGGAAAATCCATCAGAAGAGAATCTGGACCCTCATTCTGAAGGTTTGAGGAACAGGGAGGGCTTGGGACAGGGGTATGTAACATAGCTTCAAGACCCTGGTGGTGGGGTGGTAGCCACATGTAGTTATGCCATGTGTCTCTGTGGGCCAACAGAGGACTATTGTCCAGAAATGTGCTGGTAAATGTTTAATAACCAGCTCTCCAAAATGATGATGATGATAATGTCCAGGACATACTTAGAAGTTTAATTTGCTTTAGGAACATAGTCTCCATAACTTTTTAAAAAGTCTAAACCATCAACAAAACAATAAATCAAATCCTGATTTGTAGAGTTTGCCAATTTCTGGAGTATAATTCTCATTCTGAAAATTTAACAATAGGCTGACCAGAATCAATATGAGTTAGTTCCAGGTTACCCCTGAAGTACCCTTCCAGTGGTCATTACAATTGCCCCATGCTATTTATAACTCTGGTTATCATTATTTGTTGCTTATGTCTTTTTTTTTTTAGGGGGGAAGGCAAGGCAATTGGGTTTAAGTGACTTACCTAAGGTCACACATCTAGTAAGTGTGTCAAGTGTCTGATTTGAACTCAGGTTCTCCTGACTCCAGGGCTGGTGCTCTATGTGCCACCCACTCTATCTGCCCCTCCGCTTATGTCTTAACCCTTTGAGCTCCATGAGTGTAGGCACCACTTGTATTCTGCATTGGTAGAAGGAGTTCCAAGTCTACCAGAACTTCCTCTCCATAGACTCAGAATATTAGAATAGCATTGGGACTTAGAAATCACCCAATCCAACCACCACGTTCAGGTGAGGACACTGAGCTCCCATAAAGAGTGATTATACAGACAGGATTCGGTTCCTGGTTTTAAATCCTGTGGGTTTTTTCTTTCTTTCTTTTTTTTCCCTGAGATCTCACACCATCTCTCCCAGGGTCCTAGCTCCCTAAACCTTAGCATGCTGATTGTGTCTGAATTTTGTGTCTTCTTAGCACCTAGTTCAGTGAATATATATTAGGGGCTTAATAAATTTTGGGGGAAAAGGGACAGTTAGGTGGTGCAGTAGACAGAGCCCTGGGCTCTGAGTCAGGAAGACCTGGTTTCAAATCTGGTTTCAGACACTGACTAGCTCTGTGATCCTAGGCAAGTCACTTAATCCAGTTTTCCTCAGTTTCCTTATCTGTAAAGTAAGGATGATAATAGAACTTCACTCCTAGCAAGAATTTTAAATGAGATGTTTGTAAAGTACTTAGTGCAGTGCCTGGCCCACAGTATATACTATATTAAATATTAACTATTATTATAAATTGGGCAGCTAAATGACAGAGTAGATAGAGCCCTGGGTCTGGAATCAAGAAGGCCCATCTTCCTTTTTTTCTTTCTCTCTCCCTTTGGCCTCTTCTGGTCGGTGGAGTGCCTGTTAGCGCAGGCTGCAGTATAAAGATGGCTAAGTCTAAGAACCATACCACTCACAACCAATCACGAAAATGGCACAGAAATGGCATGAAGAAACCTAGGTCACAGAGATACAAGTCTCTGAAAGGGGTTGACCCCAAGTTTCTGAGAAAAATGTGCTTTGCCAAGAAACACAATAAGAAGGGGCTGAAGAAGATGCAGGCCAACAACGCCAAAGCCATCAAAGCCCGAGCAGAGGCCATCAAGGCCCTGAGCACCAAGGCCTCCAAAGCCAAGCTCCTCAGGCACAAGATCCCCAAGGCCAGCGCCCGGCATGCTGGCCACAAGATGGCTACCAAGCGTCCAGGTCCTAGGATCGGCATCAAACGTCCAGGCTCCAGGATCACAAAGCCTGACTCTAAGGTTGCCAGAACCACTGACCCCAAGTCTACCAAGCCCACTGACCCCAAGGCTGCCAAGCCCACTGACCCCAAGGCTGCCAAGTCTGCTGCCAAGGTCAGTAAGTCAGATCCCAAGGCTACCAAATCTGGCCCCAAGGCCACCAAATCTGATTCCAAGGCTGCCAAGTCCGATCCCAAGGCAGCCAAGTCTGATTCTAAGGCTGCTAAGCCTGCCGAGTCCAAACCCAAAGATGCTGGGGCTAAAGCTGCTGGTCCCAAGCCTTCAAAATAGATGCTTCAGAACAGAAGGACTTGTTTAAAGCTAAAACTCCCTTTTTTCCCAGCCAGGGTATGATTATTCATTATTTTGTACAAATAAAGAAAATGGTGAGTCATAAAAAAAATAAAAAAAAAAAAGGCTCATCTTCCTGAGTTCAAATCCAGCTTCAGACATTTAGTAACTGTGTGATCCTGAGCAAATCACTTTACCCTATTTTCCTCAGTTTCCTCTTCTACAAAATGAACTGAAGAAGGAAATGGCAAACCACTTCAGGATCCTTGCCAAGAATACCCCAAATGGGGTCACAAAAAGTCAGCTGAACCAACAGCAACACCAACAAATGCATTTGTGATGAGACCTGAATTCTCTCCATATTCCTTCTACTTTCTGGCTATGGGATCTTGGGCGAGGTATTTCCCCTATCTCTCCATCAGTTTCTTCAATGGTAAAATAAAGGGGTTGGGCTAGATGATCTTACCATCTTACCAGCTCTGACATCCTGTTCTAGGGTGTTTTAGGTCTTAGTTCTAACCTTCTGTGTTTTAAGGCCTGTCTAAACTTTGACGTTCTAGGTTCAAGCTCTGATTGAGTCTGCAATTCCAGTAATGGGTCCCATTTCAACTCCAAGGTCCCCCATTTTTTTCCTAGACTAAATCTCCAAGGCAATTCCACTTTCAAGAAAAGATTCAAGGCCCATGTGTCACCTAATACATGATACATCTTAGATGGGAACCAGTCTCTGAGTCACAGAGTATGCAGTGATTGCCAAGGTCTCCTTATGGGAAAGTGGCTCCAGGAGCCAAGTTCAAGGTTGGAGTAGCCCTCAGGAACCTTGGACCAGAAACTTACTCTGTACCCCCTCAAGCATCTTAGCATCTCCATATCCCTCCTTCTGTTTCTCCTCAAATAGCTTGTAGCAGGCGCTGGGGCTGGCCAGGAGGAGCCTGAATCCCTGAAAGAAGGAGACATTTAGGTCAGGAGATAGTTCTTCACAATCTTAACTCCAACCCAAAGGGATATTAGAGTTCTTCTGGTGACCCTCTAGTGAGTAACCTCCAATCTATTTTATAGATGAGAAGACTGAGTCCCTGAGAAGTTCAATGACTTACTCAAGGTCTTACAGTAAGTGGCAGAGTTCAGTCCTGAACCATGTTGCTTCTCATTCAGGAATAAAATTGTGCTATGGATCAAGGAAACTGAGGCAGAGTCTTGGGGGACTAGTTCAGAAGATGGAGGCCAGGAATTGAGTGGAGGGTAGGGGAGACTCTGAAAATGAGATAAAAAGTCACTTTTCTCTAGAGTTTTCAGGTTGACAAATTACATTCTTTGAATGTGGGGTGGAGTGGAAAGAGAGAGAGAGAGAGAGAGAGAGAGAGAGAGAGAGAGAGAGAGAA
>NW_027187400.1:16990387-17092013 GCF_028583685.1 Petaurus breviceps papuanus
AGAGAGAGAGAGAGAGAGAGAGAGAGAGAGAGAGAGAGAGTTTGAATATCATTATCCCTAATTTATAGATCAGGTAATTTGGGCTCAGAGCATTGAAGTGATTTGTCCAAGGTCACACAGTCAACCAAGCTCAGAGTTTGGACCCATATCTCCTAACTCCCATGCCAGAATATTCTGTGGCTCCTGGCAGGTTCCCCTTCTCAACACCTCCTTCCCCCAACCCTCTCCCAGGGCTGTACCTTCCCATCTGGGGCTGGGACAAAGCTGAGAAATTCATCCACGTGCCCAACAGACAACCAATCAGAGAAGAGTTTCACAGGTGCCTGGACCTTCTGGGCGAAAAGGAAGTCCTGGAGTACCTTAAGCATCTCTCTGCTTTGTTTCCTGGAAACCACAGAAGTCAATGAGTATCTAAGAGAAGATGCAGTTAAGTAGTGGGGTGACCACCATTTTGGAAAAGGGAAAAGCTAAGGACCAGGGAGGTGCCTGGTATCAGTTACTCAGAAAAATGGAAACAGAGGACCTCAAAGGTCATCGAGTCCAATCCTCTGCCTGATCTGGGAAAATGAACAAGCAGCCAGCTTCTTCTTGACTACCTACAGTGACATGGGACTCACTCTATAGAATTTCAGAGTGAATTGGAACTGAAAAGGGTCTTAGAACATAGAATGCCAGAGCTGGGAGTGACTTTAGAACAGAGGATATCAGAACTTGGAAGGATCTTAGAATCCAGAATGTCAAGGGCCCTTAGAACATAGAATATCAAATGTGGGAGAGCCCTTAAGCACAGGATGTCAGGGTTGGGAGGGAACATTAGAACACAGAGTATCAGAGCTGGGAGGGCCCTTAGAACACAGAATGTTTGAGCTGGGAGAGAACATTAGAGCACAAAATATCAGAGTGGGAGGAACCTTAGAACATAGAATTTTAGACTCTGAATGAACCTTCCATTGCAGAATGACAGTTTGGAGGAGTGTTGAAACAAGAGAATTAGAGAGCTGAAAGGATCTGAAATACCAAATGTTAAAGCTGGAAAGGAGTGTGTTTCTGTGTCTGTTTGTATGGAAGGAAAAGGGCAGGGGGAATGGGGTTAAACTGGAGTCTTACCCTGCAATTCCTACTCTAGCCATCGCCTATCTCTTCAGACTCACCTGGGGTAGCTGCTGTTGCCAATGAGGATCCTGCCCAGAGGGTACTTTTTGTTTCCTACTGTGACTGGTGGGCTAACCTCCAGGTTCCCAAAGGAGTCCAGGCCAGTGATCAAATCTTCACTTGGCTCTCTCGTCACATAACCAAAATCTGGGCCCTGAAAGGTAAGGGGTGGGAGGGAGTAAAGTAACACTGAACTCATTTATTTCACCACAAAGTCACATTGCTGACTCACACTAAGCATGCAGTCCACTAAGAACCCCTGATCATTTTCATATAAACTGTGGTTTCAGCCACATCACTGCCATCCTTCCCTCTTGTTCAGAAGCTGTTCCTCCTACTGATTCCCTGCATTCTACACTCTTCCTCTCATATTCTCAGTGGTTCTTTATGGTGGTCTGTAAAAGGCCCAGAGATTTCACTGATATAGAGACCTTCCAGAGGAAGAAGTCCCCTCTGCCAGTGCAGGTCAGCAAAACTGGCTCCAAAACTTATGGTCTTTGACTAGATTATTTATGGAGTGGCCTGGAGCAGTGAAAAGTTGACCTCCTCAGCATCTTGAGGCCAGTATGTGTCAAAGGTAGGACTTGAATCTGGGTCTTCCTTGGTTTTTTTTTTTAGGACTGGTAGCTCTCTGTTCTAGAGATGCCTTCTCCTCCTGCCTGGTATCCCTCACACTGCCCTTTCTCCAAAGACCTGGAATTTTCCACGCTAAAAAATTCCATTTTCCATACCACTTTGTTGATGGGTGCTTCCTCATCTATGACATGGGGTGGGAAGCCTAGAAGGTACACCTGAGTGAGTTGCCCCCTTCTCCCTATAAAACTCTTAGCTCCCTTCTGTATCAGGGAGAGTATCTGTTGTGTGGGACAACCCAGATGTCCATCCTAGACATGGAAGAGTGATGGAGAGACTGAAATGAGCTGGGTACCCCTAGAGGAGGGTGCCCTTCCCCTGGATCTCTGGTCCCTTCCTCCTCCTGTGGGGCCTGTAGGTCATTGTCTCCAAGGCCAGGAACTCTATATCCTGGGCCCTCTGGAGATTTGGTTATAGCTTTGTTCTTCTGGTGGCAGTATTCCAGTGTCTAGCATGGGTCTTGGTACATCCCACTGAAGGTTTTTGATAAATGCTCCCCCTTCCTCCGTGTGTGTGTGTGTGTGTGTGTGTGTGTGTGTATAAAGTTATATTCTTCCTTTGTGTGTGGTAAAATGCCCCAGTGAGTTTTTTGAAAGGCTTCTTGTCTTCAGCATTTTTAACTAGTTGGTTTCTTTTATGGAAACCCCTCAACCCTCCAGCCTTCCCCTCTTAAATAGTTGTGGTAGATCGAGACATTCCTCCAGCAAGCCAGCTGCCAAGGGTTAGGCTGTAGGATTTGTCTCTTTAGAAAGGTTCCCCCCGCCCCCAGGCCTCCTGAGAGGTTTGCGACTCTGCTGTGCTAGAATGATCCTGGCAGGGTGCAGTCAGAATGAATCACATCTGGGCACCTTCCCTCCTCTCCCTCAGGGCTACAGCAAATGGAAAGAGATTAATGGCACAATTCTGTTGTCACTACCAAAAAATGATCCATTGGAAGGTTAGGGGATCTCACCCCTGGGCAGGACCAGCCCACCCTGGTCGAAAGGGGCCTGGACCTCCTTTTGGCTGGACCCCTCACTGGTCCTACAGGCAGACAGACAAGACAAACCTGCCCTCCATCTCCCCAGGGGCATTGGGATAAGCACATAATGAGCTAGGATTAGGAAGGTGCTGGGAAAAATAGAGAGCTATGGACATGCCAGGGATTATTATGACAATAATGGTAATAGCACCAGTAATGATGATGACAAAAATAATAAACAGCAACCATGTCATCACAGTGTGGAGCTGAGCCTGGAAGGTGAAGCCAAGGAGTTCACACCCCAACAGAGCCTAACTAGCAGCAAAACCTTTGGAGCTAATGATGTGTCCCCCTCAAACGTTGCCCTGAATTCACCCCATGTCTCTCACATGTGCAGATATGCATCTGTACACATGAGATATGGAACATATAACATAAACTATAGCCTATATATGGCATACTATGTGCTACATATACCTATGTATTGAATTTGTACTGTGTAAATATATATAAATAAAATATATGATATGTATAAGTATGATATAATAAATGACACTATATATGATATACATATATACATGATATATATAATAGATAATATTAGATGATATATAATATTAGATGATTGGTTGGCTGTGTGTGCCACCCCAGGACCACCCTCCTCCAGTGCAGAGGGGCTCATGGCCAGGACATTGGCCACCAGAGTTTACATTTTTTCCACCCTGGCAACAGGAATGGCTCTCGTCCCAGAATCTCTCCCAGGTCCACAAGATCAGCTCGTCACCTTTTTTTTGCAGTGTGTTACTGTGTGCATATAATACCTTTTTGGAGAACTCACCACAGCCTCAGGAGGTAGGTTTCCCTTTTTACAGATGAAGGAAATGAGTCTCAGAGAGGTTAACTGACTTGCCCAATAATCAGTAAGTGCCACAGGCAAGTTTTGAACTCAGGTTTTTCAGATGCCAAGGCTAGTACTCTAACTGCTATATAATGCTGACCTTTTAGGTGATACAAGTATTGATATTATCATTTTACGAAAGAGGAAACTGAAACTCAGATGGAATGACTTTCCAATACAAATAGCAAGTAGTGGAGATGGGATTTGAAACTAGGTCTCACCAGAATTATTCCATGATGCATATCTAAATAACATGATTATTGGTATAACCATTTTACAAATGAGGAAAGTGAGGCACAGAGGTATTCAGTGGCTTGCCCAGCATCACACAGCTAGTAAATATCAGAATTTGAAAACAGGTCCCTTGATTCTAGGATTCCTGACTCTATTACATTGAACTGCAGTATGTGAAACATAAAGTGATTGTTATCTTCATCAATGAATGGAGGGTACAAGCTCATGAAATAAAAGATCAAAGTAAAAATTGTCAGTAACTGACCCAGACCTTTACCTACAGGGATCTGAGATCTCTGTCTCCTGGTAACCATTCTTTACTAAGAATATAATACTGTCCCATTTTTTTGTAGCCCTTTAAGATTTATGTTTTTTCTATTAAAAGAGAGGAAAGTCATGCCTGAAAATTATGCCCATTTTATGAATGAGGACACCGAGTCTTGGAGAAGCTAAGAATTCCACCTAGGATTACACTTAGCTAGTTAGTTTCAGAGGCAGGATACAAGCCTAGGTCTCTTGACTCCAAATTCATCCCTCCATCCACCCACCCATCCTCCCATCCATCCATCCATCCATCCATCCATCCATCCATCCATCCACCCATCCATCCATCCATCCACCCATCCATCCATCCATCCATCCATCCATCTGTCCATCCATCCATCCATCTGCCCATCCATCCATCCATTATTCACTTATCCATCTCTCCATTCAACAAAGATAGTAAGCTCTTTCCCCTATATCACTCTACCTCTAGACATTCAAATAGGAACAGAGCCCAAGAGAAGAAGGTCTCTGCTCAGAATCTAATTAATCAGTAGATGGTCAGGAAGACTCATCTTCCTGAGTTCAAATCCAGCCTCAGACACTCAGTTAGGTTCTCCTAGGCAAGTCAGCTCACCCTGTTTGCCTCAGTTTCCTCATCTAGAGGAAGAAATGGCAGACTGCTCCAGTAGCTTTGCCAAGAAAGCCTCAAATTGAGTCACAAAGAGCCAAACATGACTGAAAAACATCCGAACAACAACAAAACCTACCCGAACAGTTTTGATAGGGAAATCTTTCAGTTCTCTGTTTCGGGGTGAGTCAAAGACAACAGGAAATGTCTTGTGAGGGGCTTGAATGTAACCAAACTCCATTTCATCCTATTAGGAGCAGAAGGATAATGGACATAAATTCCAGAATGGTCCATTGGTAGTAACAATAGCATCATGTACCTACCCTCACCGTACTACAGAGAGGACAATTGTTTTCAGATTTCCTTGGGTGTGGGAGTCGCACTAAGCCCCCCCCCCCCACTTTCTTGATGATCCCCATTCGGGCTTATCCCCCAGAGGAGTCAGACCTTGGGTGTAGCCACAGTCTCCACCTGGCTGTAGAATAGCTAGTGTTACCTGCATCCATATATCATCCAGGTTCTCTTCTTCAGGACAGATGATCAGCTTGCATTTGGCCTTCTTGGCCAGAGTGGTCACAGATTCCACAAAGTTCTCGTTATCATAATTCCTGGAAAGACCAAGAAAGAACTGCTCATCCCAAGGAGTTTGGGGAACTGGGCATATCAGTAACTTGAGTTAGATTGTCCCTTCAATACCACCAGGAGTCCAGGGGCCTTTGGTGAGGAATGCCATCTTAAAGGCAAATACACTGCAGGGTCCAGAGTAGAAAAAGAAGACAGGTGACATTCCTCTTCTCTTTCACTCTTTGTTTGAAAACATAGACTCCCATCTCAGGAGATGGCCTAGAATAACTCAAGTCAACCAATCCTGGTGTGTCATCATCAAAACTGAGGAGGAAGAAGGAGGAGGTCTAGTCTAAACTTAGAATATGGAACCTTAGAATAGAAAATCAAATCTGAGAGGGGTCTCAGAACAGACTATATGAGCTGGAAGGGACCTTAGAACAAAGAGATTTTAAAATACAGAACATCAGAACTGGGAGGTATTTTAAAATATAGATTGCCAGAACCTTAGAACATGGAAAGTCAGAATAAGAAATGACCTTAGAATGTAGAATGTCAGAGCCGGCAAGGTTCATGTGCTAGAGCGACAGCTAATCTTAAAGTATCAAATGTCAAGACTTAAAACAGGCTTTGGAACATAGAATGTCAGAATGAGTAATGGCCTTAGAGTATAAACTGTTGGAACTGGCAGGGGCCACTCTCAGAGCTGGAAGGGAAACCTTTGAACATAAAGTGTTAGAGTTAGAATAGCAGAGATGAAAGAATCCTTAGAACACAAAGTGTCAGGAATGAGAAGGACCATAGAGTCCATTTATTCCAATCCTCTTATGTTATAGATAAGGAAACTAAGTCTGGGAGAAGGGAAAGGACCTGCTCAAGGTCGCACAGAGGAAAATGGCAGACCTAGGTCTAAAACCCAGATTATCTCACTGTGAGTCCTTTGTTCTTTCTAGTAAACTTCTAGGTGGTTCAGTGGATAGAAGGCTGGACATGGGGTCAAATCCTACATCTGACTCTTAACACGTGAGTCTGAGCAAACCCTTCTGTGACTTAGTTTCCTCATCTATAAAATGGAGATATTAAAAACATCTACCTCGCAGGGCTATTGTGAGGATGAAGTGAGGTAATATTTGTAAATTGCTTTTCAAACCTTAAATCATTATTTAAATATTATTATTGTATTTTCAATTATTTCCACTATCTCTGCCTTCTATATTTTACTTCCAAAAGGGGACATAGCTATTGACTGTCCCATGAGCAGATCCTGTTACTTATCTCAGTATATGTCAGAAAGGGGGCAAAGAGAGAAGGTCAAAGAATACAAGACTAGATTTGCTCCCTTTCTCTATATGAGAAACTCTCAGTAGGGGACAAGCTTCCTGCTCTCTCTGAGGAATGGTATCTGGGGCTGAGGAGGACCTTCAGATTTGGGGTCACAATCCTGACTACTACCATGACTTCAGTTTCCTTCTCTGCAAAATAAATGAATTGGATTGCATAGTCTCCAATAACCCCTTTGTCTCTGACATTGGATATTCTGAGTTTTCATCAGAGGGTGGTGGGAAAAGAGCGCTAGGTTTGGAATCGAAGGAGCTGAGTTCGAATTCCAGGTCTACCACTTCCCTCTGGGACCTTGGGCAAGTCATTTCTACTCTGGACCTCATAGTCTATAAAATGAGGCAGGGATTAGAGCAATGACCTTTAAGGTTCCTTATGGTTCTAGATCTATGATTCTTTGGTCCCTTCCAGCTCTGATGTTCTAGGTCCTAAAGTCTTTCCCAACTCCAACATTCCATGTTCTAGCATCTCTTCCAGTTCTGACAGTCTTTGTTCTAAGGCCCTTCCCAACACTGTCATTTTCTACTCTAAGGTCCTTCTTAACCCTGACATTCTATGTTCTAAGGTCTCTCTCACCCCTTACTTTTTGTGTTCTAGGATCCCCCCTTATGTTCTGTGTTCTAAGGTCCCTCTCGCCTCTTATGTTCTGCCTGCTACGGTCTCTCCCAGCTCTAATTTTCTATAGTTTCATAGTTTATGTTCAAAGGTCCATTCTAATGTTTAATCTTCTCCCTCCCACTCTCCTTCCCTCCCTTTCCCATCCTCAGTGACACAAGATTGGAGCTGTGGGCATTGATTGTTCAGTCTCTCTTTGGGTTGCAGGTTATTGAAGGAGCAGGCTAATTATCATTATGACAGTCTCTTCTTTAGGGAAAAGGTACCCTGAAAAGCAGTGGGGACAGTGATCACAATAATCCTCCCAAGTCTGGGACAAGCTCCCTCCCTCACCCCAGTGAGGGAGCATCTCTCTCACCTGCACACATACACCTCTTGGGGGGCCTGGGTGTTTGGGGTCATGATCCAGGGAGCCACACGGAACACCACGGTGTCCTGGAAAAGCAGAGCCTCTGGCACAGGCTGGGGGAAGGAAAAGGAAGAGAGAGAGATGGCTCTTTGCCAGCACCATACCCGCTCAGAGCCTTCCTTCAATTGATGAAGGCCCAGGCAGATCAGTTCTATCTGTAATCTACAGTCACTTTCATTCATTTGACATACATTTATTTAATCCCTGCTTGTGCAGAGCACAAGGGTGCTAAGGGAGATACAAAGGTTAGATGTGGCATGATCCCAGCTCTCTGGGAGTTTACAGTCTTAGGGAGATAAGGCATAAACACAGAGAACCATAAAGCACAATCTTGCCTGAAAACTGAGTTAGAGATGTAGAAAACAAAATCCGAGGGAGAAGGTTGTAACAAATGGGGAGATCACAGAGGGCTTCTTGGGAAGGCAGAAGCTAAGCTGGGCTTTAAAGGATGGGTAGAAATTCAACAGGTAAAGAAGTAGTGGTATTTTGTCACAAGACCAGCTTGAGCAAAGCAAGGCACAGGGGTGAGAGAGCATAGGACATGTTGAAGGGATAGATGTGTAGAATATATAATTAAGTGTTGTATATGTAAGTGGGGCAGCTAGGTGGCTCACTGGCTTGCCCAGGCCTGGAGTTAGGAAGATCTGAGTTCAAATTTGACCTCAGACACCAACTGAGTGACTCTGGACAAGTCACTTCACGTTGTTCGCCTCAGTTTCCTCATCTGTAAAGTGAGCTGGAGAAATGGCAAACCACTCCAGTATCTTTGCCAAGAAAACCCCACATGGGTTGTGAAGAGTTGGACATGACTGAAATAACTGAAAGGCAACAAGAAGTATATATAAATAAGTATATATGTATATATCTCTCTCTCCATGTATATACATATAAGACTTGCAAAGGTCAGGCAGCATCAAAGCTGAATGCAAGACAAAGGAATCTAAATCTATTCGGTGGGCACTTGGGATCCATTGAAATGTTTTGGTTTGTTGTTTTGTTTTTTTTAGCAGATGAATATTATCAGCAGATTCGTTCATAAGAAAAATTATTCCAGCAGCAGTAGAAAGCATGAAGAAAGAATCAAGCCAAGGTATCTGAGCTGTGCATCTCCCAGCTTTGCTCCACTTCCCCAGAATGTCAGTGTTCCCAGCCTATGGCACTGGGATCCACCCCAGAGCTACTTTCTAGGTCGTACCAGATTAGAGATATCCATCAAAGAGACAGTGAAGGAAACGAGCCCTGAGAAGTCAACATCAGGGAAGGCGAGTCCTTCTACATAAAAGGTGCTCTCTTGGGGGCCGTCAAGCACCGTTAGGACGTGAGATGGCATCTTTGGCCCCAGTACCATCTTGTATTTGGATGGGAGTTTCTTCCCTAGGAGAGAGGAAGGGGCACATGAATGAAAGGTCTTAAAACAGCAAGAAGGCAGGGCATCAGAGCTGCGAGGGGAGTTAGACAGCAACTGATGTCAGTATCCCTAATGGGGGTGCTAGCTACTCTCCTACTCTAAGCTTGTCTGTAAGTGGCTTATGAAGGCAGAGATAGGGTAGGTTTCTGGGCTGGGGATTCTTAAATTTACTCGTATTCAGGAGTGTGCTGGTAAATATTTAACAACTGAGTCTTGGGGGCAAATAATGTACTCATGACACACTTTTAAGTTATTAAAGTATTATTATTTGATATATGCATTATTAACATATTTTCCATCACTTCCTTATGCCTAGAAATGAACAAAATAATAAATCAAGCCCTGATTTGTTAATTCCCATGGTATAAATGCTCATACTGAAATTTCAATAATTGGTTCGTCAGTGACATTTTGAGTTGGCCTCTAGCACACCCCTGCCCTCATTATACTACAGAGTTGAGTGTGTAATCTTTAAGGGGCACATGAGATCCAGGTGACACCTTTTATAAATAGATAAGTGAACCTGGTGGATTTCCCTCTTGCTTCTCTGATCTTACAGGTTCTGTGTGTCCTTGAGGAAAGTTCTATGCATTGGGCTGCTCTGGAAGTTGCCTGAGGTCTTAGGCAGAGAATATACCAAAGGCTATGCTCTGTGGACATCCAATTTAACAGGCCAGCAGCTACTTATCTAAGTGAAGGGACCTCGTGGCCACTCAGTGATCGATTACTATCCTTTTCCTAAACTAGGAGAGTGTGTCAGGATATTCTATTAATGCTGGTAATGGGTAAAGTAGGCATGGTCATAAACTGTCTGCTAATTGTTTGTGAAGAAGCAGAGAGAGATCAATTAATGACCTTCAGTGTTTACAAGTGGCAGGACATGAGTCAGAGGGACATGAGTGTGTGTGTGTGTGTGTGTGTGTGTGTGTGTGTATGAGTGAAGTTATATTTTAACTATAGATCCTTGGGGATATTTGAGGGTATGTTTTCTGATCCCAGGATGGTATGAGTTAGGCCTTTGGGCAAACTTTCACTTAAGAAACTTGGGGTGGTTGGGAAGTAATACAGTGCACGGATAAAGACACCCTTGGCTTGCATCCAGACAAAGAGATTGGGGGAACACTGAATCTTACTTCTGGTTCCCTTGGTAAATTGGCATTTGGGGGAGCAGTATTCCTGGGCCCTGACAAATATCAGTAAGATGTGCACAGCTCCAAGTTCTTCTCCCACCAGTCCCATCCAGGGGTCTCAGCAATTCATTTAAATTCAACTTAATTCAACTAAATTTGATTCAACAGGAATTTTAAGTGCCTTCTGTGTGTCTCGTACTGTGCTAATGCAAGGGGAAAAGAGTTCTCATGCCAACCCAGGTAGACACGGGGTCAGAGGGTGGCAGCACTCTTTGGATGAGTGTGTCCAAGTGAGATCAGAAAACAATGATTCAGTGTCACAAAGGCAGTGACAGTTGAGTTAACAACAAGACTTTCTAAGCAGACGCTCAGGTAGGTATTACAGTGGATAGAGCACTGGGATCAGAGGAAGGAAGACCTGAGTTCAAATTCTGTCTTAGCTACTTACTGTGTGGCCTTGGGCAAGTTCCTTTACCTCTCTGGGCCTCAGTTTCCTCATTTGAAAAATGAGTGAATTAGACTTGATGGTCTTCAAGGTCATTTCTACCTCTTAATCTATGATTCCATGATCCCTTTCCTATTTTTAATTTTAAGTAATTCTTGCTTCCTGCATACACACATTCCTTCCCAAGAAACAATAAGGAAGTGGGCCAACTATCACCATAGGGTTTATTTACAAAGCAGAAGCCACTTAAATTATGTGCAGAGGTACAAACACTGACCTTTTTTCCTACTGGCAGGTCTAATGCTTCAAGTTTTGAGGACTGATTCAATGATAATGACAGTAGAGGATTAAAAAATGTTCTGTCTATCTGTCCATCCTTCCATCCATCCATCCATCCATCCATCCATCCATCCATCCATCCATCCATCCATCCATCCGTCCGTCCGTCCATCCATCCGTCCGTCCGTCTGTCTATCTGTCTGTCTGTCTGTTTGTCTATCTCCACCTATCCTTTTATCCCCAATTCATCTATCAGTCTCTCTATCCATCCATCCATCTTTCTAATAATAATAGCTAGTATTTTATAAAGCATTTTAATATTTATAAAGCACTTTACATAATATTAGTTCATTTGACCCTCAAGACAATCCTCTGAGATAGGTGCTAATATTTTCCTCATTTTTACAGATAAGGAAACTGAGACACAGAGATGTCAAGTGATTTGCCCAATGCCACACAGTAAATGACTGAAACAGGATTCGAACTCAGGTCCTGTGACCTCTCAGTCCCTTGCTTTATCCATTGAACCACCTGGCTACCTTGTCTGTCTGTCTGACTTCCAGAGGTTGTGTTACTCTTTCAGCTCTCACTAGATCTATGGTGGGCTCTGTTCTCATCAAGCAGCCCTTACTGAAGCTTCTTCCTCGATCACCCCAGGCAGACATTCTGACCTACAAATGGGTCATGACTTGTTTCTGAGGAGGTTGGGCTGAGCTGAGTCCAAGGACTTGACTTGAGGACAAATTACTGAAAATATCATTGGATGTTAACCACCAGAGACACGCATGATGATAACCAGTCATTGTTGGGGCACTCACGGTCAGCTTGAAAAACTCTCACTTTATCCATCTCAAATTTGGAAACGTGTAGAATCAGCTCATGCCGGGCAAAGAAATTCTCTGGGGTTTGTGTGCTCAGAATCATGAGGGACATGTCCTTCAGGTCTGCAAGGAAGAAAGGAAGGAAGAAAAAACCACAGATTTCCTAAGTGTCTGCTGCTTCAGACACCATGCTAAGTGCTGAAAAATATGTTATTTCATTTGATCCTCTAAACCCTGCAAGGTAGGTGCTGATATTATCTCCATTTTACAGTTGGGGGAACCGAGGCAGGTAGGATAAGTGACTTGCTGAGGGTCACACAACTAGATGGTGTCTGAAGCTGGATTCACACTCAGATCTTCCTAACTCTAGGCCCTGTGCTGTATCCTCTGTGCCACCAAGGAAAAGGGATGTCAATTTGGGGTTTCCAGTGTGAATAATTTCACTGTTAGTGTAGTGTCAGAAGCACTGGACTGGGAGCCAGAGGACCTGGGTTCTCATCCCAGCTCTGTCCTGTGCCAGTTCTGACTTTGAGAAAGACTCTTCATCTCTCTGACCATTGGTCCTTTCTTTTTGAAATGGGAGCTAAGATGCCCATGCTACTGACCTCTCAGGATGTTAGGAAAGTTCAGATAGTCTTCTGTCTATGGTGCCTCCCAGCTCTGACATCCTGTGTTCTAAGGGCGCCCCCCCCCCATCTCTGACATTCTGTGTTCTAAGGTCCCTCCCAACCCTGACATCCTGTGTTCTAAGGGCCCTCCCAGCTCTGACACCCTGTGTTCTAAAGGCCCTCCCAGCTCTGACGCTCTGTGTTCTAAGGCCCCCCCCCCCAAGCTCTGACATCCTGTGTTCTAAGGGCCCTTCTAGCTCTGATACCCTGTGTTCTAAGGCCCCTCCCAGCTCTGACATCCTATGATTCTATGAAGACCAAATGACTGTGGGAGCACCTGTCTAGGCACACTCTCCCTTTCAGGTCTGCCCCAAGATCAGGGACCTGAACTAGTCTTTTACCTTTGCAGTTAATCACGTTTTCCAGCTCAGAATCCACAGTGGAAGACTTGGAATTATCCTTGTCACAGTTCACAAGCAGGATTGCACCTTGTCCATTGGGGCCCCATGTCCAATTTGTCTGCAGACACAGAGAACACAAGGAACACAGAGCTACATTTGTGCCAGGAACCACAAAGCAATATTTGTGAAATTTAGAAAACTTTAATAGTCATGAAAGGGTCAGCCAGGTGGCGCCATAGTGGAGTGTCAGACCTGAGGTCAAGAAGACTCATGTTCATGAGTTCAAACCTGGCCTCAGACACTTACTAGCTGAGTGACCCTGGGCAAGTCACTTCACCCTGTTTGCCTCAGTTTCTTCATCTGTAAACTTGTCTAGAGAAGGAAATGGCAAACCACTGCAGTATCTTTGCCAAGAAAACCCCAAATGGGGTAGTAAAAGGTTGGACACAAGTGAAACAACTGAGAGAGAACAATGAGAGGGTCACAAGCCTGACCAGGTCAGCCTGGTGCAGTGGCTACCACTCCCAAATGGTCTAAATCTTTAACAAGTTGCATCTTGAGCTTCCAATGTGATGCAACTAGACACCATTACTGATATTGGTCTTCATGCAATGGAGAATTGTCCAATGAATGCCTTAGAGCATGCATACAGTGCTCTGACTGCTCTCAATTCAAGTTGGGGGGGGGAGATAATGGAGGAGACCCTCTTGAGAGGACACCTAGGTATTCTTGAACAGTTCCCTGTCAACTTACTTCATGAGGACAAATAGCTCTTAATTAGCTAATGAACTAGTACTAAATGTCATGGAACAGACTCAGAGAGATGAAATCTTCCCATTTCTCCCTTCCATGACTATGAACCTCTGGGGAAAGGGAGAAGAAGACACAATGGCAGGCACTGCTATGATGGACACCTTTCTTCCAGAGCTGCCGCATGGCCACGCACTCTCTTTGGGTCTAATTCTTTCTTGATCTTGGATGCATCAGTATCAGAGGTGGAATGGACCTTGTTGGCTTTCAAGAGCCAACACAGAGAGGGCCAGCAAATAACAGAGCCTGACAGTAGCTATGCCAGCCAAGCCCAGGATGGAGCCAGTCCTGAGGAGTAATCCGCTTGACCCAGCCCAAGAATGAACAGACTACAAAGCCCAGACACCATGTCTGGCAAGCAAGGGAATGGCTTTGAAGGCCAAGCCATTGCTAGAAGTGAGTTTGGTGGAAGAAGGGTTTATAGCATCCACTTTAAGATCAAGTCCAGTGTTCCTGGGGAGCAAGGTGGCAGAGCAAAGTAAGATCCCTTTTTTCAGAGGTATTTGTACTTTCACTCTTGCTATCTGCTCTCTGACAATATCCTTTTGGAAAAGCTACTGATGGTAATTGGTAATTAATATTAACAAAAGGTGAACTGATCAACTGATATTAGGAAGCTATTAACTAGAAATTGACATCCAGGGGTGCCCATTGGATGGGGATTAAGAAATTACTATACTAGAGACCGCCCCTCCTCCTTCCCTCCAGCCCCTCAGCATTATCCCTAGAACTCTGGGATTTGGGAACCCCACCTGCCAGTTCAAATAGTCGTTGAAAGGGTGGGCCCCAAAGCCTATGAACCACATCAGTATGGCATTTATTATAGTAATTTGGTTTTCACTTCCTCAGAACGTCCTAGTCAGCATATAGTCTGCAATATACTTTGATGGCTCAAAATGAGAATGCTCCCCTTTGGCTAAGCGAGTGACTTCATCTGTTCATAAAGGCTGTATTGTTCTCTGTTGGTCTGTGTGAATTCTTCCTTTGCCCATGCTGAGTCCAGCTTCTCCACACCTTAGAAAATAGTTTCACAAATTCCTGTGTCCGAAAAAGCAATCCGCTGCTCAGTGGCCCACCTACCCCTACACAGTGGTCCCCTATGCACCGAGGTACGCTGGTCATTAGGCCAGTCTGTAACCAGACCAATCAAAACCTTTCCCACAATAGGACCTGTGAAACTGTCTCATACTCCTTGGATGGAGTCATTAAAAAGTCAGAGGCATCCCCACTCTACAGTGGGCTCTTAGTCACAGGCCTCCAGTGTGAGAACTTCCTCATCATTCACATGCTCCTAATTATAAAGCACCCTCCCCCATTAGCTCATCTGCTCCTAGCCCTCCCAAGGGAGCTAGCAGCAATTTATAAAAAACTTCCTGAGAGCAGGGACAGTGCCTCATTTAGCTTTTGTATTCCCTGCCCCCCTCCTCATTCTGACCAAATGGGTCTGCATGAAGTAACAGATTCTCTGTTAGAATGTAAGCACCTTGAGGGCAGGGAAGGTTTTTGCCTCTTTCCCCCCTTATCCCCAGCATTAGGTACACAGCAAACATTTAATAAATGTTGGCTGGTTGATTTGTAGTGTATAGATAGACTTATTATAAACATATATATGTATATATACATACACACACACATATATATACACTACGAACCAGTGTTAAATATAGATAGAACATATATCATATATATTCTATATATATTATATGGTCAATAATATTGACTTATTGTCAATTATATTGACTCAATATAATATTAACTAATATAATATGATAGAATATGGTATATGATATGATATAATATTGATTCAATGTAATAAATACTCTACACGTATAATATTCTGCACTTACAATATATTTTAGACATAATATATTCTACACATTCAATATATGTATTGTACATATAATATGTATTCTACATCTGTAATAGATATTCTATCTATATAATAGATATATTTGACATAGGCTCCCACCTACCTCACAAGATCGGAGGGCGGGCTGGGGCAGGACTGGTCCAGGTTTGTTATTTCATTGGTATAAAGAGATCCCTCATGAGAGGACTCCATTGGCCAATACAGATCAGCATCTTTTCTCCAACTTAAGTTTAGAACATTCCTTGGGGTACTGGGAAATAAGTGACCTGGCTAGGATCCCGCAGCCAATGTGCCTTAGAGCTACTGGGCATCATGTCCTCCTGACTCCAAGGGTAGCTCTTCATTCACTCACTATGTCTTGCTGTCTCTCATTCTTGTTATGAAGCTGTTTGCTTGATAAATGTTGAATTCCCATTTTTCCCAGAAAGAAATCAACTCAGGAAGGTTAAGGGGCATGTGTGAAAAATCACACAGTGAGTTGAATAATCCATGTGGCAATTGAATGTACATTTGACTCTAGGTCTAGAGCTCTTTCAACTCTGGTTTGAGTAATGTGATCTGTGTGTGTGTGTGTGTGTGTGTGTGTGTGTTTGAGGGTTTTGGGGGGGCGGTGATGGAGCCCAGGACCATCCAATCTTGTCCCTAATCAAACCTTATTTCCTGTTTCTAAGACTTCTTTCTGGCCTCACCTAGAAGACTAATATAAGGCTTTTAACATGTGACACTCCATGGGACCCACTCTGTAGAGCTGGTGGTCTATGGCAAAAGTGCCTTGTTCAAGACAGCTACAAGTCTGAGCTTCTGCTCCCCACGCTTTCCCACCACCAGGTGACACCCATCACCTTGGGACATCTAGAGCAGACTGGGAACAGTGAGAGCAACAGCCTCACCCTCTTCCAGATCCCTTGTCATATTTACCTTGTCAATCTTGTGGTCAGTAGACTTTACTCTGCCATTTCGATAAGTGTCGACATCCAGGGAGATTTCTGAAACAGGAACCAATGGAAGAAGTTGCTAATGAAATAGAGACTATAGTGCCCATACACTTTGACCCAGAGATCCTATGGCTAGGTATATAGCCCAAAGTGGTCACTAACAAAAATAAGGGGTCCATATACACCCTCCAAATATTTACAGCAGCCCTTTCTATTGCAGCAAAGAACTGGAAACAAAGTAAGTGCCCAAAGCAAGTTGGGGTATCAATGTAATGGAATACCACTGTGCTGTAAGAAAGGGCAAATGTGAGGAATACAGAGAAGCATGGGAAGACTTATATGAACCGATGCAAAGAGAAGTAAGCAGAGTCAGGAAAGCAGTATGATTGTAGCAATGTAAGTGGAAACATCATCCCCTCTAAAATGATAAAAACTGAATGTTTAGAAATTATAAAGAACAAGCTTAGTCTCCAAGAAAAGATATAGGGGGAAAACACTTCCCTAAGTTGTTTTGCAGAGGTGGAGGTTCATGGGTAGGAGACATTGCCCATGATAATAGATTTTTTTTGGTATGTTGATTGGTTTTACTGATTTTTTTTCTCTTCTGTTTAAAAATTCTTTATTATAAGGGATGGCTTTTTGGAAGGGGAGGTGGAGAAGAAAGTTGGAAATAATATAGGCAATTTAGAAATAAAATGTAGCAACAATTTTTAAAGTTTATTTAAATTTAAAATTAAGTTTTAGTTTTAATCCAGTTTTAAGATGTTGCTAGTAAAAGCAGTAACCATAACATAGACAAGTTACAACCCAGTCCATCAAATGTGATGGTGTTTATAAAATCTGAAGACATTGGCCCCTAGGGTAGGGATTTTCCATTTGACAAGAATTAGAAGAATGGGAAAAACTAAATCACCTATCTATTACATTTGAGATAATCTTGTTATATGGTATGAGATCTTGTTACAAACCTAAGTGCAACCAGACTATTTTCCATTTTTAGCAGTAGTATTTATTAAATAGTCTTTACTCCAGTAGATGGCGCCTTTGGTTTTAGGGAGCACTAAGCTACTTCATTTATTTATTTATTTATATGTTGTATACCTAATCTATTCCATTTTATTTTTTAACAAATACGAAATCATTTTTGATGATTACTCCTTTATAGAATAGATAGAGTTCTGGTACTGCTAAGCTCCCTTCCTTCCCACTTAACAAAAACTCAGTTTCCCTTGAGATCTTTGACCTTTTGTCCATCCAGATAAATTTCATTATTTTTTTTTACTATATAAATTGTTTTATGTATGTATGTATGTATCTATCTATACATAAATTGTTATATAGAAAGATTATTATCTTGCTATATAATGGAATATTATTGCATTGTAAAAAAAATGAATATGAAGAATTCAGAGAAACTTGAGAAAACTTGCACCAAGAAAAATAACAGCCTTTCTATGTTTTGGTAGATGGCACAATTGTTGTGTCTGAAAAATTGAAATTGCTACAGCTAACCTGGTAATCAGCCTCTCCAAGTTTAGCCAAGCCAAATGGCATACAGTTCCTTCCAGTTTAGGAAGACCTCATAGAATCAGAGAATTTCAGAAGTGGAGAGGCAGTGTGAAGGAGTGAAGAGCATCAGACAGCCCTGGGTTCAAATCCTACCTCTCACACTTAATAATAACATGGTGCTTTAAGGTTTGCAAAGAACTGTACCATTTGATCCTCATAACAACCCTGTGGAGTGGGCACTATTATTACTATCCCCATTTTACAGATGAAGAAACCGAGGCAGGTAGAGATAAAGCCACTTGTCCTAGGGTCATACAGCTGGTGTGTGTCTGAGGTAGAATTCAATCGTAAATCTTCCTGACTTCCAAGTACATACTGTGCTACATAGTTATGCAATGTTGGTGGGCTGGACAAGGTTTCTTCCAGCTCTAGATCATCGTATGGTCTCAGAGACCACTTGGTCCAGTCCATTATCTGAATGGATAACCCCATCCCCACCTCAACATCCCAATGAAATGGTTCTCTGGCTTCTGCTTGAAGAATACCCCCCCACACACACAGTGGAGGGGAACTAACCCCCTGCAGAGGCAGCTGATTCCACTTTGGAATGGCTCTAATTTATTAGAATTTTTTTTCAAGCCCAAGGTTGGTATTTGTGACTTTGACTCATGTTTCTATTTCTGTCTTCTCAGATTAACTAAAATGCAATCTCGTCCCTCTTCCCTGAGAGAGCCCTGTAGATAACTTGAAGATGGCTCTCATGTCTCCCCTGCTCAACTCATGTCTTCTCAAAGCTTAACAACCCCAGGTCTTTAAGTTGATTTTCCTGTGACACAGATTCTAGGCCCTTCCCCATTCTGGTTGCCCTCCTGTGGACACTGTCCAGTGTATCAATGGCCTTCCTAAAATGTGCTATGCGAACTTAGCCCAATTCTTCAGTCAACACTTACTCTTTAAATATAGTCTTCTAGAAAATGGGGTTATCTCAACATCCTAGAAAGGTCTTCAGAGAGGATGTCAGCAGAGGAACAAGAATTATACCCTACAAAATGGTTGTTTTTCTAATATTCATTCAGGGCCTCCCTCAACGGCCCCATACATGCTTCTCTCTAACTGCATTAACTCAAACCAGGTGATGAGCTTGAAGGGGGGAGACCTTTTGAGCACCACCCCAGTAGATGTGGAAATGTTACTTACGAACACCAGTGAGGTAGAGCAAGGCCTGGGCAGAGATTGATTTGGGTCCAAAATAGGAGATCTTGACCTGCAGAACGATGCAGAAACACACTTGTAATTTCAGCCAATGGCATATTATCTGCCCTCAGAAGGAGGAGAGAGGCAAACCAACAGTATGGTTGTCTAATGTTCACAAAACCCCAAAGCATTAGCTACGAAGGGAGTGGTATTGGATAGGGCACTGGGTCTGAGAAGTCAGGAAAACCCTAAGCCTAATCCAAAGCCAGCTATATGCAGGAGAGATAGATAATCAACAGAGGGAAAGCTAACTACTATAATTAATAAATGATAAAGCTAGATAATATTTGTAAAGCTCTTTTCATACTTTAAAGTACTATATAAGTGGTAGATATTACTTACATTATGAATTGCTATTATTCTATACTCTGGGACCAAAGAAATAAAACGTAATCCTTCTTCTACATGATATTCCTTCCAATATTTGAAGATGGCTACCTCATCTCCTGCCCCAAATCTTCCCTCCTCTAACCTAGCTATCCCCACATCCTTGAATCAGTTTCTGTATGGAAGAATCTAAAGATCTTTTACTATTCTGTTTGCCCTTCTTTGGACACTCTCCAGCTTGTTCTATGCTTACTAAATGGAAGCACTCAGAACTGAACATAATGCCAGATGTGACCCGACAAGGACCAAATAAAGCAGTCTTGGACACTGTGCCTTTTACCATAGCCCAAGGTTATATGTGCTTTTCTTTTACTGACATCACATTGAACTTGCAGTAGAGTAAATCTATCTCCCAGGTCTTTTTAAGTCCACAAGCTTTTATTAAGTGCTCATTATGTGCCAGACACTGTGCTAAACTCTAGGAATACAAATATAAGCCAAAAAAGGCAGACCACCCCTAATTCTCCATTTCTCTCTTCCACTACCCCACTCACCTTTTGATCATTGAGAAAGGTGCTTGGAGCTTTCATCCTCACTGTCATCTCCACTCCAGGCTCCAGGAGACATTTGGATGTTCCTGAAGGTGACCTCTTGATAGGAGAGCAGTTGAGGTTAACAACCACTCCTGGTGTGGCACAGAATTCGAAGAACTTGCATCCATCAGGGGCACATCTGGATGGGGGGTTTGGGGGGGGGAGAAGAGACACATGAAATCAAAGAACAATGAATGTCACTGTGCCCAGCTTCCCCACTCCCACCTGGCAGCAACATCATTACTGGGTGTAAATGTAAGTCAATCAACTGGTTTATATTTGACTATCTACCATGCTAGCTATGAAGAAAGGGAGGGAGGGAGGGAGGAAGGAAAGAAGGAAGAAAGGGAGGAGTATTTGGTAAGCACTCACTATGTGCCAGGTACTGTACTAAGAACTAGTGATACAATCACAAGTAAATAAGACAGTACCTTTGCTCAAGGAACTTACTAGACAAAAAGGGGAACTGGAAAGAATAAGGGAAAACAGAGTTTAGCAGCATGATTTGGAAATGTCTGGGAAGGCAAGGAGAAGATGCAGTAGATAGAGCTCTGGGTCTGGACCAGGAAGACTTGAGTTCAAATCCAGCCTCAGACACTTACTAACTATGAGTTGTGTGACCCAGGGCAAATTCTTTGACCACTGCTTGCCTCAGTTTTCTCAATTGTAAAATGGGGATAATAATAACCCCTATCTAAACAGGGTTGTTGTGAGGATAAGATGAGATAATGATTGTAAAGCACAGTGCCTGGTACATAGTTGTAATGGGAATGGGAATTTGAAGATCTTCCCTGCCCCTTAATAGACCTAGGGGGGAATTTGAAGACCTCCCCTACTTTGAAAGTAAACTCTGCCCCCTAATAGGCTGAATGTAGTCACATGGAGCCTGTGGTGGAGGGCAGTTTGCTGAAGGGAAGCAGAGGCCACAGGAAGCTGGGAGTCAGAGCCAGAGAGAAGGGGGAGAGAGAGGTGCACAGGCAAGGAGATAGAGAGGTTTGTGAATAAATATTGATCTTGTATTGGTTTGTGGTAAGGCTAAAGGATGTTGTTACTCTCAGTGTTATTATGGCTTCTTAATATCTTTGGTACTATGTTGGAATCGGCTTACTGGTTTTGGGACTGGGTTTTCTGGTGTCTAAATAAATGTTTCAGTTCTGTCCTCTACCTGGAGAATCTGTTATATTTTGTGATCAGATGCTATGTGATATTTATAGTCATGGTCTTTACCATGATTGTGGGCACTGTAAATATTGCATTGGTGCTACAATAGTAAGTGCTTTATAAATATTAGTTGTTATTATTAATATTATTATGTGACATGAACTCCTGCTTCTGGGCAGGATAAGGCGACCAATGAGATGACCCAGAGGCAGAGTCCAGGTTCTGGTGAAAGGAAATGGAGGCTAGTTAGAGTACAGATGGTATGGCTTAGAAATGACTTGTAAGGGAACTAGGTATTCCAAGAGATGGAAATGAGGAAAGAAATCATTCTAGGTATGGGGAACAAAAGCACAGAGACTGAAGATTGAGCATCTTGGGTAAAGAAGAGTAGAGAAGAAATAGTAGCTCCATTCCCTGGCCTCAGGGAGCTTACAATCCATGTAGAAAAATAATAGAAGGGTATTTCTTAGAAAATAACACAGGGCAGCTAGGTGGCACAGTGAATAGAGCATTGGTCCTGGAGTCAGGAGGATCTGAGTTCAAATACACTCTCAGACACTTGACACTTACTAGCTGTGTGACCTTGGGCAAGTCACAACCCCAATTGTCTTGTGTTCCCCCCTCCAAAAAAAAAAGAAAAAAAACACATCTACTCTAGTTCCCTGGTATTCTGATGGCTCTATGATCTACCTCAATGACATGAGTACCCCACCAGTGGTGCAAAGAATAGACCATATGCACATGTCCATCCTGGGCTTGTCCATGTACTTGACCATGTATTCCCAGAATCTACCAGAAGGGGGCTTCCTCTCATTTCCTTGGCAATCCATGACACAAAGAAAGCTACAATCCATATGGATTCATATAGTTAAAAACCAGGTCAAAAAAAAAAAAAAACCCAAAACAAAACCAAAACCAAAAATTTGACCGGTGGTAATGACTTCCCTTGTCTGCTCTTTCCTTCCCAGCTCTTACAGCCAAGAGGCAGTGGGGTAAGAGAAACAGTGAACTCAGAGTCAAAAGAAATTAGCTTGTATGTACACTTTCTCTTGGTAGCATGAACTGATGTCGAGTAAAGTTCTGAGTCTGGACTCTGTTTAGTGTGTCATCAATCTATTAATTGATCCCTTCCTATCTACCTGCAATTAAAGTCTTCAGTTCAGTAAGCATTTATTAATTTGATACTAGTGAAAGCCACTGTGTTAAGTACTAGGAAGACAAAGATAAAAAAACACAAATCTTCAAAAAAAAAAAAAAAGGAATTAGCCTGCATCCCAGCTTTGCCAGCCACTTTATGTGAGGGTGCTCTTGGGCAAGTCACTTTCCCTTCTGGAGCCTCAGTAAAATGAGGGGGCTGTGCTCATTGGTCTCTAAGAATTCTTCCAGCCCTAGCATTCTAAGAGCCAAGTGTGACTTCCTCCATATTGCTGTGGTTCAGTAGTTTTTCAGTCTGTCTGACTCTCTGCCACCCCATTTGGGGTCTTCTTGGCAGAGATACTGGAGTGGCTTGCCATTTCCTCTTCCACCTCATTTTACAGATGAGGAAACTGAGGCAGAAAGGGTTTGAGGTCAGATATGAATTCAGGTCTTCCTGACTCCAGGCCTAGGGCTGTATCCATTGTGCCACCTAGCTGCTCCTACCTCTGCCATAGAGCCCAAGCAAATGTGACCTTCTCCCATGGACCATTTTGTCCTTGTTGCTGATCCTCTCTTATGCACTAGAGATTGTTGTTGACATAATGAATAGAGAGCTGAAAAGATCTGAATTCAATTCCTATCTCTGACATATAGTGTTGTGAACCGCCCCCCCCCCAGAAAGTCACTTAACTCTCAGTATTAGCCCTTTCCCTCCCCCCTCTCCTCCAGCAATTCTCTAGGATTTTTTTTTGAGGGGGTAAGAAAAGGCATTTGAGGTTAAGTGACTTGCCCAAGGTCACACAGCTAGTAAGTGTGTCACGTGTCTGAGGCAGAATTTGAACTCAGGTCTTCCTGACTCCAGGGCCAGTGCTCTCTTCACTGTGCCACCTAGCTGCCCCAGGTCTCTAGGATTATAAATTGTAGAGAGAATGCTGACTCCCGTTGGTAAGGGGTGTTTCCTCATGTGGGCATTCCTTCTACTAAGGAAATCCCAAGCCCACACTTCATCCCTAACCTAAGGTACTGATGATGTAATGTTGTGGATTTCAGGTGAGATCAGACACTTTTTTGTCTAAACTCGGAACCTCTCTTTGACCAGGTACTCTGCACCTACCGTGCTTAATAAGTGAGTAGATGTTCATTGAATTAAACCAAGAGGAAAACCACAAGGAAAGTCCCCATGGGTTTACCAACATTCCACATTTGTACAAAACCTCTTAGTTTTCAAAGGGGTTTCTAACCCATTGTCTCATTAAATCCTTCCTGTGAAGTAGGTGAGGAAGGTATTATTATTTCCATTTTACAGATCAAGAAACTGAGGGTCACAGAGGTCAAGGTGATCTGCCCAAGTCCTGCCACTAGCACATGTTAGAGCCAGAGCTGGAACCGCAGTTCACAAACTAGAAATCCAGGGCTCTTTCTCTAAACCAGGGCAGCTTTTCAAAGGTTGCCCCAAGGAGGTGAATTTATGAGCTGGGTTTTGGAGGGTGTGGACCTGGTAAAGTTTCTGATGGTAAGTGAATTCCATTAGCTAATGAAATCAGACAGGTGCTCAAAAATGCTTTGAGAAATAGAAAATGCTGCAGACAGCAGACAGGACTGCCATTTATTATCCTCATTATTGTGAGACCTTTTCATGTTTTATCACAGCATCATGACCCTAGGTTCCTGAGGACCTGAACCTCAGGAGTACTTGTGGAATACAAGCACAGATGCTGCCAAGTTTGAAAGACTTCCTGAGTGGGCCTGAGGAGTCAGAAGGCCTGGGTTCCTAATCCCAGCTCTGTCACTTATTACCTGTATGACCTTAGGCAAGTCACATCTCTCTGAGCCTCAGTTTCCCCTTCTGTAAAATGAAGGGCTTGGACCCTAACCTTTTTGTGTCCTGGATCCCCATAGGTCTGGGGATACCCTTGATTCCTGGAAGCCTGGGGAAGCAGAGGAACCTCTTAGAAGAATGTTTTTAAGTGCATGAAATACAATGCAGAGGATCATAAAGGAAATCAAGGAGAATGAAATATTAGTGAAGTATCTTGAAAAGCAAGCTCATGGACATCCAGGTTAAGGACCCCTGGGCTAGATGGTTTCTAAGGACCCTTCTAATGCTAAGTCTCATGACCCTACGATTTGCTCATATGAATACGGTGAGTAAACTTCCTCTCTGGGATATAAACCCTCATCTCCTGTTTCTAAGGCCAATACTCTTTGCATCACACCACCTCACCGACTTGGAGAATGCACCTTGAAACAAATAATAATAGAGAAAAAGAAAGACAGAGAGAGAAAGAAAGAGAGAAGAGGAAAAGAGAGAGAAGAGAGAGAGAAAAAGAGAGAGAGGGAGAGACAGAGAGTGGGAAAGAGGAGAGAGGGGCGGCTAGGTGGCACAATGAATAGAGCACTGTCCCTGGAGTCAGGAGGACCTGAGTTCAAATACGGACTCAGACATTTAACACAAAAACTAGCCATGTGACTTTGGGCAAGTCGCTTAACCCCAATTGCCCTACCTGCCCCCTCCAAAAAAGAAAAGCAAAAAAAAAAAAAAAAGAAAGAGTAGAGAGTGACAAAGAGGGAGAGGAGAGAGACAGAGAGAGAGGGAGACAGAGAGAGAGGGAAGGAGGGAAGAGAGAGGGAGAGAGAGACTGTTTAGCAAAAATCACCAACCAAAAGCAATTGAGTCTGACAGTATATGCAATATTCTACACCAGGGATTGGGACCTGCAACCTCAAGGTCACATGTGGTCCTCTAGGTCCTTGGGTGCGGCCTTTTGATCGAGTCCAGGTTTTACAGAACAAATCCTTTTATTAAGGGGACTTGTTCTATGTAAAAAAGCTGCAGGTTCCCCACCTCTGTTCTACAACCATAGCCCCCACTTCTGCAAAGAAGGGAGGATGTACATTTTAAAATTTCTTCTTCAGGGCGTGGGCTGGCATTTGGCAGGGGTATGCTGGGATTAAAGGAGCATTAAATAATTACAAGATGGATGGAGTGGGAAGAAATAAGCCACCAAGAAACCAGAGAAGAAGTTGTACTGATTTGGGTATGGTTAGGTGAGTGCTCAGAAGATCCACAAATAAAAGACACAAATCTTAGAAACACTTCAGAGAAAGAATGACACACATTGCTTTCCATCCATGGTTTCATTGAAATCTCACAACAACCCCATGAGACAGTTTTGTGATTCTACTCATTTTGCAGATGAGAATGTTGACCAGTGGGTCACGCCTAAATGAAGATTGATGAGAAGAAATGGTTGATGTTTCCCCTGGATGTTTAGTTGAGTAGAATGTAAGCCTAGTGAGGGCAAGGACTATTTTCATTTTTGTTTTTGCATCCCAACTTCAAGGAATGCTTAAATAAATGCTTAACAATAACAATCATGGTAGCAATAGTGAGGATTTATATTTCTCCTTAACTTTTGTAAAGAGCTTTACATAGTTCATCTCGTTTTTCTTCACAACAACCCTGTGAAGTAAATTCTATTATTATCCCCATTTTATAGATGAAGAAACTGAGTCTGGGTATGATCAAGTGACTTGCCCAGAGTCCCACATCAGTGTTTAAGGCAGAATTTGAATTTACATCTTCCTGACTCCAAGTCCAGAGCTCTCTCCATCACTTGTTAAGTTGAATCAAATTGAGTTGGAGAAGAGGGGCCACAGTAGCTGTATTCAAGTATCTGAAGGGTTATTACTCCAGATGGAAGATTAGATTTGTTCCCCTTGGCCATAAGGAACAGGTGAGAGGTCAAGGATGGACCTGTCACTTAGAGAGCCATCCCCACACAGGTAGTGGTGGCAACCAGGTGAGTCAGGTACTGCCTGAGGAAAGCAGATGGAAAGGGACCAAGGACCAAAGACAAAGCCTTGAAGGATGCCCCCAGTTCTCAGGTGGGAGGGTAAGAGCAGGGAGATATAGGAGGACAAGCAACCAAAGAGGAGAGAAGAGAGAATGGGTGGAAAGAAGTCTGACTCTGTAGTCTGCAAACCTGGGTTCAAAGCCCACAGGTGTCACCTGTTAACTGTATGACCTTGGACAAATCACTTAACCACTTTCAATTTCCTCAGTGGTAAAATGTGAGGGGACGCAGGATTGGACAAGGTGAATTGCTTTCCAGCTCTCTCTGGAGCCATAAGAAATAAGTGGGTTGGAAAGATCAACAAAGATGAGAAGCAGAAAAGACAATGGGGGATATTAGGGACAAGGAGCTCAGTAACTCCTCAGCCAGGAGGGAAACCAGGTACGGGACAGTGAAGCAGGGAGCAAGGATGGTGAGTTTTGTGACTTCTCTGAAATGATCGAGTCTGTCACACACAGCACACACATCCCACACAGGAGGCACCTGATTCCTTGGCAGTCTTACATGGGCAGTTTATTCCTCCAGGGATAGATCAAGCAGAATTCTGTCTTCTAGACTAATGGCGATTTCCCTCTGGTCTTTCCCTGAAGACTGTTCAGGGACCCTGGGAGTCCTAACATGGATTTTCCATTGAGCATCCTACAGCCTAGATGCCAGGACTGGTGCACTGAAAAGAACAGTGGTTCTAGATTCAGAGGTACTGAGTTCAGGTCCTCCCTTGGATGATTGTCCCTTGTGTGTTTTGGGGCACCTCACTTTGCCATGTGACGCCTCAGTTTCTTCATCTGTAAGACGATCGGGTTGGACTCCATGGCCTCTGAGACACCTTCCAGCTCTAGGTCTATGACCGGCCATTTCTCCATTAACCACCCACAAGAGAGCCTCAAAAAGCAGCAGAGTACTAGGATTTTTTAGGCTGATATTTTGAGATGGAAAAGATACTAAAGATCTTTCCCCATCCATCTTCCAGGGACGGACTCATTCCCACTCTTTAAAGTCCACCTCAGTCACCACTTCCTCCAGAAAGCCTTCCCTGATCTCCTTGGCTGGGAATCACCTTTCCCCTCTAATCTCATCTAGCACCTTTCATGCTAATTCTCTAAGGCCCTGGTTTGATGTTAAGTGATGACAAGGAGCACCTTCATGCTTAGACGTGGCAGTGATGATGGCCCCCCAAAGACTACTCCAGCAAAGGGCAAACTCTGTCAGGTCCTACCAAGCTGGAAAGGAGTCAAGGAAAGCATGCTGGGCTCATCTAATCAAAGGAAGCTTAAAGGCCATGGAGTCCCACTTGCAGATAAGGCAACTGAGGCACAAAAGAGTTCATAGGCTGGAAGGGACCCGAGAATCCATTGAGTCCTCCCCACACTTCACAAATGATGAAACAGACCCAGAGGGGCAGAGTGATTGCCTTAATAATCAAGATGGGATTTGAATCAACATATCCATCACCAGAAGACCAATGTATCACAGTTCATCTTACCAGCAGATTGGCAACAAGTGCATGAATATTTCATTCATAGCAACTCTCAAACAACTTCTACTAAAGGATGGAAGTCTTTGAGGAAAGTAGGAGAACCCCTTTCTGAGGACCCTCTTTAGAAGGCAGTCTTGTTCAGGAGCAGGTTGGACAAGATAGTGTCTGAGACTCAGACTCAACCAAGTCTGAGATTCTAGGATTCTGAGAAATGTCAGAGCTAGGATTCGTACCCTAGCCTGTTTCAAACCCTAGCACTCTAGTCTTTCCACATCAACAAAGTTAGAGGTTGTGGGAGTGTCCTGGAAGTAAAACAAGAAACCATTAGGAAGCACCACAGTGCTTGGGTCTGGAGTCTTGAAGACCTGAGTTCAAATCCTCTCAGATGTTTTTTAGCTGTGTGACCCTGGGCAAGTCACTTAATCTCTGCTTGCTTCAGTTTCCTCATTTAAAAAAGGAGGAGGAGGCTGGATTCAATAGTATCTCCAGTCCTTTCAAGCTCCAAGTCTATGATGCTAAGATTCTCTAATCCTCTTTTTTTTTTTTTAATCACTGCTATATGTACTGGCATCTTACCCCACTTTCTAGGCTGTGAATCTATGACAGCAAGGGCTGTGTCTTATGTAAACATCACATCGCCCCCAGGGCAGAGCACAAGTCTCTATTCCCAACCAGCACTTGAGTATTTCTTATTCAATCCTCTCATTTGGCAGATGAGGCCCAGAGATGTGGAATGATTTGACCAAGGTCACAAAGCCACTTAATAGTAGACCTCGATGGAGAGCCCGGGTCTCCTGACTCCCGGTCCCATGATGATCCCAGGACACCTCCTCATAAGTGGATGCCTTCGTGGGTCTCATAAACATCTGATCTCTTCTTTGGCACTGCCCCATCTCCCTGGGCTCCTGAAAAGTCATCAGACTGGATCGGCGAGATCGGCGAGACTGGATGCTTTGATTGTGCAATCCCAGACAGCCAAGGACCAACCTGTGCTCCAAGACTGAATGCTGCTGCCCATGGGTATGTTATAAGAGCTCCTCACTGAACCTTCTGTGGCCCAGGAAGCCACGGGCCTCTTTGAGGGAAGGCACACCCAGTCTCCTCCTCTAGCTCCCTCTAGCTAGTCAGCAAACACCCTAGCTGCTCACTTTCTACTGGATCGAAGCTCAGGCAGCTTTGGGGAACCTCTGAGCTCCCATCCAGTTTAACTCCATCAGAAAGTTAATTAATCTCATTAAATCTATCTAATTAAAATCCATCAAGGATTCTTAAATTGGGGCCCATGGACTTGTGTTTTTTTCCCCCAAGATTTTGACTACTGCTTTCTTTCTTCGTTTCTTCCTTCCTTCTTTCCTTCCTTCCTTCCTTCCTTCCTTCCTTCCTTCCTTCCTTCCTTCCTTCCTTCCTTCCTTCCTCCCTCCCTCCTTTCTTTCTTTCTTTCTTTCTTTCTTTCTTTCTTTCTTTCTTTCTTTCTTTCTTGCAATTGGGGTTAAATAACTTGCCTAGGGTCACACAGCTAGTAAGTGTCTGAGGCTGGATTTGGACTTGGGTCCTTCCTGAATCAGACTCTAGGGCCAATGCTCTAGCCAATGCACTACCTAGCTACCTCTGACCACTGTATTTCTTTTTTTTTAAGCAATTGGGGTTAAGTGACTTGCTCAAGGTTACATAGCCAGTGATTTTGTGTGGATGTTGAGTATCTGAGGCCAGAACCGATCCCAGGTCCTCCTGACTCCTGGGCCAGCGCTTTTACTCACTGCACAACCTAGCCATCCCTGACCACTGTATTTCAATAAAATTGGTTTCCTTTGTCATAGTCTATATTTTATTTTATACATTTAAAAACATTCTTCTGAGAAGAGATCACTAGGCTTCACCAGACTTCCAAATGGGTCCAGTTAAGAATGCTGATCTGGATCTACGAGAGTTAGGGGAAGGGGGGGGTGGGATGGAGGAGGTATCGGTAGAATTAAATTAAGCCAGTGGTGCATATTTAACAACTGGCTTTTTTTGGGAAGAGGGGTTGGGAGGGAGTATGTAACCCTGACACACTTTAAAGTTTAATTTGAATTATTTTATCACTTTCATAAGTTTAGACGATCCACAAAACAATAGATCAAGTCCTCATTTGTGGTGTTTGCCAATTTCTGAGGCATAAATGCTCAGAAAATGTAATGATCATCTCAGCACAGCTCTGGCCCAAGCCCAGAAGCCAACAAGGATGAAAGTTAAAAAAAAGAATACTAAGTTGGAGAAGTCAGAAAAGGGAAACTGGAGAGATTAAATGGAAGGATCTCAGTGAGCAAGTGATATTAGTATCTTTAAGTTGTTGTTACGTTGTTTTCAGTCATGTCCAACTCTTCATGACCCCATTTGGGGTTTTCTTGACAAAGACACTGTAGTGGTTTGCCATTTCCCTCTCCAGTTCATTTTTACAGATGAGGAAACTGAGGCAAACAGGGTGAAGTGACTTGCCCAGGGTCATACAGCTAGTAAGTGTCTGAGGTCAGATTTGAATTAAGACAGATGAGTCTTCCTGACTCCAAGCCCAGCAGTCTGTACACTATGGTGCCCCTAGTAATGTTAATAAGACTTTGGACTAAGTCTAATAAGATGAAATTCAGTAGGGATAAATATAAAATCTTCCATTTGGGGTCAAAAAATCAACTGGAGGAAGTGAGGATGGAGGAGGGGCAGTCAGGCATGATGCTGTCCTGGGAGCTAATTTCCAGGCTCTTTCACAATGGCCCAGGGAGGCAGGTGCAATGGGTACTTTCTCCCCCTTTTACAGAGGAGGAAACCATGACTCAGAGAGGTTAGAAGATTTACCCCTAGTCACCCAGCTCATACGTGTCAGAGGAGAGATTGCAATCCTAACAGTTACCAATTACCAGGCCAGCATTCTTTCCATCATGTCACTGACAGTCTGTCAGTCTTTCTAAGGGGTAAAAGTTCATTAAGTTGTCCAAGCCCTGCTGGATGGGTTTGTTAAGCCAAGAAATGTCTGGAAGGTGTGTGTGTGTGTGTGTGTGTGTGTGTGAGAGAGAGAGAGAGAGCAAACCCTTTTATAGTTTGAGTTGTCCTGAACTGGTTGAGTCAGTTCCATCAACAGATCAGCTGGGGTGCCAAGTTTGTTCTGCCTCCATGAGATCTCACAAAGGCTTACAACCCAGGCCAGGGAGGCAAGAATCCAGAAGCTTCATTCGATAATTCCACAGGAAAGACTATGGAGTCGGATGACCTGGGATCAAATCCTGGCTTTCCCACTTTGTTCTACCTGTGATCCTGGACAAATGACTAAACTTCTTGGGACTTCAGTTTCCTTATCTGTAAAATAAAGGTGACTCGTACCTTCTAGCTCTAAATCAAATGAGACCCTGCTTCCAAAACACACACACTATCTCTTGACTCCGGACATTTTCTCTGAGTGTTGGCCAACCCTGAACTCTTCTTCCTGCTGCCTCTCCCTGGCTTTTCATCTAAAATCCCATCTTTTACAGGAAATCTTCCCCAACTTCTTTCTGATTCTAGTGCCTTTTCTCTCTTAATCACTTCCTATTTATCCAGTATATAGCTTGCTTTGTATATATTTACTTACTTCTCTGTCTCCCTAATCAGATTGTAAGCTTGCGGGCAAGGACTGTCTTGTCTTTATTTGTATCTCTAGCCCCTAGCACAAAGCCTAATACATAGTAGGTGGGGTATAGACTATTTAGACTGTTTTAATAGACCACAGATTCACTCCAACTCATTTTTACAGATGAAGAAACTAAGGCAAACAGGGTGAAGTGACTTGCCCAGAGTCTCATAGCTAGTAAATGTCTGAGGCTGGATTTGAACTCAGCTCCTGATGACTCCAGGGCCAGCACTCTATCTATTGCACCACCTGATTGCCTCCAGGATCTGGTTTGTGGGACAGAAAAGAGGCCAGTGCTCTGGAACAGTGTATAGATTGCTGGACCAGGCGTCAATAATTTATCATGCGTTGGCTGGTATTTCTCTGGAGGGTCCTCATCTTCAAATGAGACCGTAAGCTCCCTGAAGGCAAGCATCATCTCATAATTCTCTATATTGCTCCCAGGGCCCAGCATGATTCCTGATGATACAGTGGTGAGCCTCCCAGCAACTTTTCACCTCCTTCTTTGGCAATCCTCTCTCCTAGACTCCTCTTCCTCTTGCCCAGCAAGCTGAGCTCATTCCTTCTCTTCTGAAAGGGCCTTGTTTCATCCGGTCATAGATTTAGACCTGAAAGGGCCCCTAGAGGCCATTTGGTGTAGCCCCTACTTGTTTTACAGACAAGGAAACAGAGGCCTGGAAAGGGGGAGTGACCTGCCCAATGTCACAGTGGTCCTAGGGAGCTGAGTGGGTCTTGAACTCCTGATTCCCTATCCAGAGTCCTTTCCTCTGTAATGTACTGGCTACTTAACGTGTCCTGAGGCACCCTTCCCCAGATGCTGGTGCCTTTTGCATCCTTCTCAGCACACAGTCCACCAGTGAGAGCATTACTGGGCACATCTGGCAAGGAAGGGTCTTCTCAAGGAAGCCACTCATTGGTCTTGCCTTGGACATTAACCTGAGAAAGAAATGTACAGAGTTCTTGGAGCCTTCAATGAAGATCAGGGTCTTCCATCTCCCCCATGTGTATTTTATATGTTTCTATACATGGGGACAGAGAATACAGCATCAGGCCTGGAGTCAGAAAGACTCATCTTTGTGAGTTCAAATCCAGCTTCAGACACTTGCTAGCTGTGTTACCCTACACAAGTCACTTCACCCTGTTAGCCTCAGTTTCCTCATCTTTAAATGAGCTCAAGAAGTAAATGACAAACCATTCCAGTATCTCCACCAAGAAAACCCCAAATGGGGTCACAGAGTGACCAAACAGCCAATTTATGTACATGGCATCTCCCCAATTCAATTGTGAGCTCCTCAAAGGCAGGCATTATTTCACTTTTGCCGTGGGATCTCTAAGTGCTTAATGAATGTTTGTTGATTGACTAATGGATTGCCTGATTGAAAAGAAAGGTTTGGTGTCCCCAAAACACAGGTTTTGATTTGATTCTTGCTTCACTGCTCTACTGTATCCACTTTGTACATATTTCGTATATAGTTTTATGTGTAGACTTGGGTCCTCAGATGGCATCCTTGAGGATAAGGACTGGTTTTTGTTTTACTTTGTCTTTATACTTTCCAGAGCCTACCATAGTGCCTGGTATACAGTGGGTGCTTAATAAATGCTTGCTGGTTGGCTAATCAATCTACCATATCATTGCCTCTCTCCAATGGCTAGCAGCCCATCTATGCCATCCATGCCTCATCACTGCCCATGAAGATAAAGCATTCTTCCCCCCCATCACCAAAGAGTTGGTGGACTTTTGGTTCAAACTGAGGCATATGTGTCCAGAGATGGACAACATATGGATTTGTTTTTGTTTGAATGCATCTCTTTGTTCCAAGGGAGGGTCCTTTTGAATGTGAGGAGTTATTGGAAAATGACAATGGCTTTTTTTTTTTAAAGAAAAATGCATTGATATTTTTAAAAAAGAAAATAAAAACCATAAATGGTTCAATGCACTGGACAGAAAGAGAAAGAACTAAAGGTGATACCTTCCTCTTCCTCTAGTATCTAGGAGTACTTTATCCCTCTCCTTTAATACTTATGGGCTCATGGATTTAGAGCTGGAAAGGATATCAGGGCTTATTGGATCCATTTTATAGATAAGAAAACTGGGGCTGAGAGCAAAATTAATTGCTCAAAGTAACAAAGGCTATAAGGAACAGAGCCAGGATTTAAATCCAGGTCTTCTGACTCCAAATCCTACTCTCTTCTCCATTGCTCCAAGAGTATACTTAAAATATTACTTATTTGTAAGTCAGTAAACATTTATTAAGCTCCTACTATGTGCTGGGCACTGTGCTAGGTGTTGGGCACACAAAGAAAGGCAAAAGATGGTCCCTGCTGTCCAGGAATCTTAATCAGGGAGACAACATTCAAACAACAACATACAAGTCATAGAGAAATTGGAAAGAATCAGCAAAAGGAAGGCGCTAGATGTAAGGGGGATTGGGAAAAGTGGGATTTTAACTGGGACTTGACGGGCAAGGCTATAAGCTCCTTGAAGGTATGAACAGGTTGTGCTTGATGGTCACAAAGGTCCTTTCTGCCACTGACTAAGTTTTATGATCCTATTAGCCCCTTCTCATTTTTGCATGTCTGGTGTAGAGCACAAGCAAGGTGATGGAGGAGTACACAATAGGTACTTAATAGATGCTGGTTTACCTAACAGGTCCATCCTTGCCAGGGGAGGGGAGTCTTGAAGCTGGAAGAGATAGGGGCCACTATGGATGATGTCTTCAAAGTATTAATTGGTCATTATTTTCATTTCCATTCAACAGGCATCTATTAAGTGCCTACTGAATTCAGAGTATTATTCTTCTCTCAGAGAAGATAGATATAAATATAAACATATAGATATAGATATATATGGGACCTGGGCCCTAACTCTGTTACTGCCCTACCTTGGGCAAGTGATTTATTTAATGTCTCTGGCCTCACTGGCCTCGTCTGAGCAAAAAACTCAATAACAAAAAATAATAAAGCTTAATAAGTAAAAAGAGTGTTCTGATTAGGTAAATCTATGGTTACACGATCCTAAAGTCTAGCTAAGACCCGGCCCTACCCTCAGGGAATCTCACAAGTAGGATAAGATACAAGGAGATAAGTACGCTATATAAAATAAAAGAGCATTGTTGTTGTTCAGTTCTGTACAACTCTTCATGATCCCATTTGGGGTTTTCCTGACAAAGACAATTTTCCATTTCCTTCTCCAGGTCATTTTACAGATGAAGAAACTGAGGCAGCCAGGGTGAAGTGACTTGCCCAGGGTCACACAGCTAGTAAGTGTCTGAGGTCACATTTGAACTCAGATCTTCCTGATTTCAGGCCCAGCACTCTATCCACCGCACTGCTATTAAAGAGCTGTAAAGTTCTGGGTAAGGTCCAAGAGGAAAGGTCATTATCAAAAGGAAAATCAAGGAAAGTCTCTAGAAGGAGGTGGAAGTGGCATTGGAATTGAAAGGAAGGGATGGGGGAAATGGGGAGGAAATCTATTTGAGGCAAAGGCAACAAATAGAGTGATTACTTTTCTATCTGAGAAGCATTCTAGTCAAGAATCAACAAGGATTTTTTTTGTTTTTTTTTTTTGAGGGAGGAAGGCCAGACAATTGGGGTTAAGTGACTTGCCCAAGGTCACACAGCTAGTAAGTGTTAAGTGTCTGAGGTCGGTTTGAATTCAGGTCCTCCTGATTCCAGGGCCTATGCTCCATTCACTGTGCCACCTAGCCGCCCCACTACAGGGTTTTAAAGACTGCCAAGTGCCAGTACCCCCAACAACTCCTTGAGACAGGTTGTGTGGGCATTCCTATCCCTGGCTTAGGGAGGGTGAAGTGTCTTGTCTAGGGTCACATCGTGAGAACTGGAGCTGCCAAAATCATTTTCAAGTTGGTGGTGAGGTAGATAGAACATTGGGTCTTAAGTCAGGAAAACTGGAGTTCAAATCCAGCCTCAGAAACTTCCTAACTCTGAGACCCTGGGCAAGTCATTTATGCTGTCTGCCTCAGTTTCCTTATCTGTAAAATGGGAATTGACCTCAATGTGTTGCTGTGAGGATCAAAAGAGAGAATATTTTTGGGGTGGCTAGGTGGCGCAGTGAATAGAGCACAAGCCCTGGAGTCAGGAGGACCTAAATTCAAATCCAGGCTCAGACACTTAACACAAAAACTAGCCATGTGACCTTGGGCAAGTCACTTAAACCCCAACTGCCCTCCGAAAAGCAAAAAAAAAAAAAAAAGAAAAAGAGAGAGAGAATATTTGTTTTAAAAAAAAACGGCACTTAGCCCAGTGCCAGACACATAGTAGGCACTATATAAATGGTTATTCCCTTACCTTCCCCCCATACGTCTGACCATGTTGCTGTCTTGCTCAGGAATCATCGGTGGCTCCCTATTGCTTCAAGGGAAAGACAAAGATTCCCTAGCTTGGCACTGAAAGCCCTTCATGATCTGGTTCCAAATTACCTTTCCAGACTCCTTGCCTATTATTCCTTTCACAATCCTACATTCCAGCCAGTCTGCCCTTCTTGTTCCTTCCCAAACTTGGTATTCTATCTCCTACCTCCATGCCTTTGTCCATAGTGTCCTCAATCCCCATGCTATCTCCTCAATGTCATCTTAAAGAATCTTAGGCCTTCTTTTAGTCTGGGCTCATATAGGAAGTCTCTCCTGATCCCACTAATTGTCATGGCTATCATACTTTTTCTCGAATGATCCTGAATGTACTATCAAAAATATCAAAATATTTTGGAGATACCCTATTTTCAAGAGCTAACTATGGCCCAGCAAGCAGGTTGTATCCTGCATTTGGCATAACAATAATACTTTCTGCCCTGGAGTGATCTCACCCTCTGGTACAGTACATTGCTTGGACAGCACTAAGGAACTTAGTTCCCCTTGTTTCCCAGGGCTGTCCATTCCATGCTCACAGTCCCTGTTCCTTGTCACTGACAGGTGCATTTTGTTCCCATCACAGAACTCTGGTTTGGTGCCCCGAAGGGTGATCATGACCCCCAAGACTTGAGACAATGACTGTTCCCACAGGACCCAAGAACACCTGTATTGTCCCAAGACATGCCAATCATGAGAACTATCTCAAGATCTGAGAATGACTGCATTGTTGGCCAAACCCTTTCAAGTATATAAGTGGCTGCCTTCTTAGGAGGCCGTTTGCAAATATAATTTTACTCACTCAAGTTAATTGAACTTCTGTTTGTGTTCTAACTCTTCTGTCTCTGGCCTACTCTGCTTGTTTGGTTCCTGCCACCCACAGGTTAGAAGCTGGTTCCCATCTGGTTGACAAGACTTACCTGTTTATAGTGAAAAGCACATTGACTGGGAATCAGAGGACCTAGGTTCAAATCCTGCCTCTGGCACCTGTACCTCAGATAAAGGGCAAACCATTCCATCTCCCTGGGCCTCAGTTTCCTCATCTGTCCCAGGTCACATTGTAAGGGCAGATCAGAATGACAGCCGCTGGCACTCATAGTTCCCCAACATCGTTCATATTGGTGCTCAAAGCACCCAGCCATCCGGGGCTCTTGGGACTGGCTAACATCCTGGGTTAAATGCTGTGACAGGGAGTACTGGCAAACTGTGACATGGGTATCTAAGGTGACCAGCTGGCCTGCTCTGAGAAGGTCTCCTGGCAATCCTTACCCTTGACCTTCCCCTGCCAAAAAGAAAGGGGATGGAACCTTAGCCCAGTCCTTGCTAGGGTTAATACTCCAGCACTACCTATTAGGTATAATTAATATCATTCATATTGGTTAAGGAGCTCATTGGAACACTCCTTGGAACACTTCTCAGTGGACAGAGTACTGGACCTTGAATCAGGAAGACCTGAGTTCAAATCTGACCTCTGACATTTACTAGCTATGTGATCCTGGGCAAGTCACTTAACCTCTGCCTGCCTCAGTTTCCTCATTTGTAAATTGAGCTGGAGGTGTATCTCTGCCAAGAAAACCCCAAATGGGCTCATGAAGAAATGCCTGAACAAAAACAACAGCCAAAGGAAGTCTATGTGGAGCTCAGATAAGCCCTAGACCCCCTTCCAAATTTCTTCTGCTTCGTGGAAGCTCAGCTCCACCGCCATCTCCTCCAGGAAGTCGCTGGACCTTGCTTCATTCTTCTCCCTCATGCATTTGTCATTGGCCAGTTTATATAATATTTATCTATGTACATGTTTAAGGAGCTATATTAATAGAGGCAATTCCTGCTGCTGCTGCTACCACGAGACTGTAAACTCCTTGAGGGCAGGAACCAGGACGGCTTTCTTTTTGTCCACTGGCAACAAGTCCAAGGTCTTTATATGGGGGGATAGTTTTTAAATGTTTGTTGGAATGAATGAATGAGTTGCTAGTCACGTCCTACTTAAAATCATTAGCTTATTTTAAGGGATCTCATTTCCAATGATTTTCTTCTCTTCTTTTTTTGGAGGTTAAGATACTTGCCCAGGGTCACACAGCTAGTAAGTGTCTGAGGTGGGGTTTGAGATGAGATTCTCCCAATGTCAGGGCCAGTGCTCTCTCCAGTGGGCCCTCCAGCTTCCCCATTGTCTTCTCTTTTCAAAGAGTCAATGTGTCATGTTGGATAGAGAGCTGGCCTTGGAGTCTTTCAGATCCTGCCTTTAATTCATAATGTCTGTGTGACTGTAGACAAATGTCACCTCTCAGCTCTCTGGGCAGCTCTCTAAGACCCTAAGTTGCAACGAAGTGGCTGACCCACTTTGGCAGAAGGAGTTTCTTTACCCTTGAGGTGTCTGTATTTATGAAATCCCAGGTTCGGTCCCTAGCTTTATAGCCCTTCGCCCCTAACTCTTCCCCTTCATCTTCCTGGGACTTCAGCCTCAAGGGAATCATTTTCTCCTCATGGGGTAAACACCATTCTCAAAGTTAGGCAGACTCAAGGAGATCTCAAGCAACTGTCTAGGGGCTGGAGGAGTGTTTGTTTGTGTTGGGGGGCCAGGGGAGCCTGGTTCTCAGTCCAGTCCAGATTCCAGTCACAGTATGTTAAAGCTAGAGAGATTTCAGCTTGATGGAAGGAATCCTAATAATTGAGCTTGTTCTAAACTGCAGTGGGCTGACATACACAGGGCACTGGTATCATCACTGGTGACATCCAAGTAGAGACAGAAATGCCACTTGTTGGGGATGGGAGAGAGGGTATTCCAGATCAGCCAGGAGGCTGGACTGAATGAACTGTGAGAGTCTGTGATTCTATGTAATGGAAATCGGCAAGAGGGTCTTGTGCTCGGCTTTCAGATTAAAGAGGAGCTTATAATCTAGCAGTGGGAAGAAGTGCACAGATACCAGGGATACAAGGGAGACTGGTATGAATGCAGAGGAGAGGTCAGGGCCATGAGCCAGGAGAGTTCTATACAGGAGATAGCACAGCTGAAACTGTCCACAATGTCCTCATATATGAAATGAGAGGACTGTACTAATGCTCCCTCTCAGCTTTGTGTTCTAAAGGCACTCCCAGCTCTGACACTAAGGGCCCTCCCAGCTCTGACATTCTGTGTTCTAAGGTCCTCCCAGCTCTGACATTCTGGGTTCTAAGGTCTTCTCAGCTCTGACATTCTGGGTTCTAAGGGCCCTCCCAGCTCTGACATTTTGTGTTCTAAAGGCCCAGCTCTGACATTCTGGGTTCCAAGGGCCCTCCCAGCTCTGACATTCTGTGTTCTAAGTGCCCTCCCAGCTCTGACATTCTGTGCTCTAAGGGCCCTCCCAGCTCTGACATCCTGTGTTCTAAGGTCCTCCCAGCTGTGACATTCTGTGTTCTAAGGTCCTCCCAGCTCTGACATTCTGTGTTCTAAGGGCCCTCCCAGATCAGACATCCTATGTTCTAAGGTCCTCCCAGCTCTGACATTCTGTGTTCTAAGGTCCTCCCAGCTCTGACATTCTGGGTTCCAAGGGCCCTCTGTCACCTTTCTTCCCAGCTCTGGCATGACATGGTCTTTGTCCTGTGATTGTACTTTTCTCTATGGAATAATTATGCCCTTCCCAGGACTGCTCAGAGATTATTAGCTTCATTAACTGCTAAGTCGACAGCATTTACTGGAAGAAAGCTTCTGCCAGACTTATCAGATAGAGTCAGAGGCACCCACCCACCAGAGGCACCAGGCAGAGCTCCCTCCTCCTTACCCTTGCAGGTCCACCACGGTCTCAGTGCCCAGCACACACACAGCAGAGGTGGGTTGATCCAGCGACACCCGGACGAGCCTCTTCTGGGCCATTTTCTGGGGCGTGGTGTCAGCCTGCGGCCCTCAGCACTGCCCGTGGGCTGCTCCCTTTATACTGGGTAAATGAGTCAGCAGATGTGGTTTGGAGGTCACTGGTGGTTCGCTCCTCCCTATTCCCAGCCATGGGTCCTGGAGCTTCTCTGGGCCTTTCTCAGGCTTCCAGCCTGTGGCCAAGTGAGTTGTCATTCAGCCTCTCCAGGGGGACAGAAGTATGATATTAGCCAGAGAAGTACAGGGTTTACTAAATGGAAAAGTATCATTCCAGGTTTATCATTTAGGGTTATCATTCCAGGCAGCCCTTCTTTGGAGTCTGGAGAACCAGCACTGAAGGCCCTTTTGGTCATTCACTAGCCATATCAACCAGTCAACAAATATTTAAGTACCTCCTATCTCCAGCCTAGGACTGGAGCTAGGAACTGGAGATGCAAAGACCGACATGGAACAGTCCTGTCTTCGAGGAACTTACATTCTGCCAAGGGAGACAGCATGTGCTTATATTTTATCCCTATATTTCAGTTTATTTATATTACTTCTATCTACATTTCCATTTAAATGTAAACATCTCATATCTAAATTAACCGCAAAGTTCTTGGGGAGAGAGGCACTAGGAGCTGGGCAGAGGCTGGTGCAGAAGGTGGTGCTTGAGCTCTATTTTAAGAGGCAGAGGCTAGCAGAGGATACTCCAGGCAGGGGGCATGGCCAGAGCAAAGACACAGAGAGAGGTACAGGATTGTGGGTGAGCAACAGCAGGAAGACAAGCTAGGCAGGATGGTAGAGTGTGGGAAGGGGCTGACGTATAGTGAGGCTGGAAAGGGGCCATGTTGTTGAGGATGGAAATGCCAAAAAGACAGCCATGTATTTGATCCTGGGGATAACAGGGAGCCAGGGCAGTTAAGTGAGTAGATAAGTGGCATGGTCATTCACTTTGCCAGTTAAGCAGAGGATGGTTTTGGGTGGCGAGAGGCCTAAAACAGGGAGTCATTCCCCTTGGAGACTCTTGCAATGGTTTAGGGGAAAGGGGACTAAGGACTGAACCAAGTATAGCTTTGTGAACAGAGGCTTGATGCTATATGGCCTAGAGGCAGTTAGGTGGCACAGTGGGTGGATGGATTTCTTGGCATGGAGTCTGGAAGACTCAACTTCCTGACTTTAGACACTTACTAGCTGAATGACCCTGGGCAACTCACTTCACCCTGTTTGCCTCAGTTTCCTCCTCTGCAAAATGAGCTGGAGAAGGAAATGTCAAACCACTTCAGTATCTTTAGCAAGAAAACCCCAAAGTGGGTCACAATTGGAAAACTACAACCACTCTTTGTTCTCCTCTCTCCCAGATGAGCTCCTCCTCAACCCAATCCTGACCCGTTTGCTCTGCTAGGGGACAACCTCCCTAACAATGGATTAATGATATTCCCAAATCTCTGTTTCCTTTCAGAGAAATGCTCTGGAATATCTCCAGTAACAGAGCTTTGCTTCTCCCCTCCAACCCTCAACTGCCAAATATGGTTGCAAGGGAAGGATTTCTCAGTCTCAAAAGGAGAGCTTGACTTAGAGTTAGAAGAGACATAGGCTACAGTCCCAATTCTTTACTATGTAATATAATTCACTGTCTTTCTCTAAGCCTCAGTGACTTCATATCTAAAATGGGGCTAATATAATATACCATCTGACCTACCTCATTGGGCTGTTGTGAAGCGAGCGTCCTTTGTAAGCCTAAAGTGTTCTCTCCTTATGTTTGTATGTGCATATATGTGTGACATATAACATACATGTTATATGTCACACACACTCTTAAATTAGCCTCTCCTGAAACCAGAAAGGGTATCTGGAGCTGGAGATATAACACTATCCCATCCAGGACATTGGTCCCAAGTAAAACCAACCATAGGTTAACCAATATCAACCCAGAGTCTCAGGAGAAATTCTGCTGAGGGTTTAAAAAAAAATCACAAAGGGGGAAAAAGTGATCATTAAATTAGTATGACCAAAAATGTAACAAAGATTTCTGCTTGAATAAATATGTTTACGTAGCAGAGACAGGAACAGGATATACTCAAAGAGCCAGAGTCACCTCGATTTCCCTAGTGACTAAGAAACAAAACTGCCAGGGCCCTTCAAGGGTCTTGCTCCAGGGCTTCCTGGCAGCAGCGACAAGTGCCTGGTTATCATTGATACTCACACCCACCTCCAGTTTTCGCAGTTCTCAGGGTGAGACTTTTGAGGTTGGGGAGTGCAGGGCCTATCAAAAAAATCAATTTGGTTCTATTTAATAAGCACTGATTAGGCCCCTCCTATAAACAGTAAAGGTGGGTTCCTGTGCTCAGCAATAGAGATACAAAGATGAAAAACAACATGCTTCAGCCTTTAAGCAGCTCAGATTATATATGTGTGTGTGTGTGCATGCAGAAGTGTGTGTATGCATATGGATAAACCAGAGACACCCATAAAAATGTGTGATAATTCCATTCAATGACCATTTGTTAAGAGGATTACAAAGATAACAAAACCATTCTTGCCTCCAAGGGTATTATATTCCACTGGGTGATAGCCAGCCCTAGATTTGGAGTAAGAGGTCCTAGGTTTGAATGCCAGTCTGGGCGACACTTGGGCAAGTTGATTTTTCTGGTGCTCAGTGTCCTCATCTGCAAAATGAAGTGAACAGACTAGATGGTCCCTGCAACCTCTAAATTCTGTGACTTTCCATGATCTATGTGACCTTGGAAAACTAATCTCTCAGGGCCTTGGTTTCTTCATTTGCAAACCAAAGGCATTGGAGCCCTAAGGTCTTGTTTCACTCTGACATTCTATGATCCCATGAACAAACTATAATTAAGCCTTGAATGCAGAAAAGAATGCATAAGGGATGTTCCAAAAAGAAAGGTAAGAGATTTTAGGACAGAAGATTATTTCTAGCTGAGAAGATAATGTTTGATCTTGCAGACAACTCAACCTGATCATTTTTCTTTATTTGTTGGGTAGTCACCAGCCCTGACTTGATTTTCAGATGGGCACTCTGACTTTGTGCTGGCCATACCAGGATGTTCTGTGGCTTTCTGTGACTTCTAGGTACCTTGCAAGACAGGACCAGACAAGAAACTGTCAAGGGGCAGCTCACACGGGTGTGAGAAACTCATAAAAGTCAGGCTTGTCTACACATGTACAACCATAGGTTCATAGAATATATCTTAAAATAGACCATGGTGGAGGCAGAGTCAAGATGGCGGAATAAAGGCAGGGACTGGACTGAGATCTCCCCCAAATACCTTTAAATCGTAGCTCTAAACAAATTCCAGAGGGCAGACCCACAGAAAGATGGGGTAAAACAATTTTCATTCCCAAGACAATGTAAAAGGTCAGCAGGAAAGGTTGGTTGCACCAAGATGAGAGGAGTGCTGTGCAGTGCAAGCCATGCCGGTGCAGACCAGGCCCCAACAAACCAGGAGCAGGCCTCAGGGTGACTGATCCAGAACTTAGCCCACAGATGGTAAGGGGGTCAAACAACTGTTCAGAAGGAGATGACAGGGGTCTCTTTGCTGGCACTGAGCCAGGACTCTGTTGCTTTGCCCATACTTGGATCTGGGTCACAGTCCTGGGTCTTGGTCCCAGTGCAAGGGCGAGCACTAGCACAGCAGACCTTGTGGCCACAGGGGGGCAGGAACACTGGTCACAGTTCCAGGCTTGGAAAGAGTGCTTGTGGCAGCTCACAAACCAGTGCACAGGCCAGGAGAGTAGTAAACACACTTCTCCTTAGATCATACAGCCTTCGAAGAGCCAAAAGCTTACAGGTCCCCATATTTACTTCTGAAAACGGCAGCATAAAAACACCCTGAAACTTGGGACAGTGCCCTCTCCACTCGGGAAGCAGAGCCCCACTTTAGCATAGAGTTAAAAGTCAAGAAATAGACTAGAAAATGAGCAAACAACAGAAAAAATTCTGACCGCAGAAAGTGACTATGGTGACAAGGAAGATCAAAACACATACTCAGAAGAAGAAAACAAAGTAAAAATTCCTTTATCCAAAGCCTCAAAGAAAAATACAAATTGGCCCCAGGAAATAGAAGAGCTCAAAAAGGTTTATTTTTTTTTTAATCAAACTGGAGAGATAGAGGTAAAATTAGGAAGAGACATGAGAATGATGCAAGAAAATCATGAAAAAGAGTCAACAACTTGGTGAAGGAGGCACAAAAAATACTGAAGAAAATAATACCTTAAAAAACAGAATAGGCCAAATGGTAAAAGAGGTATAAAAATTCAATGAAAAGAAGAATGCCTTGAAATGCAGAACTGACCAAACAGAAAAAGATATACAAAAATTTAATGAAGAGAGGAACTCTTTAAAGAGTAAAATTATCCAAATGGAAAAGGAGGTACAAAAGCTCATTGAAGAAAATAATTCCTTAAAAGTTAGAATTGGACAAGTGGAAGCCAATGACTTTATGAGACATCAAGAAACAATCAAACAAAATCAAAAGACTGAAAAAATACAAGAAAATGTGAAATATCTCATTGGAAAAATGACTGGCCTGGAAATAGATCCTGGAGAGATAATTTAAGAATTATTAGACTACCTAAAAGTCATGACCAAAAAAAGAATCTAGATATCATCTTTCAAGAAATTATCAGGGCAGCTAGGTGGCACAGTGAATAGAGCACCGGCCCTGGAGTCAGGAGGGCCTGAGTTCAAATCCGGCCTCAGACACAACACAAAAAAAAACTAGCCTTGTGACCTTGGGCAAGTCACTTAACCCCAACTGCCCTCCAAAAAGCAAAAAAGGAAAAATAAATTATCAAGGAAAACTACCCTAATGTTCTATAACCAGAAAATAAAATAGAAATTGAAAGAATCCATCAATGACCTCCTGAAAGAGATCCCCAAATGAAAACTCACAGGAATATTTTAGCCACATTACAGAGCTCCCAGATCAAGGAGAAAATATTGCAAGCAGTCAAAAAGAAATAATTCAACTACCATGGAGCCATAGTCAAGATAAAAGATTTAGCACATACTACATTAAAGGGTCAGAGGGCTTGGAACATTACCAGGAGCATTGAACCCAACGTTGACATGGAGGATCCCAGTTCTCTTTACCCAGTGATCAGAGGGCAAAGGAGCTAGGATTACAACCAAGAATCACCTGCCCAGCAAAACTGAGTATAATCCTTCAGAGAGAAAAATGAATATTCAATAAAATAGAAGACTTTTAAGCATTCCTAAAAGGCCAGAGCTGAATAGAAAATATGATCTTCAAATGTGAGGTGAAAAGAAGTGTAAAAAGGTAAACAGGAAAGAGAAATCATAAGGGATCAGATAAGGCAAACAGTTTCTATTCCTACATGGGAAAATGAAATTTATAACTCTTAAAAACCTTCTCATTTTTAGGGCAGTTAGAAGGAGTATACATAGACAGAAAGCAGAGTTGTGAGTTCAATGGGATTCTATGGTTATCTAAAAAATAAAATTAAGGGATGAGAAAGAAGAATGCACTGGGAGAAGGGGAAAGGGAGAGGTAGAATGGGATAAGTTATCTGACATAAAAGAGGTCTGAAAGAGATTTTATAGTGGAGAGGAAAATTGGGAAGAGGGGAGGGAAACACATGAACCTCTCATCTGAATTGGCTCAAAAAGAGAATACATCTCAATCTCAAAAAAGAGAACACACTTGGTTGGGTGTAGAAATCTATCTTACCCTACAGAAAAGTATGGTGAGGAAAGGAGATAAGAGAAGGAAGGTGGGGGGTGGGGTGGGGAGAGGAGCTGATAGAAAGGAGGGTAGTTTGGGGGAGGTAAAAGTCAGAAACAAAACATTTTTGAGAATCGACAGGGTAAAAGGAGAGAGGGGGGGGATAACAGGGAAAAAACAGGGTGGAGGGAAATGCATAGTTGGTGATCATTACTGTGAAGAAAAATGTTTACAGTGAGTTTCTCTGATAAAGACTTTGTTTCTCAAACATATAGAAAAATCAGTCAAATTTATAGAAATAAGAGCCATTCCTCAACTGCTAAATGGTCAAAGGAAATGAACAGGCAGTTTTCAGACAAAGTAATCAAAGCTATCATAGTTATATTAAAAAATTCTCTAAATCAGTGTTGATGAGAGAAATGCAAATTAAAACAACTCTAAGCTACTACCTCACTTTTAGAGTCAAAAGATTTAAACCTGATTTCTGACTTTGCTCTTGACTAGCAGTATGACCTTGGCCAAGTCCCTTGACCTCTCTGAGCCTCAGTTTCCTTATCTGTAAAATGAACATAACTACTACATTTGTACCCAGATACAGTATTTGTAGCCAAAAGATATTGTTTGTACAAATTATTCCTAACAACGCAATTCAGAATCACAGGATCACAGAATCTCAGAGCAAGAAGAGACTTTGGTTTGCCAACTAATCCAACCTGTGCCTGAGTAAGCATCAAGAACCCACCTGCCAAGCAGTCAGTCAGCTTTTGTTTGAAGATCCTTGGCCAACAATTCTCTTGGGAGCTTCCTCCAAACATTAAGCCTAAATCGGTCTTTTCCCAACTTTGACCTGTGGCTGAGTTCTGACACCAAGCAAAAGACTTCTGGTCCTTCTTCAACCCGACAAGCCTGGAAATGCTTGCACCCATTGATCAGTATTTTCTTTTCCAGGTTTTCTTAAATGGCCCTAATTTCTTCAGTGTCATGACCAAGTCATGTGACTTGGTCTCCCGTCTTTTCCATCCTGGTCGCCGAATTCCAGATGCTGCCCAGTTTGTCCCTCTTAAACTGTTACCACCAGCACTGACCCTAGTGCTGCAGATGGGATAAGACCAGGACTGTGGACAAGAAGACTCAGACCTCCATGCCCTGGGTTGTGTGCCTTTCTTAATGGAAGCTCAGATCACATTGAGGAGTCAGTGAACAAACAGGTCAGTTTGTTAGCTCGGTTTACAGTCTCAGCTCCTGTTTCACATGGGTTGTTGTTCATTAAGCCGGGTTTAATGGAGACAGAGGCGATGTGCCTTGGTGACTTTCAGATCTGTATTTGAAGTCTAGCTCTGCAGTGTGCACAGAGAATGTAATGTAATGTACTCCTAAGGGCAGAGGCTGTTTTCTTAGCTCTACCCAAGGCTCAGCTCCTGAGCCTCCCCCTAAACAAGGTTTTTCTTGATCCCCCCCAGCTGCTACTGCCAATTCCCCAAATTGCCTTATACTTCCTTGGAAGTTATGGCACACATGCTGACGAGTTCATATCATGTTCTGTCAGGAGAATGTAAACTCCTTAAGGGCAAGTGCTGCTTTGTTTTCTGATTTTGTATCCCCAATTTCTGGCACACAGTAGGTGCTCAATCAATGCTACAATTCTGTTAGACATCTAAGGAATTAGTGCTTTAGAAGAACATTTTCTTTTTTTTTAAGTGTTTACATTACTTTATTTTTTTAATTTTAAATTTGTTTATTTTTAGTTTTCAACATTCATTTCCACAAGATTTTGAGTTACAAATTTTCTCCTCATCTTTCCCCACCCCCACCCCAAAACAGCAATCCTACTGAATACCCCTTCCCCCAATCTACTTTTTCTTATATCTTCCCCTATTGCCCCCTTTGACTTTCTGGTAGGGCAAGATGGATTTCTATACCCAGTGCCTATGTATCTTATTTCCCAGTTGCATGTAAAAAACAATTTTTTTTAACATTTGTTTTTGAAACTTTGATTTCCAGATTCTTTCCCTTCTTCCCTTGTCACCCACCCCTACTGGGAAGACAAGCGATTCAATATAGGTTGTACATGTGTAGTTATGTAAAATATTTCCATAGTAGATATATTGTGAAAGGCTAACTATATTTCCTTCCATCCTATCCCACCCCCACTTATTCTACTTTCTACTTTGACCCTGTCCCTTTTCAAAAGTGTGTGCTTCTAACTACCCTCTCCCCCAATCTGCCATCCCTTCTATCATACCCACTCTTATCCCCTTCCCCTCTACTTTCCTGTAGGGTAAGATACCCAACTGAATGTGTATGCTATTTCCTCCTAAGCCAAATTCAGTGAGAGTAAGGTTGACCCATTTCCTTTTGCCTTCCTGTTCTTCCCCTCCATTGTAACAGTTTTCCCTTGCCTCTTTTATATGAGATAATTTACTCTATTCTATCTCTCCCTATTTCCTTCTCTCATTATATTCCTCTCTCACCTCTTAATTTTATTTTTTAGATATTATCCTTTCCTATTCAACTGATCCTTTGCCCTCTGTCTATGTGTACACATACACATATATACACACACTCACATATGTGTTTATACCCACATACACCCTCCTATATAAACATATGTGTATATATATATGTCTATATTCCCTTCAACTATCTCATGAGTTATAATTACCATTTTTAAATAAATGTAAATCGTTCAACTTTATTTTTTTTTTTTTTTAGGCAATTGGGGTTAAGTAACTTGCTCAAGGTTACACAGCCAGTTATTTCTGGGTGGATGCTAAGTGTCTGAGCCCAGATTCGATCCCCAGGTCGTCCCAACCCTGGAGCCAGTGCTCTTACTCGATGTGCTACCTGGCCGCCCCATAAATCATTCAACTTTAATAAGTTCCTTGTGATTTCTTTTCCCTGTTTACCTTCTCATGCTTCTCTTGCTTCTTGCATTTGAAAGTCAAATTTTCTGTTCAGTTCTGGTTTTTTCATCAAGAATGCTTGAAAGTCCCCTATTTCATTGAATGACCATATTTTCCCCTGAAGCATTATACTCAGTTTTGCTGGGTAGGTGATTCTTGGTTTTAATCCTAGCTCCTTTGACCTCTAGAATATCATATCCCAAGCCCTTTGCTCCCTTAATGTAGAAGCTGCTAGATCTTGTGTTATCCTGATTGTGTTTCGACAATACTCAAATTGTTTCTTCCTGACTGCTTGTAATATTTTCTCCTTAATCTGGAAGCTCTGGAATTTGGCTATAATATTTCTAGGAGTTTTCTTTTTGGCATCTTTTTCAAGAGGTGATTGGTGAATTCTTTCAATTCCTATTTTACCCTCTGGTTCTAGATTATCAGGGCAATTCTCCTTGAGAATTTCTTGAAGGATGATTTCTAGATTCTTTTTTTGATAATGGCTTTCAGGTAGTCCAATAATTTTTAAATTGTCTCTCCTGGATCTATTTTCTAGGTCAGTGGTTTTTCCAATGAGATATTTCACATTGCCTTCTATTTTTTTTTCATTTGTTTGTATTTGTTTAATAGTATCTTGATTTCTCATAAAATCATTAGCTTCCATTTGCTCCAATCTAATTTTTAAGGAATTATTCTCTTTAGTGTGTTTTTGAAATTCCTTTTCCATCTGGCAAATTCAGCTTTTTAAGGCATTCTTCTCCTCATTGGCTTTTTGGGCCTCTTTTGCCCTTTGACTTAGTCTATTTTTTAAGGTGTTATTTTCTTTAGTATTTTTTGAGTCTCCTTTATCAGGATGTTGGCTCACTTTTCATGATTTTCTTGCATCATTCTCATTTCTCTTCCCAATTTTTCCTCCACTCTCTTAATTTATTTTCAAAATCCTTCTTAAGCTCCTCCATGCCCTGTAACCAACTCATATTTTTCTTGGAAGTTTTTGATGCAGGAGTTTTGACTTCATTGTCTTCCTCCCATTCCATGCTTTGATCTTTTTTATCTCCAAAAAAGGATTCTATGGGCTGATAATGCTTCCTTTGCTTGCTCATATTGCCAGTCAATTACTTGACTTTTGAGCTCTTTGCTGCAGTAGAACTCTGCTTCCAGAATGGAGAGAGCTGTGTCCCAAATTGCTGGGATTTTTGCAAATGTTGTCAGAAGTCTGTGGAGGACACCCTATCTACAGACACCACACTGGCACGCTGGCGTTTCTCACCCCAGGATCACCACTCAAGACAGCAACCCAGATCCAAGAAGATTAAAGCAAGAGTGATTACCCTCTGAATGGTTGCTTGGTCCCCCTACAATCTGCAGGCCAGGAGCTCTGGAGGCAGCCACACCTCTTTCACTTCTTGCCCCAGGGGCCGGGGCCAGACTGTGCTCTTAGGTCACCTGGTTCCAGCAGAGTTCTCCACTGACCTTTTTTTTCTCTTTGGCGTTTATGTGTTAAGAAGTCTGTGAACCACCACAGCTGCTGGTGATTCACTCTCCTGAAGTCTGCTCTCGCCACCAGTTGGGGCCTCCCTGAAGCCGGAACCACTCACTGGGACTGCTCTTAGCTTCTAGAGTACTGCAATAGACCCTTCTTGTCGGTCTGCCAGGCTGCCTTCAGCAGGATATTTATTTCTCTCTGTCACTTTGTGGGTTCTGTAACTCTAAAATTTGTTTAGAGTTATTTTTTTACATGTATTGGAAGTGATTGGAGCTGGAGCCCATGCCAAGTGCGTGTTTCTACTCCACCATCTTGACTCTGCCCCCTATAAGAATGTTTTCTAGCCAAAAGAAACCATGCTCTACCTTTAAAGCCAGAAAGGGCCTTATGGTTCATTTTGTTTAACAGACTTTTGTTTTAGAGACCTGTAAATCGAGGCCCAGAGAGGGAAACGGACTTTATCAAAGTGAAATAGGTAGGTGTATGGTAAAATGAGGTTTCAGACGCAAGCCTTCTGACTGCAATCCAGAGTGCTTTCCTCTTGGAGCCTAGGATCCCAGAGCAAGAGAATGTTTTTAATGCTGACAGACAAAAGGTTAAAGGTGTGAACCTTGTCAGCAGGAAAATGAGTTTTTCTTGGGCAACGTGCTGTCTTTTGTTTAGTTTACATTTCCAGGAACATTGGACCTGATGTTGCAATGGAAGATGCCAGTTCTCTTTACCCAGTAATTGCAACTGAGGTCATCCAGTAGATTTTTGGGGGGAGTTAGCCAATGAGACTGGGCTAGGACTACCCCAAGGGCTCCAATGAACTGACATCCAGGACCCAAGGGCTGGGGGAGCACAGACCAACGGGCTTTGTAGGCAGGGGCAAGGATGGTACAGAATGGAACAAGTCTGTCTATGCCATTCATCCAGGCTGCTTCACTTGATAAAGTTGTGAAGTTCGTCATTGGAATCAATCCCTCTCATGCTAGCTTTAGAGATGAAAGGGACTTTAGATGTGGAATGTCAGAACTGGGAGGGTCCTAGGAAAACTGAATATAAAACATGGAGGGCTTTTAGAACAAAAAATGTCAGAGCTGGGAGGGCCCTTAAAACACAGAATGTCAGAGCTGGGAGGGGCCTTAGAACACAGGATGTCAGAGCTTAGAGGGGCCTTAGAACACAGGATGGCAGAGTTGGGAGGGCCCTTAGAACACAGGATGTCAGAGCTGGGAGAGGCCTTAGAACACACAATATCAGAGCTGGGAGGGCCCTTAGAACATAGAATGTCAGAGCTGGGAAGGCCCTTAGAACATAGGATGTCAGGGCTGGGAGAATCTTAGAACACAGGGTGTCAGAGCTGGGAGGGCCCTTAGAACACAGGATGTCAGAGCTGGGAGGGCCCTTAGAACACAGAAGATCATAGATAGAAGGGATCTTAGAATAAAAAAGGTCAGTGCTGCTAGGACTGATCTTGAAATATAGAATATCAGAACAGGAAAGGATCTTAGAGCCTAGAGTATCAGAAATGGGAGGTACCTCGGAGAACAACTTTTCAGTCTCTTAATTTGACCATTAAAGGAAACTGAACCCCAGAAGGGGAAGTGAGTGGCAGAGCTGGGGACAGAGCTGGGGCAGAGCCAGGGCAGCCCCCTTACCCTCCACAATCTCATTCCCAGATGCACAGGTCTTCACACTGTTGCTTTGTCTTTTCATTCTCCCTCTGGTTTCCATCTCTGAGCCTTTCACTCTGGACCTTCCTTTAAGCAAGTTTTTATTTATAATAACACTTGATAAAGCAGGAGGTTTTGACCCTTCTTGTGCCACATTCCTCTCTGGCAATCTGGTGAAACCTTATGGGCCTCTTCTCAGAATGTTTTTTAAATACAGAAAATAAAATCTAAAGAATTTCAAAGAAAACAAGTTATATTGAACTATAATTACCAAAATAATTTTCACAGACCCCAGTTTAAGAGCCTGTTGGTAAAGGAAAGTGTTCATAGTGTTATAGCATTAGAGCTAAAAGAGACCTCAGACTAATCCAACACACTCTTTTTACAGAAAAGGAAACTGAGGCCCAGAGAAGGAAATGACTTGCCCAAGGGCTGAAAGGTACTAAGTGGCAAGAGATTTGAACCAAGCTCCTGTGACCCTAAAGTCAGTACTCTTTTTTTCTCCTTTCTAAGAGTGATGTTTAGTAGAAATCCCTCAAGTTATGCTCACGTTTGTTGGGCAGACAGCTGTGCAAGAAAAACGTTGTCCCAGCATCACATCAATAACCTGACTTGGCCTCTGCTCAGCCAGAAGCCCAACCCTGAATTCAAGACAAAGGCTTCTCCCTGAATCCTTGACCCTAATTAAAACAAACTATCTAATTGCTCAACTCAGCCATGGGGAAAGACCCATTTCATTAGCCCAGTGTGCCAATTTCTGCCCACTGCCCTTGATGCCTCACAGTTTCCTCATCCACAAACACAGTTGCCTCATAACACACAGCTGGGTCTTGCTAATATGAAGCTAGCCGCCCTACCAGAAAAGGAATGAACTCAGTCTTCCTACAAGCAAGGGACATTGGGAGGCAAACCGAGCAATGACAAGTCCTCTAGAATTAGCTCTAGACCGGCTAATGGCCAGTGGTCATTGGTGGTTATAGAAAGCCCAGAGGCAACTGGAATCAGTCATCAATGAGGGATGGTCATTGGCAAGGGCATTCACATGTCCTGAAAGGCTTACATATACAGAATCACCAAGTCACTAAATTTGAGAGTTGTAAGGGATCTCGGTGGCCAACTAGTCCAACCCAAACATTAAAAGGTCCCCACCATCACATTCCTAACAAGCGGTTCTCCATTGTCTGCTTAAAGACCTTCAAGGAGGGGTGGCCAGGTGGCTCAGCGAGTAAGAGCACCGGCTCCAGTGTCGGGATGACCTGGATCAAATCCGGGCTCAGATACTCAGCACCACACCCAGAAATAACTGGCCATGTAACCTTGAGCAAGTTACTTAACCCAAATTGCTTTAAAAAAAAAAAAGACCTTCAAGGAGGGGGCACCCCCACCCCTCAGGACAGTTCACGCCACTGCAGGACAGTTCTCAAGGGCTTGCTGCCATGGAACCTAAATATGCCTCTTTTTAACCTCTACCCCTTGTTCCTGGTTCTTCTCTGCAAGGCCAAAGAGTAATAATCAGTAAGCATTTAAGGAGCCCCTACTATATGCATTACTGTTTGAGGTGCTGTAAATACAAAGACAGAAGGCACTTACTTATATCAAGGGAGATAATATGTACATCTATAGGCACAAATAGGCTCTAACACAAGGTTATTGGGGTGGGGGGGCACTGAAGGGAGGCACCAGTAGCTTGAGGAGTCAAGAGAAAGTTATTGTAGACAGTGGTGTTCAAGTTGTCTTGAAAGAAAGTGAGGATTCCAAGTGATACAACTGAGAAGGAAGAACATTCCTTCAATGGGGAGACAGCCCACACAAAGGCATGGGGGGATGCTATTATTTACCCCGACTTCATAAATGAAGAAATTGAGACTCAGAAAAGTTAAGTGATTCACTCAAGGTCACACAACTAGTAAATATCGAAGGCAATATTCGAACCCATATTTCCCCAATATCTAATTCAGCATATTTTTCTAGAGGTAGCCATGTGGTACTGACCTCTCTGGCTTCCTTTAAGTCCCAACTAAAATCCCACCTTCTGCAGGAAAGCCTTCTTTAATTCTAGTGTCTGAAGACTGGAGTTCAAATTCAGTCTTAGGCACATGCTAGCTGTGTGACCTTGGGCAAGTAACTTAACTTCTGTTTGCCTTGATTTCCTGGTATAGACCTGTGATTTCATGGCTCTGGAGAATTCCCAGGTAAGGAAATTCCCTCTACCAATTCAGATCATCAACAGTTTTTTAAAAAATCCTACAATGAATATACAGAGTGAACCCAAAGCCTCAAGATATTGGGGTCACTCTGTTTACAGAAATATTCACTATAGGGTTTCTTTAAAACAAAGAGTACTTTTCTTATGAAAGGAATAAACCCTAATTTATTGGCAGCATAAAATTAAGATTTTCATACCTTTATGAAAGTGAGACACAATTAAAATGAATTCAGTGAGCAACTATTAAGTGCCTACTGCTTGTCAAGCCTATTTTATACAACGACAAAATGAAAACGTCCCTGATCTCAAGAAACTAAGATTCTACCATGAATATACAAAAGACAAAGAGACAATGAAATTCAAAATACACACTCAGCAAATATAATTTATGGGAAAGAGGTGATCAGAGGATTCCAGAAAGACTTTGTGCAAGGCATCTTACCTGAGCCTAGAAGAAGCTAGGTGTTGCAAGAGGCAGAGATGAAGGAGAGGGTTACTAAAGAAACATGGGAATGGGGGATGGAATATTTTATACTGGAAATAGTGAGTAGACTGGTTTGCCTGAAATGTAGAAAGCATGAAGGAGAATAATACAACATGCATCTGGAAAGGTGAGCTGGACCCTGGTTGTGATGGGTTTTAAATATCAACGCTAATAATAGTAGCCAAGATTTACATAAAACTTTTAAGGTTTGCAAGGCATTTGCCATTTATTACTTTATTTGATCTGTTATTGGCTGAGTAACAATGTCTTTTCCCAGATCATATTTTTATTTTTAATAAGGTCCTCCAATTAGAGAATGATTGACATGGGAATTTCAGTCTGAGTGCTTAGGGGAGATGGCCCCTCTTGGCCCTCAAGGAGATCACAGTCCAAGTGAGGCCATCAGTCAAGAGAGCAATGACTAGTAAGTAGGTCTACAGAAATGAAATGGACAGGTGGTTGGGGAAGGGGGTGCTCAGAGGAAGGAGGCATTTCAGCCTTTTCAGAAATATCGGCACACCTCGAATCACAGGCACACACTGTCTGCAGAGCCAGCTACTGGGAAAGGAGGAGGAGAGATAACGAAGTGGAGCTAGTGAAGCCTCCAGTGTGGAGATGGCTACAAGGCTGCTCTTTATAACTCGGTTTCCTCAACCGTAATATGAAGAGGTTGTACTGTTAATAGGAAGGCTCCTGAAGGGCCCTTCCAGCTTAGGCAGCCTGTGCTTTAAGGTCATTTCTCATTCCAGTAGTCTACATTCTCAGGTGCTTCCCAGCTCTGACATCCTGTATTCTCAGGGCCTTCCCAGCTCTGACATCCTGTGTTCTAAGGCCCCTTTAAGCCCTGGCATTTCTAGGGTTTAAGCTCCATCCCAGACAGATCTGATATTTTATATCATAAGGTTCTTCTTAGCTCTGACATTCCAGGTCCCAGGGACCCTCCCATCTCTACATCCTATGATCCTGTGAAGACTCCATTCCCACTTTGGGCAAACCCAAAAGATCACTGGTTTTGACAACCAGGGAGAGAATTCAGGAAGAGGAAGGAAAAGGTAAATGCTTTCAGTGGGCCACCTCCCTGACTACATATGGAAACTACAAAACTTGGCATCCTAAAATCCCTTCTTTTATCTGGACCCTACCCTGCCTAAGTGTTCTCCAGGAACAAGGTTCTTCCTATTTCCAGAGGGAAAATACCATTATCAGTCAGGTAACTGAAATGGTGGAATCTGGACACTGGATCTCTGCCTTAATCTTGGGCCAAAGTTTGGTGAGGAGCCTTCCCTGAGCCCAGTCTCCTGGTTACTATGGTAACACATGATAATCAATCATCCTTGTCTTTCTCCATGATGATGATGATGGTGACTCACCTGCCTGAGAGTGACTTGCATTTCCTTTGGAAACTTGATGATTCTTCAAAATGTCAGATTTATAGAAAGAGGAAGAAGAGAGAGACCGAAAAAAACAAGGAAGTAGGTGATAAGAATTTACTTTAATCCTTTGAAAGCCAACAAGTTGGCTCAGCAGAGTCAGTGATTCCTCATTCTTCTCTCAAGTCTGTCAGTAAGACAATAAGCATTTATCAATTTAACAAATACCATTATGTGCCAGGCATTGTGCTAAACTCCAGGGTACAAAGAATGGCAAAAGACAGTCCCTGTTCTGAAGGATTTCACAGTCTACTGGAGGAGACAATATGCAAGCAATTATGTACAAGCAAGCGATGTACAGGATAAACAGGGAATAAATGACAGAAAGAAGGCACTGGAATTAAGGGGATAAGAAAAGGCTTCCTGTAAAAGGTGGGATTTTTGCTGTGACTTGAAAGAAGCCAGGGGAGCCAAGAGGCAGAAAGAAGGAGGGAGAGCATTCCAGGCCTGGGGGACAGTCAGTAAAAATGTCTAGAGTTGGGAGATGCAGTATCTTGATGGAGGAACAAAAAGGAAGCCAGGGTCACTCTATTGAAGGGTACCAGGTGTAAGAAGACTGGAAAGGTAAGGGGCGGGGGAGGAGGGTAGGTTGTAAAGAGCTTTCAATGACAAACTGAGGATTTTGTATTTGATTCTGGAGATGATAGGGAGCAGCCCGAGTTTATTGATTCCCTTTTGGAAAGGGGGGTGGTGATGCTCTAGGAAAATCACTTTGGTGGCCAAATGGAGGAGAAACTGGAGTGGAGAGGGCCTTGAGACAGGCAGACCCCCAAGCAACTGTTGTTATCCACTTGTGAGGAGATAGGAGCTTGTACCAGGGTGGTGGAAATGTTAAGGCTTTTTGCTTCTGACATTTGCCCAACCCTTAACAATTTCTAGAAAATACAAGTGTGACTTCTCCCACCAGGATAAAAAAAACAGGAGTGACTTCAAGCATTACAACTTGTCCAAATTTTAAACTCTCTCTCTACACACCCCAAATAAGAAAAATCACATCACCAATAGTCAGAAAGTTTCCATTCTTATCTCCTGCTCAGATGTCACAGTGCCCTCACTCTAGTTCAGATAATTGGGAATCAACCAACCTTTAACTGGAATTAGGCCTCATAAAAATCTGATGACTTTGTTTTATCCTCCCATTATACAAGAGTGAATAACAGTGCTTGGAATTTATCATGGGAGACAAGGGAAATACAACATTCAGTCTACCAACAAACATTTTATCAAGAGGTTATTATGTTCTGGGCACTATGCTAAACCCTGGGGATTACAAAGAAAGGCAAAAACAGAGTCCTTACCCTTAAGGAGCTTACAATCTAATGGAGGAGACAAATTGTAAATAACTAACTCATATAAGATATATACAGAGTAGGAAGACAGTAATTTCAAAGTGAAAAGCACTAGCAGGGGGTGGAGATTGAGATCCAGTAATGACCTCCCATGGAAGATAAAATTTGAGCTTTTCCTAAATTAATTTTTATTTTATTTTCAGTTCAAAATTCTCTCCTTCCCTCTTCCTACTCCACCCATTGAGAAGGCAAAAAAAGCAAAACTCATTTCAAATATATGTAGTTATGCAAAATAAATTCCCACATTAGCCATTTCCTTTCCCAAAAAAAGAAGGAAAAAAAAAGAAAGAAGACATAAAAAAATAAGGGATGAAAGAAAAAGAGAAGAAAATATACTTTAATCTATCCTCTGTCCATTCTCTATCTGGAGATCGATAGCATGTTTCATCATGAGTCTTTGGAATTGTGATTGGTAATTATGTTTATCAGAGTTGTAAAGTCTTTCAGAGTTGATCATTGTTACAATGTTGCTGTTACTGTGTGTAATGGTCTTCTGGTTCTGCTTACTTCACTTTGCACCAGTTTATATAGGTCTTCACAGTTTTCTCTGAAATCATCTCCCTTATCATTTCTTTCAGCAAGTTTCCCTCATATTCATATGTCATAACTTACTCAGCCATTCCCCAATTCATGGTCATCCCCCAATTCATGGTCATCCCCATTTTTGGGAATCCAGCAAAGCTAGGAGGCAGAGGTGTGGAGGAAAAACATGCCAAGTATAGGAAACAGTCAAGGCAAAGACAAGGAGTCAGGAGATAGAGTGTAATAAATATGTGAGGAACAGTCAGGAGGTCAGTTAGATCATAGAGTACATGAAGAGGAATCAAGGTAAGAAGGCTAGAAAGTTGTTAGAGCAACCGGATGCCACATACAAATGTGTCTCACTTTGTATGTTCTAAAGGGAAGCAACTAAAGAAATATTTATTTACTTTTAGTTTACAACATTCAGTTACACAAGTTTTTGAGTTCCAAATTTTCTACCTTTCCCTCTCCTCCCTCATCCCCTTTCACGGCAGCATGCAATCTGATATAGGTTCTACAAATACCTTCACATTAAACATTAGTTTGTAAAATTGTAAAGAAGGATTAAAACCAATGGGATGAATGAGGAAAAAGGAACAAAACAAAACAAAAAAGAGGGAGAACAAGTAGTTTGCTTCAATCTACATTCAGACTTTGTAATTCTTTCTCTGGATGAGGATATCTCTTTCCATCATGAATCTTTTGGAGTTGTCTTATAGCCTTGCATTACTGAGAGGAGCCCAGTCTATCAAAGTCAGTCATCACAGATATGATGTGTCTGTAATTGTGTACAAATTTAAAATTTTATTTTAAATCAAATTTTAAGATTTAGGGTCACCCTGTATATTGGGAAGCTCTCTGCTTACAAAAAGATTCACCATAGGTTTCCTTTAAATTGAAGGATATTTTTCTTATTAAAGGAATCAATCCTAATTTACTTGCTGCATAAAATTAAGATTTTCATAATTTTGTATAAACCTGTGATTTTATTGCTCTGGAGAATTCCCAGGTAAGGAAACTCCCTTTGCCAATTAAGATCATCAACAAAAAAATTTTTTTAATCCTTCAATAAATATACAGAATGACCCCAAAGTATTAAGATTTGGGGTCACCCTGTCTATATTGGGGATCTCTGTTTACAGAAAGATTCACCAAAGTATTTCTTTAAAACAAAGAGTACTTTTCTCATGAAAGGAATCAACCCTAATTTACTGGCAGCATAAAATTAAGATTTTTATACCTTTATGAAAGTGAGCACAATTCAAATGAATTCAGTGAGCAACTATTAAGTGCCTACTATTTGTCAAGTCTTCTGTGTACAAGGACAAAAATGAAAGAGTCCCTGACCTCAAAAAACTAAGATTCTCCCAGGAAGATACAACAGATGCACAGACAATGAAATACAAAATACAGACTCAGCAAATATAATTTATGGGAAGGAGTTGAATAGAGGATTCCAGAAAGACTTTGTGCAAGGCATAGATGGCATCTTAACTGAGCCTAGAAGAAGCTAGGTGTTCCAAGAGGCAGAGGTGAAGAAGGAGAGGGTTACTAAAGGCATGTGAGAATGGGGGATAGAATATTTTATAATGGAAATGGTGAGTAGACTGGTTTGCCTGAAATGTAGAAGACATGAAGGAGAATAATATAAAATACATCTAGAGAGGTGGGCTGGACCTGATTGTGATGGGTTTTAAATATCAATGACAATAATAGTAGCCAATATTTACATAAAATTTTTAAGGTTTGCCAGGCACTTTGCATTTATCACTTTATTCGATCCTCATCATCTGTGCTCTGAGTTAGAGATATCTTTGTTATCTCCATTTTACAGATGCAGAGACTGAGGTTTAAATCAGGTAAGTGACTAATGTCTTCTTCACACCATATTCTGCACTCTCTCCTCTACACCATGCCATGCCAAAGAAGCTTGGATTTTCCCCAAGAAGCAATAGGGAACCACAGTAACCTCTTGATCAGTGAGGAGACAGTTGGATTGGCACTTTAGGCAACAGCAATAGAGGACTACACTGAGGCAAGCAATTTAAATGTCTTGCTTACAGTCACATCGCCTAAAAGTGTCTGCGACAGGATTCAAATTCGAGCCTTCCTGGCCCCAAGTCCAACTCTCTATTCACTTTGTCACTTAGCTGAGAATGAGACCTGAGAAAGATCATTGGCCATCTTGGAGAGAGTGGTTTCTATTGAATAGTGAAGTCAGAAGTCAGATCCAGTTATTGTGTTTTTTTTTTTTTATACTCATACACTGTCAGAGCTGGGATAGAACTTAGAACATAGTATGTAGAGCTGGGATGGTCCTTAGAGCACAGAATGTCAGAGCTGGGAGAGTCCTTAGAACATATAATGTCAGAGCTGGGAGGGCCCTTAGAGCACAGAATGTCAGAGCTGAGAGGGGGCCTTAGAGCACAGAATGTCAGATCTGGGAGGGGCCTTAGAACACAGAATTGTGAGAGCTAGGAGGAACCTTAGAATACAGTATCAGAGCTGAAAAGGCCCTTAGAACCCAGAATGTCTGAGCTGGGAGAGCCCTTAGAATTTTGAACATAAAATAATGTAAGTAAAAGGAATCTTAGTCCAACTAAGTTATGCTGACGCTGGGGCCCTGAGAGGCTACAACCTGATTTCACAAGTAAATAACTCTAACTTCATTGCCACAAATCAAGTCTAAAACATCAGGGATCCAAGTTCAGCAAACAGACTTGAATTTTCCAGCCTCCTCCCTCTCTCCAGGTGAGCTCCCACTCTGAATGAATCAATGGGGAAATGGTGCCAACTACAACACGAGTTGCCCCCCAGGTTCACTATCTATCCAGCTGATCATCTTCCTAAACAGGGAAACAGGAAGGAATCATCTAAGCCACCCATGTTGACACTCACTGGGACCTTTCATAGGGGACATTCCACCCCACTGGCCAAGAATGTAATGCTCCTGACTCATGCCCTTTTCCAGGAACCTCAGTGTTACAGCATTCTGGCAGCTGGATGAGTTGGAGATCATAGAATAATTATGAGCAGGATATGAGAAGAAAAAAGCTAATTTTCATAGACACATAGAGGTCAGCACAAGGGATGAGATCGCAGACCTCTTCCAAGAGACCGTAGGAAGTTCTTAGGAGCCACATTTTAATTAAAGAAGGACATAAATAAATCGGAAAGGACAGGAAGCTCCTTCTAGAGGCAGCTTCATGGTACTATTTGAGTGGCTCTACCTGGGGTCAACAAGACATGAGTTTGAATCCTGCCTGGGACACTTTCTAGCTGTGTGATCCTGGGCAAGTCCCTTGACTTCTATCAGCCTCAGTATCCCTTACAGAAAAGAAATAACCCCAAGAGATTAGAGACCACAGTGGTTAGATTGTAGATTGGATCTCTTTTTCAGCAAGGGTTGCAATATAGAGGGCTTCTGAGGCCCCTCCTAACTCAGAGGTTCTGTGAAAGGAGTAAGAGGTATGAACTAGGCCTGTGATTTGTTTGATATAGGGAACCCCAGGTATGGGCACTCCCTTTACCAACGCAGGTCTGCACCTAGAACGAGACAAGGTAGAGTGATTACCCAGGGTCATCATTCAGCCAGTAGTTGTCAGAGGTGGGACTCTTGGCTCAGGTCATGTCTCTGTCCCCTACACCATCACCTCTTATGAGCCTGTAAACCAACATACAAGCAGGAGGAAGTAGGTTTCCAAGACCTTTCTGCCCGGTCCTCTGTCTTTAGGAATCTGGTTGGTAGCTTCCTAGGATTTCCTCACAGCCTGAAGGCCCCTACTTCAGTGGGTCTCCCCACCAGCAGGATCTGTAGGAGCTTTTTTTCCACCAACCTGGAATGACTTGGTGTTGGTTGGGTAACTCTTTAGAGAAATCCTGAAATTACTCATTTTCAGCCTATAAAATGAGTCAGCCTGGGTCTGGTGAGGTGTAGAGCCTGAAATCCTTTCATGCTCCAAAGCAGCATTGCTTCCTTCTTGTTGGGGTAGGAGCCCTGGAGGAGATGGGGAGTCTCATCCAAGGGTCTGTCTGGTACATAGACCATTACCGGAGGTAGGAGACTTGGCTTCCATTGCCAGTGACACTCAAGGCCCCAGGCTCTTCATTTCTAAAATGAAAGTGTGGATCTACACAACTCCTAAGGTTGCATGTTACTCTGATGACACCGTGTGATTTTTGTGCTTTCAGGAAGCCTCCCCTTACCCCTCTTCAAACATACTGCCCCATTGGCTGAGACTGAAAGTCTTCCACTAGAGACCCACTCTCTTGGGGCTTGGAGGTTTTTCATTTTCCTAGATATAAAGCAAACTACCCCTGGGAGGGATGATATTCTTACTGGTGTTGGATGAAACAAAGGCTGGTCCCCTTCTGCCTAGAGTGTAGGTAGGCAGAAGACTGGAAGTTGAGAGAGGAGGTGAAAGATGAGGGATCAAGAAGGCACCAAAGACAAATTTTGGCTGCTTCATAATTATTCCCCCCTTTTCTTGGTGACTGCCTGGTATTTGGCATAGTGAGGAAAAACCTGGAGCCTGGATTTGATCCACAGCTCTGCCACTGGCTGACTTTATGAACTGGGACAAGCCATTCTGGGCCTCAGTTGCCCCATCTGTAAAATGGAGCTATTGGGATAGATGCGATATGAGGTCTCTTCCAGCTCTAGCATTTTGGACTCCAAGGCCTAGCTTCACCAGCCATGACTTCTTTTCTGACAAGTTCTAACATCCTCTCTTCTAAGACCTCTTTGAACCACTACTGATATTTCATTTTCTAAGGGGTCTCATTATTCTGACATTCTATGTTCTAAGGTCCCTCCCATCTCTGACATCCTGTGTTCTAAGATCTTCAGTACTTACATTCTATGTTCTAAGGTTCCTTCCTTTGCCAGCATCCTGTGATTTCTATGACAGCCATAAAGTGTTTTCATGTAATCATCACCCGTTTGTGAAACACCTACTCTAAGCAAGGCCATGTGTGGAATGAAAGTAACCCCCTCTGTCCTTCCAGCCTCATTCTAAGCTTGGAAGTGGATGAGAAGACCAAGAACAAATTTCTTGTATTTTCTTTTGATTTATTGCTCAGTGTCAGCATCTGAGCCAAAATCACAGGCAACACACCCATGTGTGAAGAGGAGCCAAGCCATCCCTGGGGCTTCGCTGTCTGGGTTGGCACTCCTAGTCACTCCTCACTGCTCTGCCAGCTCCAGTCACCATCTTTGCTTGGCTGCATTGCCCCCCAGAAATTCCCCATCCTTTAGTACAAAGGTCAGATCTGCTGAAAAAAAATCATGGCAAGGCTCAGGTAGGATCCCCCTATGTCCCATCCTATACCCAACAGACTGTCACCAGTTAGCCGGATGCAGTTGTCAGTCTTTTTCTCTTTTGCTTTATTACCCTGGTGTGTGGAAAGAGAACAGGGCTTGTAATGAGGAGAGCAGAGTTTGAATCCCAGCTGGGACCCTTACTGGCCTTGTGACCTTGGACACATGATTTCACTCCTCTCAAGTCAAGTTTCCTTATCTGGAACAACAGGGAAACAATCCAATCTATACTCCACAAGTACCATTGAAATGAGATTTATCCTTCTTTTTTTTTGGCAAGGGGATATGGTTTAGAGCTGTGATTTCGGGGGTATGAGGAGGAACTTCCAGAGTGAAAACTTCCCCCTCAATGTAGATAGCTATTTTTTCTCTACCAAAGTCTTAAAGAGTTGCCTTAGTGTACTGAGAGGTTAAATGATTTGTTCGTGGGCACACATGGGCCTGTGAAATCTGGACAGTCTATCAACACCATAACAGGAAACTGGATCACTTCCATTTGGATTGTCTTGAATTGTTTGAAGGTCACCTGGCAGGATAAGGTACCAGACAGTGAGGTCCTTTCTTAAGCTGAATTACCAATCATTCAAACTCTGCTGCAAAGAACACAACTCCTATGGGCTGGTCTTGTTCAAATGCCAAACCTAAGCTTTCCTAAAAGATTATTTTATGGAGGCAAGAGCTCACACAAAGGTCAGAAGAAGTGACACAAGGATATTCTCAAGGTCTCTCTTAAGAACTCTGGAATTGCTTGTGTGGCATGGGAGACACTGGCACAGGACCGCTCAGTATGGTGTGCCCTCATCAGAGAAGGTGCCATACTCTATGAGCAAAGCAGAGTTGAAGTCGCTTAAAAGAAATGTGAGATGTGCAGATTTCGAGAATCCACCCTGAATGGTCACATGGACTATTTGTGCCTGACCTGTGGGAGAGCCTTCCGATCCCATGAATTGGTCTGAGCAGCCATAGTGGGATGCATTGTAACTTGACTCTAAATTAGTGATGTTATTTTGGTTCTCTTCAAGAAGGCAGGACAACCAGTCGAGCATACAGCTAAAAGGTGTCAGAAGTGGGATTTGAACCTCGGTCTTCCTGAGTCTGAGGCCAGCTATTTATTAATATGGCAATGTATTTTATGATAATTATATTAATGTATCATTATGATACTATGTTATGTTATCATATTAACAATATAATAACCATAAAGACCAAATATTTAACGGTTTGTGGAATAGAAGAAGGATGAATCCTGTTCTCTTTGGCCTCAGGGGGTTCAACTAGAGACAGAGGTAAATCAGGGACTGAGGCCAAGAGAACCTTTCTGACAGTTGGAGTTGGCTCACAGTGGGATGGCTACCTGGAGAAGGAGTGAGCTCCCTGTCACTGATGGGTCTTCATGGAAAGACTGGATGACCATTTGTTGGGTTCATGGCAGAGATTTTGCTTGTTCTGGTATGGCTTAAACTGCATGGCTTCCAAGCTCCCTTACAACTGGGAGATTTTGTGACTTTTCTTGCCCTGGAAGATGTCTCCACCTCTGAGGCTCCTTTCTCTGATTGGTCTGTTCCTCCAACAGTCTCCATTTTGAGGAAATGCCTAGGCCAACAATGCTCATGTCTTAATCCCTCTTTGGTCTCTAAATGTCTTCCCTTCTCCAACCTCCCAACCCCAGCTTTTCCTTTTCATAGGCTGAATTTGCTCATTATCATCTAAGCTCTTTCTTTTTGTACATAGTAAGTATTTACTGACACATAGTATTTACTAAATGCTTGTTGACTTTCCCCCTATACTCAATCTTATAGAATTCTGGTATCTCTAAATTCCCAAGAGATCTCAGGTTTTCAGACCAAGATTCAAATTCCTGAATGTTGGATGACAAAGGGAATCATATCTGTCTGTCAGAAACCTACCTTCATATTCACAATTCAAAATAAATCCATTTATTTAGCACCTACTGTATGCAAGATCTTGAACTCAGTACCAGGGGAGAGATGGGAAGATATATAAGACACAGCCCATGCCCTTTGGGAATTTAGAGCCTAGCAGAGCAACATTGCATTTTCTCAGAACAAAAAGACAATCCCCCAAAGACGTTTCTCCTATGAATTCTCCTCATTCTAACTTGCAGGCCCTGCTCTGAGGACCAAGCTGATGTGCTTATGGCCTCCACTCAGTTTTTCAGACCTTTTCACATTAGGAATGATCTTGCTTCTTAGTTCTACTGCTCTGCTGGGTTGGATGTAACTGGGCCAAACTAAACTTGGCTTGTGAATTTTTCCTTTTGCCTAGTGGTGGGAGCTTGGTGGGGGCTCAGGCCTAATTGAAAGAATGAGATGACATCACTATGATATAACTATCAGCTGGAATTTTTCCAGAGAGGAGTTTACAAAAGGAAGAAATGGCGGGTGAACAGTCTGAGGGATTCATTGTGAGTCTCAAACCTGAGAAACATGGGAGTCAGCATAAGATGAGGTCATGTTGTTTCATAGAGAGGGAGGCCTTGGTTTCTGAACTTTTCAGCTCCCAGGCAGAGAGCAAATGTAGGGGAAGGGCTATAAGGAAAGAGTTTGGTGTTTCCAGTGGGAATCAGTTTCTCTCAAGGTTCCTAGGTTGGTTTGCTTTGTTGAATTTCCATTGTTCGGGTGAATCCTTCCTCTGTCTCATACTGAAGTTCCCAGGCAGAGGAGAGGATGAGGGAAGGCAGCCAGCTCAGGGGATCATGTTCCACCATTTGAAGGGGAAGGGCTTCCGGCGGACATTGGTGCCACAGTGTACCTCCCCATGCAGCATGTGGTAGGGGGTGAAGTCATCAATGAAGTTGCACTCAAGGCCCAGTGGCTCCAGCAAGGATCGAACCTTTTCCTCCAGGCAGCATCGCCCATTGATGATGGGCCCAAAGGGTTTGGGGATCCCCAGGTGCTTCCCCAACACAAGCATGTTCACCTGTAACCACAGAGTAGAAAATCAGGGATGTTAGAGGAAAAGGCATCACATCACCATGGGCACTCGTGGCTACACAGAGCTTCTAATATTCTGCCAAAATCATGACACTCCTCTACTCCATATCCTTTAGTGACTCCCCATGCCTCAATGAATAAAGGACAGACTTCTGATCCTGGCATTCAAGGCCCTTCCCCATCCACTTTCACACTACCCATCCAGCCTTATCTCAAACAACTCCTTTTCATGTGTTCTATATTTCAGTTAGACTGGATTCCTGTTTCTCATCCTACCCTCTCCCATCTTTGTGCTTCTGCTCACTCTTCCCTGACCTTTGATTCTTATAACAGTCTCTTTCTTCCTTTCATCTACTCTGACTCTGTAGAAGCTCCTCTTTCCCTGGAGACCTAACTCAGATGCTTGTTCTTCCATCCACACTTCCCTGGACCCACCAGATCAAAGTGACCTCTCCTCCTCAGATTTCTCCCAGCACTTAATCCACTTAGCCCATCCATAATTAAAGCCCGATACCAGAAAACCTTCTCCGATTCCTTCTCTCCCCACTCACTCCAAGACCTCATCCTCAGTCAGCAGAGCCCTTTGTTTTCACCTCTCCAAAGTGGGGAGCATTGTATTTTAGAGCTTTATAGAAGGCTTCTCCCTATCCTTCCTAGGGATTGCATTGAGGTAAGGGTGGAGTCTAAGCTAAACATTTCGGTTTCCTCAGTGACACACACAGATTTAGAAATGGAAGGGACCTTAGAGACCATCTAGTCCAGCTCCTTCATTTTACAGATTAGGAAACAGAGGTCAGAGAGATTGAGTGATTTGTTCACAGGACCCTAGACTTAGAATTCGGAGGGTCCTCGGAGACTATTTAATCCAAATCCCTCATATTATGAATGAGGAAACTGAGGTTGAGAAGGGGAAGTGACTTGCCTGAGGTTATCTAGGTAGTCTAGGGTAGGGTTGAGGTTCAAATCCAGGCCCAGAACCTTGTGGCTTCCAAGCCGAAGGCACTCCTCTGACTCAGGGCCACAAGGAAGGGCAGACCTATTTCTTGATCCCTGCTCCCACCTATAGACTTCGCCTCTATCACTCCTCCCCCAAATGACCTCTTTGCTCCTTTGGGGTCCAGGCCATTCCCTGTATCACCCTCTCTTCCACTCTTATTACTGGTACCTTCTCATGGAGGGGTAGAGTTCACTGGAAAGATATACTGGATTTGGACTTCAAGGCCCTGGATTTGAATCTTACCTCTTCCACCCTTTCTCTACCCATGTGACCTTAGGCAAGTGACCTCATCACTGTGGGCCTCTGAAAATGTTGGGCTCTATGACCTCCAAGGTCCCTGCCCCCTCTCTGACCCTAAGGACCTGTCTCCAGGTCTTCACTTTTTCCAATGAGTTCAGTGCCTGATTCACCATCTTCTCACCCTCATCCTCTGCCCTCTACACATTGTAGGTGCTGAAGAAATGTTAGTTCTTCTGTTTGTTGCATTATCTACATTTATTGTATATAGCCCACATTTCCTCTACCCTCAATTCATCTGTTCCTTTGCATAATTGTTAGCATATTATTAGAGTGTGAGCTCCTTGAGAGAAAAGACTCTCTTCTGTTTTTCTGTGTATTTTTTAAAATTTTTTTTGGACTGGGGAAGGCAGGGCAATTGGGGTTAAGTGACTTGCCCAAGGTCACACAGCTAGTAAGTGTGTCAAGTGTCTGAGGCAGGATTTGAACTCAGGTCCTCCCAACTCCAGAGCCAGTGCTCTATTCACTGAGCCACCTAGCCGCCCCTTTTCTTTGTATTTTCAATCCTTACTATGGCACCTGGCACATAATAGATATTTAATAAATGCTCATTGACTGACTGACTGTAAGCTCTTTGAGGCCACACACTGTGTCAGTGTTTATTTTGGTATCCCAAATGCCTAAGATAATACATCACACATAGTAGGGACTTAATGTGTTTTTGTTTAATCAAATTCCTCCTTTTGATGGAAGCTTTGTAGACAGCCCCCTGTGACCTATTGTCATTTGTAGTCCATAATTATTTAAGACGGGGGTCAGGATGGGCAGAAGAAAGGGGGGCTAGTAACCATTTGGGGTGTTTTGAACTTATTTGCAAGATTATCTTAAAAGTCATCCACTGCTTTTGCAGGAAGAAAGGAAAGGGAAGTGATATTGAGAGTTTCAGAACAAGGCTGAAATGTGGGGGCAAGGGAGATTTAACTGAAAAGAGGAAGGAAAGAACAAAGGAAGTGTGGAAAGGAGAGCAAGAAAGCCTTTATCTTTCATTTGCAGGAAGCCTAGGCCTGTATGTGAGGAGGCCTCACTCGTAGGCCCCACCTGACCACTGGGTCAGCATGACCTGGTCCTCTATTGTTCATCCCCCCTTGAAGCGAGGCCTCCTGAGATAGAGCTCAGAGCTTCCGGAAAGGAGACAATGAAACATGGTGAATCAGTGTTGGAATTTACCAGCTCAGGTCCACCTACCTGGTGCCCACCACCACCACCATCATCACCTTCATCCTACCTCTAGTCACTTCCTTCCCTGGTCATTCTCTTACTACCCTCCTTGCTTCTTAGACTAGAAACCCTATCCTAGAGGAATTACCTCTTTCTGTGCTGATGCCTCCCTCTCCCTTTGTTTTTCTCCAAAATCCACCCTCTTTTCTTTCTCCACCTCCCTCCCTCTCCCATTTTCAGTTCTGGAAACATAATATAATCAACCCTATCATAAAATGGGTGTGTCAATCTACTCCTGTATGACTTTATAACCTGGGAACTTTCTAAATGCAAATACCTCTTCCTGACTACCTCTCTCCTATAGATAGACAGATAAACAGATATATAGATAATGGATATAAATATATAGATATTTAGAAGATACAAACATTGCTACCCTCTATTAAAATAAAAGCTTCTTGGGCGGCCAGGTAGCACAGCGAGTAAGAGTACCGGCTCCAGTGTTGAGAAGACCTGGAGATCGAATCCCGGGCTCAGACACTTAGCACCCACCCAGAAACACCTGGCCGTGTAACCTTGAGCAAGTTACTTAACCCCAATTGCTTAGGGGTGGCCAGGTGGCTCAGCGAGTAAGAGCACTGGATCCAGTGTTGGGATGACCTGGATCAAATCCGGGCTCAGATACTCAGCACCACACCCAGAAATAACTGGCCGTGTAACCTTGAGCAAGTTACTTAACCCCGATTGCTTTAAAAAAAAAAAAAGCTTCTTGAGGCCTTTGCTCATGTGCTAACATAACATTATTCTGTTCTATGTGTAACCACATAGTGCCTGTCATACAGTTAGTAGTAAAGAAATGATTCATTGACTTTGTAGCTGGGTGTCCTTGGGCCATAACCTCTCTGAGCCTCAGTTTCCTCATCTGTAAAATAGAGATAATAACTTAATTAGCTGTGTGACCTTGGGCAAGTCACTTAGCCCCAATTGCCCTCCAAAAAAAGGCAAAAAAAAAGAAAAAATAGAGATAATAATGCCTGTAGGGCCTACCTCACAGGATAGAGATGAGACTCGAGTCAGAGAATAAACACAGAGCCCTTTGTAAATGTTAGAATGCTAGATAAATGTCAGTTATTATTAAGAAAGGTCGTTCAGGGTCAGGCTCTGGGATGGTTTATAAACTCCTGCCTACCTATAGACAAACTGGCCCAAAGAGCAAGTTCTCTTGGTTTACCGAGATTTCATTCCCGCCCTCAGGCCTCTGGAAGCCGAGTTTGATGCCCCAAAAATGTTCCTGCTTTGGGAGTCAGATGACCTGGATTAGAATCTCCCTGGCCACTTTCCACCTGCATCATTTTGGCTGAGATGCTTCCCTTCCCCAGGTTTCAGTTTCTATGTCTATAAAATGCATGACTGGCCTAGACAGTCTCTGAGACCCCTTCCAGGATTGAATCTGTGATCCTAGGGTTTATGATTCTTCTTCCAGGTCCATTCTGGTCCCTCATTATGGCCGTGTTGTGTGACCCTTATTCTCTCTCCAAGAAAACAAATAAATGATTGGACCTCATGCAGGTCACAGGAAATCCCTTGGAACGTAGTGTACAGCCACAGCATCATCCAGTCCAACAGGGACAACATTTGAACAACTCACTCTAGTGGAAAGATCAACTTAACCACTTACTAACTTCGTCCTTCTGGACAAGCCTCTTAACCAATCCATGCCTCAGTTTATACATTACAGAATGGAGGCATTGTGATCTAATGGAGTGGAAGGAAGAAGCACCAGTTTTGGAATCAGGAAAGCTGAGTTTGAATCTTCGCTTCATACCTGTGTGAATTTGAGCAAAGTGCTTGTTTCCTGAAACCTCATTTGATTCACCTGTAGAATGGGAGTAATAAGACCTGAACTCCCTCCCTCCCCAGGCTGTCCTGAGGACCCAGGGACATAGGAACAAATTTTTTGTGAACCTTCAAGTACAATAGAAACATTGGATTTAGCCAGAGGCAGAAACTGAAATCAGGTCTTCCTGCCTTCCTTGGCTCTCTTGGAGTTTTCCATTAATTTTAACCTCTTCTTTGCTACTTGTCCCATCCATGCCAGGTAAATGTAAAACCCTTCCCCCTTCATTAAGCAGGGATGATGAGACCTGCCTTCCTCCATCCCAGAGCTGTTGCAAACCTTAGAGAAATGGTATTAATAACACTAATAATCCCAGCGACATCAGAGACCACCATTCATCCTCCTGTTCCCCCTTCTTACCAAGTCAGGGAAAAACGCCACTGCTTTCCTCCTCTCTGTTTTGAAGAGTTGAGGGATATCAATAATGTCTCGATCCACCAAGCCCAGCTCTCGCTTCAGGACCTCTCGGTTCCAGTCAATGCAACCCTGGGAGGTTTGACCAAGGGAAAGACAAAGGCAGAGTTATTGGAGACAAGACAATGAAACCAAAGAAAGAGTTGACTCCAGGAGAGAATCCGCCAACGGCTTGAGCGAGGAGCCTCTGTATGATGTCCAGTGCTAAGAAGGGTCACCTTGTTTCACCCCCCACCGTCATACGAACCTCCTTTGGGAGCCAGAGTCTGGCTCTAAGGCCAAGTCTTACAAGAACCGGCTGTCGGCAGGCACCTCCCTCCCTACACTCAACATTCCTTCTCTAGGAGCTACATTGCTCCATCCACAAGAATAGCATGAGTGCCTTTATCAAATACTTAGCTAAAATCTGGGTAGACTATATCCACAGTATTTCTCTGGCCACATCTTCCCCAAATGAAAGGTCTCTCCCATTAGAAATTAATGCCCCTGAAGGCTGAGACTGTTTCTGTTTCGCATTTGTCCTCACTATTGCCTGGGGAGTTAAACTGTTGATGTTGAGTTATTTTTCAATTGTGTCTGACTCTTCATGACCCAATTTGGGGTTTTCTTGGCAAAGATACTGGAGTGGTTTGCCATTTCCTTCTCCAGTTTATTTGACAGATGAGGAAACTGAGGCAAACAGGGTTAAGTGACTTGCCTAGGGTCACACAGCATCTGAGGCCAGATTTGAACTCAGGGAGATGAGTCTTCCAGACTCGAGACCTGGTGCTCTATCCACTGTGCCACCCAGCTGCCCAGCTATTGTGCTTGGGGCAGAGTAAGCATTTAATAAATGTGCTTTCATTCATACAAATAAATTCTCTTTTGTTCTCTCATTCAAATAAGGTTCATCTGGAATGCCCTTTTGGTGATAAGCCTCGCTGGGTCCTCACCTGATCCTTTTCTAGACTTTCACCAACTCTCTCTTTAATGAACCATTTGAGAATTTTCCCATGAATCAAAGTCAAGCTCCCTGGCCTCTTAAGGAGCAGTGTCTCAGAAATCACATCTTTCAGTTCATTCCTTATCTCCTTGAATGTAATTAGTAGCTGTGCTGGTGTTTGAGTCCAGGTCACCAGATCATCATCAGACCACAGATTTAGAGGTAGAAGGCATGTTAGAGATCATTTAGTCCAACCCCCTGATTTTATAGGTGAGGGTCTGAGGGGCAGACAAGTAAAGGCCCAGGTCACAGAGACAGGATTTGAATCCAGACCCTATGTCTACAAATCAAGGGTTCTTTCCATGAGTATCTTTCTCAACACCCTTCTGATAGATTAATCTATTAGAAGCAAATAATAGCTTCACATCTTGCCCTACTCAGGTAATGTATTTACATTAACCAGAGCCCTCTAGAGACCCCCAGCCAGAGGAGGGACTGTAGTAGTGGGAGCTGCAGGTCAGGTGGGCTGCTCAGTGCCCCCCAAACCACTTTCCAGAGGCAACAAGCTCCTCTACCTGGGTCCTCACCTGGGGCCACACATGGGGCCATACCTCTATAGGTCTTCCAGAGCAGCAGAGGAAAAGACACGCCCCAATCACTAGCTCTCCACACAGGGCCTTGCAGCTGCTCTGACTCACAGAACTTACTGGACCATAGGAGCGACTAAGGAACCAGGGTCAGCAAAGGAGGCTGAGTGTGACTGGAGAGACACAGGAGCCATGGGAGAGTGGCTTCCTTCTGGGGATGGTGGGTCCTCAGTGACATTTTTTTCTTCTTCTAGGATTTCTTTTTCTCTGCCTTCTGACTCTCTTTATAAAAAGCAATAAAGGAGACTTATTAATGAGTGTCTTCAACTTTCTCCATCCCTTTCCCAGTACCTGGACAAACTTGTTGTAACTGATAAGGCTTTCATTGGAGAGGATCTGATTGATGGACATGGTCTTCACCTGTGAACTTCCTGTGGAGGAAAGAGTGAGGAGGAGAGGGGGCCAGACAAAGACAGAGATAGGGAGAGAAACAGTGAGGGAAGAGAGAGAGAGAAAGAGAGAGTGAGACAGAGAGAGAGAGAGAAGAGTAAGGCAGAGAGAGGAGAGAGAGTGAAAGAGAAAAGAAAGAGGGAGAGAAAAGAGAGGAGACAGACATAGAAAGAGATGAGGATAGAGAGAGAAAGGGAAAGAGACAAAGGAGAGAGACAAAGACAGAGGGAAGCAGAGATGAAACAGAAATATGGGTGGAGGGAGAGAAACAGGAGAGAAATCAAGTTAGAAATTATTATCAGCAATTAAGAAAAAATACTCCCTTAAAATCCTATTGTTTTGAGGGCTTTAGGTTAGGAGGCAGGGTTCAAGTTCTCAGACACTGAGTCAGTATATTTCTGCAAGTTGAGCGGATACTTTCTTACTTAGCAAAGCAGTTTCGCAAGCATATTTGTGTGTGGGGAGGGAGGTGGTAGTAATTCCACACAGTGACCTGGTCCCTCTGACATCTTACAACTTTCCAGGGCATCAGGAAGTCTGAAATGAATTCCTGGAAGGGAGGTCAGGCCCTGAGGAAGAGGAGAAAAGGAAGCCCAGGGTACGGTTGAGCTGGGCTAAAAGCAGGATAGCACAACTTAAGTTTCTCATCCTAATATGGTAGAATCACTGAATTTCAGGGTTGGAAAGGACAGAGACCGCCATCCCTAGACAGGAATCCCCACTACAATGTACCTGTCTGGTGTTTATCCAGTTTCTACTTGAAGACTTCGGGTGAGGGGAAACTCACTCCCTCTAGAGGTGGCCCACTCTGCATTGAGACACTCACCATTGGAGAGGTGTTTGTGTGCTTTTTTCCCAAGTCTAAGTGGGCTTTTTGGCGATTTCTACTCACTACTCCTAGTTCTATCCTCTGGGGCCAAGCAGAATGAGGCAAATTTCTCTTCCCTCATGAGATCCCTTCACATACTTCAAGACAATTATTGGGACTCCCTTGTGGCTTCTTTTCTCCAAACAAAATCCTGCCAAGTCCTTCAACTATCCTTGCATGAAATGGCCTACCATCTCCTCACCAGCATTGGCCACACTTTCTTCTGGATTCACTCCAGTTTGTCAGTATCCTTTCAAAGATGTAGCCCCAAAGAACAGATGAAAAAATGTTCTTTTCCCTCTTTTTTTTAAAGGTGGGGTACTATGGGTGTGAAACATTGCATATACTGGCAGACTCACTTGATAAAGTGATTTATTTTACTTCCCTTCCCCCTTTATTTTAGCTTTGTTATAAGAGATGGCTCCCTGGGTAGGAGAAAGGAAATGGAGATAATCTGGAAACAAAGTCTATATAAAAACAAATGGTATCAATTTTTAAACTTTAATATTTTATTTTTCTCCAATTACATGTAAAAAAAAATTTTAACATTAATTTAAAAAATTTCTTGAGTTCCAAATTCTCTCCCTCTCTTCTCTCCCTATATCATTGAGAAGGTAAGTAATTTGGGGATCAATTTTTGTGTCCCCCCCCAAAATGAAGTGTCATAGTCTGACCATAGCAGAGGACAATGGGACTACCCCCATCCTCATTCTGAAACTCTGCTTCTATTAATGAAATCTAAAATCATACTCACTTTTTTTGTGTGTGCTGGTCATGTCACAATGTGGTCTAATACTGAGCTTGCAGTCCACTCAAACCCCCAAATCATTTTCACCCAAACCATGGTCTGGCCAAATTTTCCCATCCTGTAGTTTTTCTACAAGCCCAACAGTTGGTTCTTTGAAGCCAAATATAAACTTTTACATCTCCCTATTAAATTCCTTTTATTAGATTGGGCCTAATATTCTAGCCTGGTGACATCTTTTTGGACCTTGGTTCTGTCCTCCAACATGCTATCTGCACCTCCTAGCTTCAGGACACCCATAAATTGGACAAACATTCCCTCTACTGCTTCATCCGACAGCTGATACTCACTAGTGGGTAGCCAAACAGAGTAGACCCGATGAGTCAGGAGCTGCCACTCCTGGGGTCTCATGGTTTCAAAGGCAGGACACAAAACCTAGTATCTCTTAAATCCACATCCACCCCTTTTCCTTCTGTATCATGTTCTCACTGATGCCTGAGATAACTTGGGCTAATGTGGTTTGAGGCTCCCAGATTAGATCAGATCATTCCAGAGACGGCCGGGTATGTACCCGGGGGCCCTGAGTGGGGAAGTTTCGATGGCCTGAGCCCTTGGAACGCTGCCCAGAGGCCTGAAATCCTGAGGATTCTGTCAGTCTGCTTTGGGGAGGGTGTTTCCTCCAGGAAGTGGTCCTGACCACCTTCTCAAACCTCCTTTATAGACCTTCCCTTGTGCTACAAAGCCACCTACCCAGTCTAAATATCCCTCCCCATTAACATGCTGTCTCCTCCATTAGAATGGGAACCTGTGAGGGCAGGCTTTTTTTTTTTTGCCTTTGTTTGTATCCCTAGTGCCTAGAACAGTGCCTAATATATAATCAGTACTTAATAAAGTTGACTGACTCAATGACTGTCTGTCTCCCTCATTTGCCATTGAATATCTACTACTTGGAAAGCTGAGTTACCCTTCCATGCACAGATAAGCTCTCTCACCAGCTAGACTGGGAGGCAGTTGGGTAGGAGGTAATAAAGAAAGCCCCAAAGCTGCAGCTAGAAGGTATAGGTTCAAGTTTCTGCTCTGCAACAACAGGTGGTCCATGCAGGAGAGAGATTATTGAGTCACCTCCTTCTCTGGGCATCTGTTTCCTCACTTGAAAAATGATGGGGGTATAGGGGCATACTGAAATGATCTCTTAAGATCATCTAAATCCTACGATCACTTGTTAGCTGAGAGACTTGGACAAACCAGCTCACCTTTCTAAGTCTTAGTTTACCCCTCCGTAAAAGAAGAATAATATCTGAGCCTCAATTTCCCCATTTGTAAAATGAGAATTATATTATTTGGCCCTCAGTTTCCCCATATGTAAAATAAGAAAATTTGAGCCTCAATTTTCCCATCTATTAAATGAGAATAATAATATTTGAGTTGCAGTTTCCCTATCTGTAAAATAAAAATATTTGAGCCTCGATTTCTCTGTCTGTAAAATGAGAAATGAGTCACAGGGCTCTTGTGAGGAAAGTGTTATCTAAAATGGCCAAATGCATAGGAATGGGACCTGTTATAATTAGTATTCCCTAAATCATAATCACTCACATTTTCTTTTCTTTTTTTTTTTTTAAAGCAATTGGGGTTAAGTAACTTGCTCAAGGTTACATGGCCAGTTATTTCTGGGTGTGGTGCTAAGCATCTGAGCCTGGATTTGATCCCCAGGTCATCCCGACACTGGAGCCAGTGCTCTTACTCACTGAGCCACCTGGCCGCCCCTAAGCAATTGGGGTTAAGTAACTTGCTCAAGGTTATACGGCCAGGTATTTCTGGATGGGTGCTAAGTGTCTGAGCCCGGATTCGATCCCCAGGTCATCCTGACACTGGGGCTGGTGCTCTTACTCGCTGTGCTACCTTGCCACCCCAATCACTCACATTTTCTACTGTATTTTATGGCATATTTAAGATTTTGCAAACTTTTTTTCCTCATCCTGTGAAGTATCACCATTTTACAGATGGGGAAACTGAGGCTTGGAGAGGTACTATATGCTACCCAAGGTCACCTAGTTAATAAGTGATTCTAGGATTGGGGAGTCAGAAGGAAGTTTAGAGAACATCTAAGTCCAAACTTCTGATGTTACAGATGAGGAAATGGAATGCTTGGAGAAGGAGAGAAAAATGATTTGCCCAGGGTCACACAACCAAGTGTCAGAGGCTGGCCTTCTGGTTGCCAGGCTAAAGCTTTCTCTCTCTCCTAGTGACCCACCTTGAAGGTAGGGACTGCGTCTTCTTCTCTGCCCCCTCCATAATGCTTTGTAACTTGTTCATCAGTGGCTTCTGATTAGCCCTGAGAACCAGGAGTAGAACAGCTGGAAACCTCAGTGCGGAGAAACTTCCTAATAATTAGAGTTGTCGCTAGGTGAAACAGACTGCCTCTCTGGAGATCAACAAAGCAAGGCCAGATGACCCGTCTGGTCCTTCCTCTGCGGGGGATATAGAACATATTGGATCAAAGGGCCTCTGAGGTTCCTCCCCAGATCTCTGGCACTGGTGGGAACTGGGGGGTTGAGGACATAGGAAGGGAAGGGAACAGGCCCAGTAGGACCTTAGGGGCAGGGATGAGAAAGAACAATGTAACAAAGAACTCACCAATGACACCTTCAAACAGGAGGGCCCTCCCATGGCCCCATTTCTGTTTCTCCTGGAAAAGTTTGAAGCATGCTCCAGGGCTGGCCAGAAGCAGGCGGAAACCCTGTATGGAGAAAGGCAGGTTCCCTCACACCAGAGCCCTGATACCTACCATACACTTATGGCAGGGATTCTGGCCCTGCTCTCCAGGCAGGACACAAAGGGTCCAGGGTGTCCAGGGCCAGGCTTCCTGCTAACTTCAGTGGCCCCACAGGCAGTGTCACCACAGGGCCAGGCAGGACGGGCCAGGGGGTTTGTGGGCCTGAGCATCCATTCCAGAGGCTAGCAGAGGTAACCTGATACCAAGGGGTTACATGCCTTTACCCTGTATAGTTATAGGGTCACAGATTTAGAACTAGGGTCCAAGGCCTTACCAGCCAGTCTGGGTAGCTCTAATCACTCAATGCAATGTAAGCTCTTTGAGGGCAAGGGACTTTTCCACTTTCTCTTCAGCATCTAGCACAGTGCCTAATATAGAGAAGGACTTTACAAATAATTGTTGAATTCTTATCCACTCTCATTTTTACAGATGGAAAAGTTGAGGCCTAGAAAAGCCAAGTGACTTTGCTTTGGAAAATACATTCAGTAAGTAGCAAGACCAAGATTAGGAATCCAAGGATCTTATGGGTCATTCAGCCCAACCATTTCATTTTACAGATGAGCAAACTGGAGCCCAGCGAGGGGAAGGGCTTTCTTTACCCGAGATCAGACAGGTCAGAAGTAGCAAAATCAAGTCCTCTGACCCCAAATCCAACCCTAACTGCAGTGGCCCATGGTGTCTCTTGCCTGTGTTCGTGCATACATAAAAAGAGCATACCATGGTGATCATAAAACCCATCACCTTTGGGAAGCAGCAGAAAGGTCTTGGAAGAGATGAAGGGCCCTGACGGTCTCCAGAAGGGCTCACGAAGGGCCTCCCTCAGGGGAACCTTACCTTGTCATGAGGGACAGGGACAAAGCTTAAGAACTCATCCACATGACCCACGGCCAGCCAGTCCACAAAGAGTTCCACGGGAGGCTGAACTTTCTGGGCGTACAGGAAGTCCCGGACCACCTGCGTGACCCTCCTTCCACCGGATCTGGAGTAAAAAAGGTGGACAAAACATTACTCAGAAGTGACCCAAACATCTGGCTCAAATATAGGAGACTAAGCACCATTTCTCAATAGATAAATGGTTCAAGGCATAAACAGTTTTCAGAAGAAATATGCATGATCAGTGACTGTATGAAAAATAGGTATCTATATTAATAATAAGAAAAAAAATGCAGATGAAACTCTCAAGCTTCACCTTACATCCACCAAATTGGTAAAGAGGCTGAAAGATGGAAACTGTTGATGCTGGAGAAGCTTTGGGAAGACACGCACACAAATAGACATTATTGGGGGAGTTAGGAATGGGTGTAGCCATTCTTGAAAACAATTTGGAATTATGTGAGAAAAGTCATTAAACTATTCACACCCCTTGACTCAGTCATCCCACTACCGAGAATATACACCAAGAAAATCTGTGACTAAAAGAAATCAGACACGCACATACACATACACACATGCACACACACACACCCCAAATCCACCCTAAGTATTTATTCAGATAAGAAAGGTGATTCAAGAGAGATCATGGTAGATCATATGGCCTCTGGGCAGATACCAGAGCATTTAGTGACTTTCATTAGGCTTTAATTGTAGGTCATTAGTTCAAAACTCCAAAGACCCATGATTTCATCAGGGTGGGTACTGCAGGCTAGGTAGTATACAATCCCTCCACCTTTCATGGAGATGATCTCCAAGAGTTACTCTAGCAAAAAATAACCCATCCCCTTTCTTGCTGCTTACACCTCCCCACCTCCTTTCAGTTAAACCACACTGGTGCTCAGGGACTCTGCTCTTAACAAGGCAGGTCCTCTAACAACAGGCACATGTTCTTGAAACCTTTCCAGTTGGGAAGATTTGTTAATATTTGCATTCCAATGGCACAGCCCTTGAGTGCCTACCTGGACCAACGCCAGATTGAAAGGAGATAGTGGAAGAAAGAGAACAGACTTTTTGTGGCAGTTGGTACACGTTGTTACTTGTATTAATATACTAACAGTCTCATAGACCTCAAAAGGACCTCAAGAGGCGTGTGGGAGTCAAGCAAGTCTGAACTTGGGCACCTCACCCTCCGTTGGTCCCATCTGAGCAGTCAGTGCAAGGATTCAGGTTCATACCAGCGCCATGATCAAAAGTGGGTGAGCCAAGATTAGGACCCATTGGTTACTCTGGCTGAATTAGATCCATTCAGTTCCATGAACATTTATTAAGCACCCACTCTGTGCAGGGAGTTACAAATAGAAACCTGACTCTGTCGCTGTGCTCCAGAAGCTTACAATATGAATTGGGGCACTCTGCCCGTGCTGGAGATAAGTTCTGTTCTCTTTGTTCTCTCTGCTCTCAGGAGAGATTCTGCTACCGGACATTTTTATCTCAGTAATGAATTTCTTTCCCTCTCCCTGGAGATTAGCATCCATGAGTTGTTAACATAGCTTAATGGAGAGAGCCCTGGGTCCCAGACCTGGGTGCAAATCCAGCTTTTTATTTTTTTCCATTTACTAGCTGGAAAATCACTTCCCCTTTCTGACCCTCAATTGTGACATCTGTAAAATAGGAGATAATTGAAATCAGCAATATATTTCTTTTTTTCTTTTTTTTCAGCAATATATTTCAACAAGAGTTGATAAAGCTCCTTTTAAGAGCCAGGCACTGCAGATACCAAGACAATTTCCTGCCTGCAAGGAGTTTACATTCTAATAATAACTAACGCTTATGTAGCACGTGTGATACACCAGTCACTGTGCTGTGTTTTACCATTTCTGTCTCCCTTGATCCTCACAAGAACCTTGTGAGGCAGGTTCTGTTATTGTCATTCCCATTCTATAGATGAGGAAATTGAGGCTAACTGGCTTGCCTAGGTTCACACAGCTAGTAAATGTCAGGGTGGATTTGAACACAGGTCTTCCAGACTCTTGGCTCGGTGCTCTACCCACTGCACCACCTGGCTGCTTACCTGACAAACCAGGATGATTCAAAGGAAGGGTTTTGTAAACCCTAAGGAGCTAGGGGGATGTGAGTCTCCATTATACTTACTCTGAGTCTTACCTGGGGATCAGACAAAAACTAGGTGGGAGGGGGGGACCTCAGGGGCAGGCCAGATTGTGTCGGGGCAAAGATCCTCCCATGGCTCCTGAGATACTGCACTAGGCTGTCCTTCAAGGCCTTGCAAGGAGACTCTGGCAACGAGCATGCATTCTAGAGGAGGCCACTCCAGGGACAGAAAGGAGGAAACGGGCTGCCCCGAAGCAATTCTTCTGAATTCCAGTGCCTCCTCTCTGAGGATGAGCTCCAGCCTACTTATACATAGCTGTTTGCATTAGACTGGGCCTCTCTGTCTTTCCGTGTTTCCTTAGCTGTGCTGACACTCAGTGGGCGCTTAATAAATGTTTATTGACTGATTATTGATTCCTCCATTAGAATGTAAGCACTTAAAAATGCTCTTTGGTACCCTTGTCTCTTTTTTCTTCTTTCTTTCATTTTTTCTTCTTCCTCTTCTCTCTTTTTTCTCTGTCTTTCTGTGTCTCTCTTAATCTCTGCTTTCTTCTTTCCGCTACCATTCTCTTTTCTATCTTCTTTTCTCTCTCCTCTTCTGTCTCTCTATGTGTCTCTCTCTCTGTTTCTATCTCTCTCTCATCATCTCTCCTCTCTTTCTCTCTCTCTGTCTCTCTCTCCCATCTTAACTGACATTCTTTGTTCTGAGGGCACTTATACCTCTCACACTCCCTCCCAGCCCTCACATTCTTGTTCTAACATTTTATAGCCTCAGATTCCTGCAATCCACAAAGAGCTTATATTCTCTTAACAACAGTGCAGCTATGGGGCAGCTAGGTGGTACAGTGAATAGAGCACCAGCCCTGGAGTCAGGAGGACCTGAGTTCAAATCCGACCTCAGACGCTTAACACAAAAACTAGCCCTGTAACCTTGGGCAAGTCACTTAATCCCAATTGCCCTCAAAAAAAAACAAAACAGTGCAGCTATTCGGGCAGTAGGGAGAGGGTTCTAGCCAAAAAAGTCAGTCAGTGGCTGAGTTTAAGAATCCCAGTAATTAAGCCCCATTAAGCCCTCACTATCACACCAGAGCCAAGCAGACCTTCAGAGAACCCACACCTTCAGAATTTTGCATAGAATTCAGAGTCAGAAATGATGTTGATGAGAAATTTTCATTAACTGACTTGGGAATCATGAAACTCCAAAATACACCAATGTTTTAGGGATTGAAGCAGGGGCAGGGGAGAGAGCCCTGGTGTTCTATTAGAGCGAGGGTGTCAATCAACTTTTAAAAATAAACAGTCCAAGTCCAGAGATGCCAGGAGAGGCAGAGCAGTGGGATAGAAGGCAGACTGGTTTGGAACTTCTTGGCGATGTGGTAAAATCTTAAACAAATTGCTTCTTTCTGGTACTTACTTTGCCCAACTACAAATGGGAGGGATGATAACTAAGGCCTTTTCTGGACTTCATATTCTGCAGTCCAGGGGTGGGGAGGCTGAGACCTTGAGGCCATATATGGCCTCCTAGGTCCTCAAGTACCACATGGCCTTGAGGCCAAAGGTTCCCCACCCTGTACTAGAAGGACCCTAAAGCTCCTCCCAGCTTTGAATCCATGATTCTGTGAGCTGCATAACCATGATTTAACATCATAGATTTAAAACTAGAAAAAGTCTTAGAGACCACAGCCCAAGCCTCTCTTTTTCAGATGAAGAAACCGAGGCACAAATTTGTTACTTGCCTAGAGTCAGACAGCTAATAAGTGTCTGAAATGGGATTTGAACCTGAGTTTCTCTGACCCCAAGTTCAATACCCTGACCATTATGTCCACAATGCTTCTAAAACTTATTCATCAGGGGCACCTAGGTAGCATAATGAATACAGCACCGGCCCAGGAGTCAGGAGGACCTGAGTTCAAATATGACCTCAGACACTTAACACTTACTAGCTGAGTGACCTTGGGCAAGTCACTTAACCCCAACTGCCCTACCTTTCCCCCTACAAAAAGGAAAAAAAAAAGTTAAAACTTATTCATCCTTAGTTTTCTTATTTATAAAATGAGGATAATAATATCACCTACCTCAAAAGGTTCTCGGTGAGGCTCAAATAAGTTGTGATTATTAATAACAATGATATTTATTTTGTTGTTCAGTTGTTACAGTTGCATCCAACTCTTTGTGACCCCGTTTGGGGTTCTCCTGGCAGAGATGATCATCCTCATCAGAGTTGACATTTAAATAGCACTTCAGGGTCTTTAAAGAACTTTACAAATGTCATCTCACAGCCCTGGGGGTTAGGTGCTATCCTTATCCTCATTTTACAGATGGGGAAACTGAGGCAAAGGCAAAGTGACTTGCTTAGGATCACACAGTAAGTAAGTGTCTAAGCAAAGTGATTTGCACTCAGGACTTCCTGATTTCAGGTCCAGTGCTTTGGCCACTGCAGCCCTTGGCTATATAAATGTCCTGTGCATGTACTGACTCATATGCATGTATGTATATACACACATATATACTATAAAGTGATAAATATATGCACCATACATATATGCACATATTTATATAGAACATACATATCACACTGTACTAATACATACATATATAGGTGGTCATATGTATACAGTGATATGTATGTGTTATATAGAAATATATTAATGTATTATTTCTAGTATACACATATATAAATATATGTTAAAAAGAGCCACATGCAAGATGAAATATGTTATTCCTATTATACACACATTTGTATATATAAAATATATACATCACATTATACACACATATATATGTGTATATATGTATAATGTGATGTATATGTTCCATATAAATATAGTATTTCTTTCATACACATATAAATATATTTTATATAAAGGGCTATATGCAGTGATATATATTATTTCTATTATACACACATATAAACTCTTCATATATACAGTATAAAGGGCTATATGTAAGGTGATCATATTATTTACATTAAATGAACATATATATGTATACCCACACATACAGGGAGGGTGTCCCAAAAGTCTTAGTGCAGTTGAAGGCTTCAGTAGCTTTACTGATGCCCTCCAAAGTCCCTTCCTGCTCTGATTCTAGTGGTCTTCATTATGACATGGAGGTGAACCTGTGTCTGGGGTTTGGCAAGCTCTGGAAGGTCCTGTCAAATCTGGAAACGCTTTGTGCACCAGCCTGGTAACAGAAGGTCCTTCTTTCATCTGCATCCCAGCCCGACTCGGTAGGGAGAAACTTGTCACCCCGGGGTTTTGGCCACTTATTTATTTTAGCCTCAGCATGAAATCACTTGCTGAAGTGTGTGTGTTGCGGGGGGGGGGGGGCGTCCTGTGATGGAAGAGTGACATTGAAAGCCCCTGAAGGAGTGAAGGATATGCCCAGCCCCAGAGGACAGGTGCAGACAGTGGGACCTTCAGAGACCCATGAGACTACTCGGATTTCCTATTCCCTATGGGCACCATAGGAGGTTAGACCCACAGTGGAGAGCAGAGGTTGATTTTGAGTCTTCCAGGACTTAAAGAGCTCCCATGGAAGAGGAGTCAGTCTTGATCTGCTTGGACCCAGAGGTCAGGGCAGGGAGCTGTGAGTCAGAGGTTGGAGAGGCAGACTTTGGTCCATAAGAACCAGACCTTCCTAATGAGGAATGAGGTGCCTGGGGGTCAGGGGGCTGCCCCTCTGATGGATGGAAGCCTATGGGAAGAGGTTGGATGACCATTGGTCAAGGATTTGGGAATTCCTGCTCAGGTAAGGGATGGTTGGCCTCTGATGTCCAGACCATCTCTGAGGGCCTGTGATTCTGTGACAGAGGCTATTTTGTGTAGAACCAGAGGGTTTCATTTAATGAAAACTCTGATTTCCTTCATGTAGGGACTGCCCAATGAGTTAAATTCTTCTAAGGGAGGCCTGAATCTTTCCTGAAATTTAGGGTCTTAGAGAGTTGCTGGGGTCACTGAGAACTAAGTGCCATGCTCCGGGTCACACAGCCAGCCTGCACCAGACACAGGACTTGAACCTGGATCTTCTTGATGACCATTTATCCAAAGAGGCTCAATCTCAGTGCCAGATGATAGGAAGATGGATTGGACCTTGATTTCAATGGGACAGGAAACACCATCCATTAGCTAATAGTTTTTGAGAGCAGCCTGGGACATGGAGAGGGTGACTGTCCCAGGGTCACACGACCTACACACACATACACACACACACAGACACACACACACAGACACACACACACACACACACACACACCCCCCAGAGCCTAGACTTGAACTCTCTTTCCTCTCTCCAGGACACTACGCTACCTCTCAAGGACGGCTCTCACCATGCTAATGCCTGGGCATCTTGGTTGGGAAGGCCGTTTGCTCTCCCTTCATGGTTCCTCCCCAGGGCTGCTTGGGGAATCACCACATCTATGGAGGATAGGAATCACAATAATAATAAAAAACTCAGATGTGTGTCTGACTGTTCACAGCATGATTCAGGGCAATGAGGGCTGGACTGTATCAAGAGGGTATGAGTTCAAATCCTCCCTTCAATGTTCACTAGCTGTGTGACCACAGGCAAGCCCATTAAACTCTGAGCCTCAGTTTCCTTGTTTGTAAAATGAGGATAATAATGGCACCTACCTCCCTGAATGATCAGAAACTCAGATGAGATGATGGCTGTAAATTGCCTTGCAAACCTTTAAGCACTAAATAATTACTAGTGACTATTATTATTTTCAAATTGATTTCATAGACACTGCTAGGTTGACCCTCATAACAACGTTGTGAGGCTGACCTAGCAGGACCAGGTTCCTCTTCCCCTATTTAGCAGAAGAAACTAAGAGGTAAGGTCCCATAACTAGAAAATGGCAGGGCCAGCACTTGGATAAAGCCCTTTGGGGACTAGTCTGTGCTAAGAACTCTAATTCATTGTCAGAACTATACTGTAAGCCCCAAGAGAACAGGGACTGTGTCTTTCCTAAACTCCATATCTCCCCCAGACATTTGTAGAGCTCTGCATACATTAGGCAATCAATAAACATCTGTGAGATTAATCAGTTGCATTCTGACTATATCTTACCAGCATTTTCCCTCCCATGGGGGGCAGCTAGGTGACATAGTGGATAGAGTTCTGGGCTTGGAGTCAGGAAGTCCTGAGTTCAAATCCAGCCTCAGAAGCCTATTTATTAGCTAATTGTGAGAACCTGGGCAAGTTGCTTGACTCTGCCTGCCTAAGTTTCCCCAAATGTAAAATGAGAATAATAATAGCTCCTACTTCACAGAGTTATCAGGAGGCTCAAGTGAGATGATATTTGTAAAACCTTTAGCATAATGCCTGACCCACAGTGTTGTGCCCAAACCCAAATTACCCATCTCCTGATTTGAAGCCCACCGTTAATCCCCTTTCTATTTGTCTTTGTCTCTTTCCTACACCCTGTAATAGCTTGAGGCTATTAAGGCATAGTCCTGGGTATTGCCCAAGGCATAGTCCCCTAACCCTCTACTTCCTGAATTAGCATTCTGTATATTATCACTATGTACAAGGGTCAGTCCCACGGTTATGGTACAAATTTATCTAAAGTTTATCTCGAGAAGAGACTACCCTGTACTCATAACATGACCCTAACCTGTCCCCATTACCCAATGACCCTCTTCCCTGTTCTAGGAGGGACCTTTATTTCAGGAAAGAGACACCCTTGTACCCTTGCACCATCTTCCCAAATTAGCCCTGAGCTATAGATCTAACCAATGGCAATTCTTGGCTTCTGTGCATCATTGCTTATGCTAGCTCCCCTCCCCAGTTCTGGTTTTTGTGGTTTTAGCCTTTATAAGCACTGTGTGTACCCCAATTCAGGGCTGCCTGATTTGAGTGTGTACTCCAGGCAGTCGCGCACTTGATCAATAAATCCACACCTAAATTTACCTTTAACCCAGGTTTCAGCTCGCTCTTATTCTCTGCACAACATTAGTAGTAGAAGCTATATAAAGGCTTGCTCCCTCGCCCTCCCACTCTGTACCAGGCACCTCCCATATCCATGCCAGGAGGCTCCATCCCTGTCTTTCCCTCTTACCCGGGCAAGTTGCCCCCAATAAGGATTCTTCCCAAGGGGTACTCCTTCCCATTGGCCACCACAGGGGGGCTGACTTCCAAGTTCCCAAAGGAATCCAGTCCACTGACAGACTTGTCCCGAGGTTCCCTGGTGACGTAGCCAAAGTCTGGGCCCTGGGCAGAAAGGGAGGGAACAGAGTCAGCTGAGAGCTCAGGCAACAGCCAGAGCGGTCAACAGATGACCGTTTCCCAATGTACTTCTGAGATCCCAGGGCATCTCTTGGTTGTCTTTGACTCACAGAGGATCCTTGAAGGCACCAGAGGACATTTTACTCCCCCTGCAAACTGGGAAACTGAGGCCAAAAGAAAAACCATGACTTACTCATAATGGTGCAGGCAGAGGAGCCAGAAAGGGAAAGCTGGCCTTCCCGACCCCTTTATCCCCTCTCTTTGTGAAGTTCTGCATTTTACAGAAATACAAAGACTCCTCATGTAGACAGACCCCAGCTTTCATATCTGTTAATTAGGTACTCTGGCCAGATAATCATTAAGTGTTCTTTTTGCTATGGCATTCTGTATTTTCAGGTCCCCTTTAGCACTGACATTCTGTGTTCTAAGGGCCCTCCCAGCCCTGACATTCTGTGTTCTAAGGGCCCTCCCAGCTCTGACATCCTGTGTTCTAAGGCCCCCCCCCCCAGCTCTCACATTCTGTGTTCTAAGGCCCCTCCCAGCTCTGACATCCTGTGTTCTAAGGCTCCTCCCTGCTCCCGCATTCTGTGTTCTAAGGCCCCTCCCAGCTCTGACATCCTGTGTTCTCATTTCTTCTTCCATTTCTGACTTTTCTACATCATTTCTATGCTTACTCATTCCTTAGTCTAGCATACCCTCACCAGAGTACTGAACAACAGGAAAGTCACTTGAACAGATTCTCAAGGAAAGATACTGACAAACCAGGGAGCCCATTAAGGATGAGGCATGAACAGACTCCCCACACCTCCCCTCCCGCCCCCCACTGGCTCTTCTCTCCAGACAGGCCTCTGGGGAGAATCCAAATGGCAGCTGCCGTTTGGCCCTGCAGTCTCGTGTAGGAATGAGCTTGAAGACCAGGAAGGGGCCACCTACCAGGATCCTTTTGTACGGAAAGTCCTGAAGCTCGCCATTCCGTGGGGAGTCAAAGACCACAGGGAAAGTCTTGTGTGGAGCCTGGATATACCCCAATTCCATCTCATCCTGCGAAGAAACGGATTCTGGTTGTTGTGCAATAGCTTTTCTGTCACATCCAACCCTCCACGAGCCCATTTTGGATGTTCTTGGCAAAGATACTAGAGTGGTTTCCCATTTCCTTCCTCTGCTCATATGGCAACTGTGTCCAGAGTCACATGGCTAGTGTGAAGCCCGATTTGAACTCAGGACTCCCTTCCTTGAGGATAAGAGAGACAGTTTATAAAGGTCTTAGAATGTCCTGCCCATTGGTCCTTCCAGGGGAGAGGTGTCAATAGAGCCCTGCATCTTCAAGTGGTCTCTCTCTCTGTCCTTTGTCTGTCTGTCTCTGTCTCTGTCTCTCTGTTTCTTTCCATCTCTCCCTGTCTCTCTTACCCCTCTCCCCCCCCCACCTCTTTACTTTATCCTCTCTCTATCCCTCTCCATCTCTCTGGCCCACAAAACGGAGTGACCTCCTCACCTGTATCCAGCGGTCATTGCGGTTCTCGGCCTGGGGACAGATGGTCAGCTTGCAGCCCGCTTTCTTTGCCAAGTGTGCAACTGCTTCCACAAAGTGGGTGTTGTTCCTTACTCTGTGGACAGGTCAGAAGGTTAGGTGTCTCAAGATACGTCCAGGGGACTGGGAGAGATGCAACAGGAGCTCCCCAAGTGGAAAAGGAGGCCACTGCTCCCCATAACCATCTCCTGAAGTCAGACTCACTTGCACACATACACCTCCACGGGTGGGAGGGTGCTTGGGGTCATGATCCAGGGGGCCACACGGAATACAACAGTGTCTGTGAAGATTGGGGACTCTGGAAAATCCTGCAGGGAAGAACCAGAGAAGCCGCCTCAGCCAGTGATCCTTAAAGAATAGTGTTTTATAAACTCTGGAGGAATTCTGAGCTAGGCCCTTGTCAACAAGGTGTTGGAGAACTATGGACTTCCAGGGTCTGGCAATCTCTGAACCAAGCTCACTCAAGGGAATAAGGAAGGGTTCAGATGGTATTGTCACTCACCTTAGGACATGGTCATTGCTGTCTAACCTTTGGTGTACTCTGTGTTTGAGAACTCAGTCAGCTTACAGCACAGTCCGTAGCACCAGACTTTCCCTAGGGGCATACACACACACACACACACACACATACACACACACACTACAAGGAAACCTAAACACAGCCACACAGAGAAAATCCTCCAGATAGCCAATCTCCTCAGAGGTGTCCTCTCTCATTGAAAGGTCTCATATGGCTCTCTGCTCTCCCTAAATACACATTCCAACCACTCTATTATAATGGGTGGGGTAGGGGTGCAGGATCCTAAGTCCAGAGGTTCATGTTCTCTCTCTCTCTCTCCTCTCTCTCTCTCTCTCTCTCTCTCTCTCTCTCTCTCTCTCTCTCTCTCTCACTCACTCTCTCTCTCTGCTTTAACAAGGTCCCTACAGATAACCTCAGGGTAGCAAAGAAGATGGTGCCCTTCTCAGGATTATTAACATCAGTTACTATCATACTATCATCAGTTGGGATAGGGAGGTGGTCAGATGACGGTTGAGTTTGGAAAGACTGAGGCTTAGTGGATGGAGTGGGGGTGGCAATGGAGATGAGGGGGAATAAAGATTGACATCTATACAATTCTGAGAGGCATGGACAAGATGTACATGAATGACCCCATGACTGAACTCTTTATAGTGAAACTAGCATACTTTGAGAATACCTGTCCTGACCTGAGGAGCCAGCAACTGAGGGAGGTAACCTTTGGCCCAGCAGGACAATAGCTCCAGCCCTCAGGGGCACCAGGGCTCCCAAGGTGGTCAGTGTCTACAGGTGGTGACCATGACTCAGGTACCATCTCTTTCAACAGGTTCATATCTCCTTCTGGTAGGAGATGAACCCTTCATCCTGGCCTATGCCATCCTCTACCTCAACTGTGTAGGTAAGTGATGAGGGTGCAGCAATGATGGTCCTGGCCAGCTCCTCAGAGGGAACGGAAATGGGAAATAGGCCCTAGTGGTCAGAACATCAGATGCCCAACCTCCTAGGCCTAGGTGAAGTCTTCTCTGAAGAGGTGACCCAACTCTACTGGCTTTTTTCCATGCTTATGTTATAGCCAATAGCCCTGAGATCACAGCCCTTCCCCCACCTACTTCTGGGGTCTAGTGTCAATGCTCAATGCCATGTATCCCCCCACCCCACCCTACATACCTGATTGGAATCATCCAACAATGTGATGTGGAAGGTGATGAGCCCAGAGAAGCCAGCATCAGGGAAGGAAAGTCCTTCTACATAGAACTTTTCTTCATCCCCATTGAAGCGAGGAACCACATAGGATACTTTGTTTGGCCCTAGAACATACCTGTAGGCTTCACATGAGTCCTCAGGACCTGAAGGGGAGAGATGGAACATAGGAAGTAAAGGGGAGAAGAAGGAGGAAGAAGTCATCTCTCTCTCTCTCTCTCTCTTTTTTTTTTTTGCTTATTTTAGAGAGGGGGAAGTAGGGCAATTGGGGTTAAGTGACTTGCCCAAGGTCACACGGCTAGTTTTGTGTTAAGTGTCTGAGGCCAGATTTGAACTCAGGTCCTCCTGACTCCAGGGCCAGTGCTCCATTTACTGCACCACCTAGCTGCCCCTGTCACCAATCTCTTTTTTTTTTGCTTTTTGGAGGGCAGTTGGTCTTACGTGACTTGCCCAAGGTCACATGGCTAGTTTTTCTGCTAAGTGTCTGAGGCCAGATTTTGAACTTAGGTCCTCCTGACTTCAGGGCTAGCCTCCCCTGTCACCCATCTCTTAAAAAGCTAGAGACATGCAGGGTGGGATGGGTCATGAAGTCCTTCCCATAAGGCAGAAGAGGCTTCTTGTCCAGAGCCACCCCTTGACCCCTAGAGTTCTTCCTCTGGGAAGAGGAAGAGCTGGGAACCACAGAGAGGCAGCAGCAGGCTGGACTTGACCTAGACTTCATCATTTCTTGGTTCCCCATTGCTACTTGCTGTGTGTGCTAAGGAGGAGAACAAGCCCCAAACCCAAATTAACAGACTCCTTAGAAATCCTGTCAATGGCATCGCCATCCTTCCAGGCCCCCGGGTTCATAACCCAGAGTTGTCCTTGACTCTCCTCTCTTCACCCGCCATATCCACCATGGCCACCTCATGGGTTTAGAGCTGGAAGGGACTTCCAAGTCTGTCTGCTTTCTAGCCTCTTTGTTTTACAGATGAAGAAACTGGGCCCCTCAAGTGACTTGTCCAGGCTCACACAGATACTAAAGCATCAAGCCCTATGACCCCAGAGCTAGGGCTCCTTCCACCCCATTATGCCATCGCCCTCCCCACCTTTCACAGCTCTGCTAAGGGAGCTTCTGTTCTGTAATGCTGTCCTTGACATCCCCAGTTTTCTAATGCTCCCCCCCTTCTCAAATTACCTTGCTTTCATCTCAGTAGAATGTAAGCTCCTTGAGGGCAGGAACTATAGAACCATAGATTTTGGGCTGGAAGGGGCTATCTAATCCAATCCCTTTATTTTACATATGAGAAAACTGAGGTCCAAGGAGTTAAAGTCATTTGACTAAGGCGATCCAAGTAGTAACTTACAGAGGTAAAATTTGAATCCACTCTATCATGCTATCTCTCTTGGCTTTGCCTAGAGAAAAACTCTGACCATGCAGGAATGTTTAGCTTTATGAATCCTTGAGGGGCTCTCTGTCTTCAAATACCAAAGTTCTATTACATGGAAGAAGAGTACTTCTTCCCAGAGGGCTCAATGAACAGGAAGCAATGGAAAAGGGGTTGCAGAGAGGCAGTTTGGGGCTTGATATCAAGAAAATCAATGACAGCTGTCTGAAATTTGAATTGGATGCCCTGGAGAGAGTGAGTTCCCCATCAGTGAAGGTCTTCCAGAAGAAGCTGGATGATCATTTTTCAGGGATGTCACAGAAGGGATTGCTGCTTGCATCTAACTTAGATGACCTCTGAGGACCTTTCCAATTCTAAGATTCCTCCCTCCCCCTGCCAGCTATTCCCTTGATTACAAGGGAGGATAGAGTGCGCTGGTTCCATGCAGCCCATACCCACTGTAGGAAACACAGTTTAGTGGCCATCTCTCCTAGTGATGGCAGCTCTGCTGGAAGCGGTATAAGGGAATTGACTCACCACAGGCATGGAAGACTCGAGCCCTCTCAGCATCAACACTGGAGACATGAAGAACCAGCTTGTGGTCATCAAAGAGGGCAGTAGGGCCCTGGGTGCTCAGGATCATGAGTGACATGTCTTGAAGGTCTGAGGATGCAGAGGTAAAGGGTTGCTTAGACCCGCAGACACTCCTACCAGTGGCCATATTCTAGTGGTCTCCTCCCACTTCCCATCCATGCCCTGTTCCACCTCCTCCCTTGGGTCTTGGACCACAAGCAAAAGTAATTACACTCAGGATAGAGCCTAGAGCTGGGAATTCAGACACCTGGGTACAAGTCTTAGCTCTTACAATAACTCTTCATTTGATGTCAAATCAGTCCCCTCATCTCTCTAGGTCTCAAGTTTCCTTACCTGAAAAATGAAGGAAATAGGCTAGAAGAACTCCTAGTCTTCTTCCAGCTATAAATCTATGGTCTTATGATCCTAAGTCACAGGATTATAAGATTCAGAGCTGGAGATACCTCGGCAGTCATCTAATCTAATTTGACAAAAGAGGAAACTGAGACCCAAAGAAATTAAGTGATTTACTTAAGGTCACAGAAGAGCCAGAATTAGAACCCAGACCTCTATTCTGATTAGACTCATAGAATGTGATCTGATACTAGTCCATGCTTCCATGAAGCCACCTACATGCTATGAATGATACCCTGAGGCATCATGGAACTTCTTCCGTTTTAGAATCAGATCTCAGGGCTAAGGGGTTGATAGCAATGGGTAAAATGGAGCCCTGTGGACCGTGGAGCCACACCAAGAGCCCTCCCCCACTCAGGACCAAGGTCAGCCCCTTCCGCTGGCTCCCAGGGAATCCTTCATGTCTTCTGTCCAGGGAACATTGACTGTACCTTCAAGGCAGCGCACACGTTTGTCACAGTTATCTCTGTCGTCACAGGTAAGATCATCTCGGTCACAATTCACCAAGAGGACTGCTCCATGTCCACCAGGTCCCCACACCCAATGCCTCTGACAATAAGAAATTATAGTTCACCAATGGGGTAAGCCTCCCTCCCTCTCCAAACCCTATGCCCTCTCTCCTGGGGATACAACAACCCCTTCCTCCAAGATTTCACCCCCATACTCCCTTCCAAATCACGCCTCAGAGGCTACTATGATAATCTTCTCCAAAAAAACCTTTCATTTCACTCCTCTGCTCCTGAACCTTTTTCAGCTCCCCAGCACCTATGGGAAAATCTAGACTTCTTCATCCATCATTCAAGGCCCTTGACACTGTCCATACAAAACCTAGCTTCAATTTCCATTCCAACCAGGCCCTTTTCACTATCCTTCATAGCTGCCATATTCACTCTCCTCTTGTCTTGGCTTATGCTGTTTCCCCCTGCCTAGAATTCCCTCTCCCTCTCATTCACCTCTGTAGATCCCATCTACTCTCCATCCTTCCAGAGGTGACATGCCTCATTTCCTACATGAATTCTCCCTGCACCCCATCCCCAATCCTTATGGGCTATAAGGATACATAGAGACATACACCAAGCTCAGTAGCCCTACCTAGTTCGAATTAATGCGACAAACATTTTTAAACACCTACTGTATGCAGAACACTGTGCTGTTTAACAATGTTTAGATAAGACACAGTTCCTACCCTCCTAGAGCTGCCTGTCTGGTAGAGAGGGATAAGACAGATACATAGAGTACCCAATGCCAGGAGCATTGGAGAGGTTCAAAGACAGGTTCTTTGGGAGATTCAAGCAGAAAGGGCATGATTGACCTGGAGGACAATCAGGGAAGACTTCCTAGAGGAGGTACCTTTTGAACTGGGCCTGAAAGAATGCTCATCAGTCAAAGGGGGTGAATACGTGCCCCTGTTCAGGGGACAGAGAGTGATCCAGTCTGACTAGAGCATGGACAATATGGAGGAGAATGCCAGGAAATAAGGCTGGAAGGGAGGTGCCAGATAGTAGAGAGCCTTGAAGGCCAGACAAAGGACGCTGAACTTGTCTCAGGAGGCAATGGGGATTTACTCAAGCTTTGTGAGCAGAGTTGTGACATCATCGACTGTAGATGGATACTAGGAGAGTGAGAATAGAGGCTGAATACCGCTAAGGAAGACATCACCAGAATAGGGACACTTAATTCTTCTCTATTTCATGTGTAAAAGCTTTGATGCTTCAATTAGACTATGAGCTCTTTGAGGGCAAGGCCAGCTAGTAACTTCCCTCTGGGCCTCCCTTCCATTTACACTGTGCAGATTTTGTATGTACCTAGCTATTTACAAACTCTCTGAGGGCAGAGGTTGTGGTTTGGGCTTTCTTTGGATCCCCAATGCTTAGCACAGAGCCTGGCACGTAGTAGGTCCATAATAAATGTTTGTTGATTGACTGATAGCTCTTAGCACTAGACTAGGCACAGAATAAGCATATACTCAATAAATTTCACATGGCTTGCCCTTTGAGGAAGGAGGCCTCCTCGTGGCTGCCTAGACTTAGTGATGTCTCTGGTCGCAGAGGGATACCAGTACCACCCCTGTCTGGGCTTGGCCGGGCCTGGGGACAGCTCCAAAGTGGATTTCCTCCACTGCGTCCCCCAGTACACCTGTGCCCAAGAAGGGACTGAGTACCTTATCCACGTAGTTCCTCTCCACTTTGCCATCACAATTCATGTCGGCGTCCAGAGAGATGTCTGCACCATTGTAAAAAAAAGAGGTGTGAGTCAGGACAGGATCCCAGAGCTCTCCGGGTCTGCCCCAGGCTGGTCATTGGCCCCCAGGAGCAGGCCAGAGATGGCAGGTGCCCAAGAAGACTGTCTTCTTAGCAGACTAATTCTTCTAAGAGGGTCAAAGCTGGAAGAGGCCTCAGAGACTGTATAGTTCAATGCTATCATATGACAGATGAGGAAACTGAGTCCCAGGGAAGCCAAGAGGCTATGCTAGGATCACACGGAGTTGTCATTCAAAGCCAGGACCCATGGCTCTAATACCAATGCTCTTCTACTGTCCCCTGCTGCCCCTCTCAATATTTTTCCTGGAGAAAAGCTCTGGCCATCCCCAAGTTCAAACCAGGGAAGGGACTTGTTCAGAGTTTCACAGCTAAATAAGTGTTAGAGCTGAGATTCAAACTCAGGTCTGTTGGGTATAAGTCTAGCCTTCTTTCCATTGTCCCATACTCAATCATTCTTCAATGGATGAAGGAATGAATGAGCCACCTATAGAATGAATTTTGTTGTTCAGTCATTTTCAGTTGTATATGACTCTTGTTGACCCCATTTGGGGTTTTCTTGGCAAAGATACTAGAGTGGTTTGCCATTTCCTTCTCCGACTCATTTTGCAGATGAGGAAACTGAGGCAAATGGGGTTAAGTGACTTGTCCAAGGTCACACAGCTAATAAGTATCTGGCTGGATCTGAACTCATGTAGATGAGTCTTCCTGACTGTAGGCCCAGTACTCTATGTACTATGGCACCCCCTTGCTGCCCTACAGAAGAAGTAGGTTGGGCTAGCTAATAATAACAGCTTACATGCCCACAGGGCTGTACAGCTTACAAAGGACTGTGAATTAAGCAGCCAGAATAAGTTCTCTTTGTACTAAACCTGTGATTTCTTTGGCAAAGGGAGTTCCCAGTGAGAAATTCCCTCTATTAATGCACCAATGCAGCACCTTCGAGTCCTGGGGAGCTGCCAAGGTTCAGACAGTCAGCTTGTGTAAGAAGCAGATCTTGAACCCAGGCTTTCCTGACTCTTGGAATCCAGGACGTCAGAGCTGGGAGGGCCCTTAGAACCCAGAATGTTGGATTTGGGAAAGCCCTTAGAACACAGGATGTCAGAGTTGGGAGGGATCTTAGAACTCAGAAAGTCAGAACTAGGAAGGCCCTTAGAACACAGAATGTTGGAGCTGGGAGGACCCTTACAACACTACGTGATACTGACTCCCTAAACTTCCCATTTTGCAGATGAGAAAATTAGAGCAAGGAGAGCTTAATAGATCTGCTCCTGATCAGGTAGCCAGGAAAGAATGGGAGGTGAGATTAGAACCCATGTCTCCCAGGTCCAACACTCTGGTAGGCATTGGTAAGGCCCCTTCTGGCTAGGTGCCCTAGGTGCCAGGAGGGTATGGACAAGAGTGGCAAGGATGGGCAGCCTGGACGGGCCACTATTGGCCTCATTACAAGGTGGTCCCCCATTGCTGCAGTCACATTTGCTGAGATGCTGAAACATGGCTGTGAAGCGTCAGAGTCAGGATCAGGGCCCTTGTCTTGGGATTTTTAGGACAGTGATGTTTCCAGTGCACGAAGGCCACCCTATTTCTGTTCCCTCTGAGGAGCTGGCCAGGACCATCATTGCCACGCCTTCATCACTTACCTACACAAGTGAGGTAGAGGACGGCATAAGCCAGGGCCAGGGGATCATCCTTGGAGTGGTAGGAGATCTGAACCTGCGGAAAGAGATGGTCCCTGAGACACGGTCACCGCCTGCAGACACTGACCGCCCTGGGAGCCAGCAACCAAGGGAGGTAGCCTTTGGCCCAGCAGGGCAGCAGCTCCAGCACTCAGGGGCACCAGGGCTCCCTATGAAGCCCGATCCTCTCCATTCTGCTCAAGGGGGACCAAATCACTGATGGGTCTGGTCATGGGGGAGCTCACAAAGTAGAACCAAGGGAGGATTCGTGACTCAGTGGGAATGCAAAAGCCCTCAGAAGTCTGTGTGTTATTAGTGCCTGGACCTCAGGTGGTCCATCTGGGAAATGGGAATATTCATGCAGCCAAAGCAGGAGGCTACTCTTCCCTCAGCCCTGACCCTCCCAAGACATTCACACAACTAGCTCTGGCAGCTTCAAGTCACATAGGTCATGGCTTACAAGGACTCTGACTTAGTCTTGAAATTTAGTTCCAACTCTGACACATCTATGTGACCTGGAGAAGACACTGCCCCATTCTGGGCCTTGGTTTACTTATTTATAGAATGAAAGAAACCGCTCCAGTATCTTTGCCCAGAAAACCCCAAATGGCTTCACAAAGAGGCAGAGCGAATTGAAACAACTGAAAAAGGGGGGAGGGGAAATGATCTCTACATTTCCTTCTAGTTCTAATGTTCTATGTTCTAGGGGCCCTCCTAGCTCTGACATCCTGTGTTCTCAGGGCCCTCCCAGCTCTGACCTCCTGTGTTCTAGGGGCCCTCCCAGCTCTGACATCCTGTGTTCTACGGGCCCTCCCAGCTCTGACATTTTGTGTTCTAAGGCTCCCCCAGTTTTGATATTCCATGTTCTAACCCTCATCTCACCCCTAATTTTGAGATTCTATGTTTCTCTAGCTCTTTTTTTTTTTGGAAGGGGGAGGGCAGGGCAATTGGGGTTAAGTGACTTGCCCAAGGTCACACGGCTAGTAAGTGTTAAGTATCTGAGGCCAGATTTCAATTCAGGTCCTCCTGACTTCAGAGCTGTGCTCTATTTACTTTGCCACTTCGCTGCCCCTGTTTCTCTAGTTTTATAAAGAATAACACAACTTTCTAAGGCAGAAACATTCATGCCTAGTGTTCAAATTGCTGTGTCACAGCTATTTTCCATGGACACTTGCCATTTGAGGATTTATTTCTCGGCCCCTCAGATCTCTGTCTCTGACTCACTTAAAATCAACACTCCCCCCACCCATTACAAGGAAACAGACCCTTTCTACTTAGACACACCCATAAATCCATAATAACTGCTCCCCATTGATTGAATCCTAGCAATAAAATTGGCCCCAGACATGGAGTTACTTACGTCTGTCCCCTTCATCCCAAATCCAAGTATAGGATGGGGTTATATTCAGGTCTCACAAAATAGTCACTGCAACAGTTATCAAAATCAAGGGATGATTCATCTTGGGCTTCAGAGGTGAGAAGGGAAGGGCTATGGGAGGTCCAGAGACCCTCAGGGCCTTGGAGCCACAGGGTTCTCTCAACCAGGGTTCTCTCCTTTGAGCCACAAGCCTCTATTGTGTGTCTAACTAGGTACTAGGCAATGTCAGAGTTTGGATAAGGGCAGATTAAAAAGTGGTAGCGATGCTGTCAGAAGGCTTTGCATGGCCCTACGGAGAGAAACCCAAGGGTCCAGGCTAAGATCACAGAAGGGGAGAGCTGGGAGGGACCAGAGAGCACAGAATGTCAGGAAGGAGGATGTGGGAATTAATGGAGTCAGCCTCCTTCATTTTACTAATGAGGAAAGAGAACAAGCCCTGAGAGAGGAAGCATCTCATTGAAGGTAACCCAGTGATTGAGTTTCCTTGGGAGGAGATTCCAATCACTCAAGTGTTTCCTGCTGAATCTCGAATTCCACACCTTTGGCATAAGGGACCCACTTACGTGACAGTCATTCAGGTCATTGCTTGGAGAGTTCATGACAACAATGATATCAAGGCCCATGTTAAAGGGCCACCTCCTGGTGTCGGCACGTTCCCTTGAAGACTCCATGTTCGGGGAGATGTAGATATCCACGCCTGGGGTGCCATAGACTTCGAAGGTCTCCGTGCCCTCTGGCACAGACCTGAGAGAGACAGGGAATGATGGTAGATGCTAGAAAGATTCTTGGCTGCCAGAGGTGGCAAAGATCTTAACAGAATGCCGATCCAAGCTGCACCTGAATGGGAATCCTCTCAATAGCATCGACCAGTCCATCCATAAGCAGTTATTAAGTGACTACTGTGTGCAAGACATCATGCCAATTTCTGGAGATATAAAGACAAGAGTGAACAAATCTTGCCCTCAGGTTGTTTATAGTCTAGCCAAGAGAAGACAAGTATAAATATAACTAGGTATAGATAAAATAGAGGGTAATTTGGGGAAGAGGGACACTAGAAGCTGAGAGAAGGGGGTCTAGAGAGGCTTCATATAGAATATGGTACATCCCTAATGAGTGGTTGTCCATCCTGTACTTGAACTAGGAACCTGCTAAGAGTTTGCCTAGTCTATTTTGGGGCAGCTCTCATTATTCGGAAATTTTTCCATAGATCAGAACAAAAGCCCTTCTTCCCTATGGCTTCCACTTACTATTTCTTATTTTTTTTCTCTGGGGCCAAGCAGGACAAATTCAATCTCATTTCTATGCTATGGCCCTTCAAATACCTGAAGACAACCATGGAATGAATATAGATTATTTGTAGGGTGACCCCATTTGGGAGCTGGAAAGGACTTCAGAGCCCAAGTGGTGGATAATTTATAGTAACTGAGGAAACATATTCCAAGCTATGTGATTTATTAGCAAAACTGACCTGATAAATGGGTCAATGGACTCCCTAGTCAGTCCAAAGACACTGAACACAGAGTGAGAGATTTTTATGTATTCAAAACAATTAATCAAATGAGAACAATTAATTCAAAGAAAACAATGAACAGGATAGAAACTAGGAAAGAAAATTAGGTAATCTGATTTCCAATTGGAAAAATTATGGGCTTTCCAAGTTGGGATGGCTTAAAAGTGAGTTTTAGTTGAGTTGGGAGGGGCCGAGTAGGTTTTGAGGTCTTTCTTTTCCCAGAATTGAGAGATGCTGATTAATTGCATCCATCTGCATTTGTGAAGCAATAGATGTTTTATACCATCTAGTTTCCCACAGATGATTTGCAGAAAAACAATATGGGGGATAATACATGAGGCAGCACAAGATGGAGTCAGTGGTCACCAGCTAGAATCTAATTGGTTCTCTCAATTCCCACATCAAACCAACTCCATTTTGTAACTGACTTTCATGCTATTTCATCACCCTTCTAGTTCAACCTCATTTTACAGATGAGATCATCAAGGACAAGGATGGTTTAGTGACTTGTCCAAGGTCATATAAACAGCAAGTGTAAGAAGAGGGATTTGAACCCAGTTCCTCTCAGTTGGTACTTTTCCCACTGAAAAATTTTATTGATAACTTTGTCTTCAAGGCATTATTCTCTAATGGAATGAACGCTAGCCTTGGAGTTGGGAGATCTGAATTCACTTCAGACTAACTTGGTAACTCCAAGCCAATCTCATCCCCTTTCTGGGCCTCAATTTCCTCATGAATAAAATGGGGATAAGGATATTTTATACAACCATATGAACCTCACAACACTTGAGGTTATTTTTTGTTTCTTTAAAAAAAATGCCTTCTCTTCTTCTTATTATTATTACAACAAATGTCAACATACAATATCCAAAAAGAAAGAACAGAAAGAGGAAACCATGAACTTAATATATGTGTATTGAATTTAACATGATAATGCCAACACACTTCCTGCTTGTCTATGTCTTCTTCTGACCTTTTGGAGACAGGAAGGCTCATCTTCCTGAGTTCAAATCCAGCCTCAGATACTATCTGTGTGACCCTGGGTAAGTCACTTAACCATGTCTGCCTCAGTTTTTTCATCAGTAAAATGAACTGGAGAAGGAAATGGCAAACCCCTCCAGTATCTTTGCTAAGAAAACCCCAAATGGGGTCATGAAGAGTCAAACAAAACTGTAATGACTAAACAACAACAAAATAAATGATTACAGTCATTATCAGGCTGCTAAAGGGATCCATGATTCAAAGAAAAGTTAAGAATATACATCCTAGGTATGCAGGAAGGACGGTGCACACACAGACATGGGGACGGGAGGGCGTGTGAGAAATTTGAGGAACATAACAGGTAGTAGACCAGTTTGACTACAATGTGGAACATGCGAAGGAGAGTGAAATGAAATCAGTCTGTAAAACTTATAAAGCACTAATTATTGCCATTATTACTTTTGTTATGGTAGCTGTGTGATGGATGAAATGGAAGAAACTACAAGAAGGAGATTAATTAGGAAGTTATTTCAACAGCCTAGAACAGCCAATGAAGACCTAAACCAGGGGTGGGAAGCCTGTGGCCTTAAGGTCAGGTGTCACCTTCTAGGTCCTTAAGTGTGGCCTTTTGATTGAATCCAAATTTCACAGAACAAGATTAAGGGCCTAGAAGGCCACATGTGGCCTTAAGGATCTGTTCTATAAAATTTGGATTCAGTGAGAAGGCTGCACTTAAGGACCTAGAAGTTCCTTAAAACTTTAAAGTCACAGTTCCCCACCCCTGACATAAACCATTATATATTCTCTTCCCCAGGTTTTTATGACAATACTCTGTCCTGGTTTTTCCCCTACCTGTCTGACCACTCTTCAGATTCCTTCTCTGGTTCATCAATCATATCACATTCCCTAACTTTGTGTTTCCCCCAAGGCTTTGTCTGGGATCCTCTTCTCTTCTCCCTCTGCACTCTTTTCCTCGGTGACCCCATCAGCTCTCCTGGACACAATTCTCTCTACCCAAATGATATCCAGATTATAGAACACTAGTTTCTCTCCCTAGCTTCCTAGTAAGTCACCAACTAACTGTCCATGAGATCTCTCTAACTGGATATCCAAGCATCCTAAGCTCAACTTGTCCAAAGCAGAACTCATACTTTTACTCCCAAGCCTACTCTTCTTCCAGACTTCCCTATTGGTGCCAAGGACAAACCATAACAACAAGGGCATCACCATCTTCTCAGTCGTCCAGTTTTGTATCCTTGCGGTCTTCTTCATCTCCTCACTCCCACTCATATCCAATCATTTGTCAAATGCCATCATTTCAATCTTCTCACCGTCTCTCACATATGTCTTCTTTTCTTTTCCCATGTACCCACCACCCCACTTCTGGTCTTATTTCAGTACCTTCCTATTTGGTCTTCTTTCTTCAAACCTCTTCTCCTTCCAGTTCATCTCCTACACAGCCAGAAAAGTGACTCTCCTGAAGTACAGATCTAACCACATCACTCTGGGCCTCAATAAACCCCTGTGACTCCCTAGTACCTCTAGGATAAAATTGAAACTCTTCTGTTACCCTTTACCCTCAAAGGGGACCAATGACATCAAGAGGATGCTGTCTTGACCTGCTTGTGAATCGGATTTAAGCGAGCCGGAGCCTTCAGAGTTATCAGCCCTGCTCCCTCCTCCACTCATCAAAGTCCATTGACAAGACAAAAGTCAAGATCATAGGATAAAATTGAAACTCCTCTTGTTGACATTTCAACGTCCTCAAGTGGCCTCTACTTCAAGGAAATTTTAATCCAAGAATTCTACAGGCTTTAATGTGTCTTGTAGAGAGAAGAGAATGTGCATAAGTTCAGATGGAAAGAATCTCAGAGGTCACTGAATCCAACCCCCTCATTCTACAGATGAGGAAACCGAGGCCACTGGAAGGTAGAAGGAGAAGGCAGAACGGTTCTTTGGGTTGTATGCTGGAGATTTCCCTGCAAACCTGGAGCTTCTAAGCAGGGATGCTGGGGTGCTTCCAGGAGCCCGTTGGTGATAAAGGGCCTGCTGGGTAATCACAACAATGGCTCTCTTTTCTACAGTGCTCTAAGGTTTACAAACACCCTGTAACAACTCTGCTCAGTTAGACAATCCATCAATAGTCATTTATTATCAGGGCCAGAAGAGCAAGGCGGCAGCAGCCCCCACAGGGCTGATGTCTCCTCTCCTTGGGGTGAGCAGGGGCTATTCCCAGGTGTCTGTGTCCAACCAATTGTTTGTCAGTCGAACAGGATTTTGTAAACTCCTACTGTGTGCCAGGCACCTGTAGCAGCAAGCACCCCAAGCGTCCTCAGGGTTTGCAGCTACCACA
>NW_027187400.1:17092023-17110934 GCF_028583685.1 Petaurus breviceps papuanus
AACAACGGCTTCCCAGAATTCAGATCAAATCACAGAACACTTCTCAAAGTGAGTCCCAAAACAAAGCTACACATCAGGGCTTATATAGCTTTCTCCTGGCTCAGAGAATGTAACAACCTTATTGACCCACTGGCCAATCAAAAAGTATCTACTGAAAAACAAGCCTCCCACCCCAGGCTCCAGGTGCACATTAGCCTAGGGGCAGGGAAGATCTTTAAATCTGCATTTCCATTACAGCACCGTACCAAGCATAGGAACAGCAACTAGGGTGTGAGATGCTCAGAGAGCACATGGTATATTGTTGGTCTTCGTCCTTCATTTCCAAAGAGGAACAATGACATCATGGAGTGATGTCTTGACTTTCAAGTGAATTGGATTTAAGTGAGGCAGAGATGCACAGTTGTCGGTCTCACTCTCTCTTCCAGAGTCATCAAAGTCCGGTGGCAGGACAAAAGTCAGGAATGGATCAGCCTGGGATGCAGTGGATGACCTTGGCATTTTCAATCACCACCCATTCTGTCAGGGAAGTCTTCAGGAGCTTGGGGGTAGACATCCCCCTAACTCACCAACAGGTTTGAGGCTCGTTGGTTAACCCCAGATGTTTTACTGGGATGTGGCCAATGCACCTGCTATAGCATCTTGGAGCCACAGGTGAGAGTTGGGTGAAGGTGGACCCCCAAGGTGGAAGAACAGCCCTGAAAAGGGCTCAGCAAGTCCTCACACCAGAGGGGCCAGTCCTCTCTGAACAGATGTCACGATTCTGGCCACTCTAGAACTGAATGGCGCCCATCAGGTTTATTCTCAATCTCTAAAGAAGAGAACAGCAGGAACTTGACCCCTTGATTCCCCAGGATGACTCAGAAGGATCCCAAAGCAACTTGTAATATAAAAAAGAAGCAGAAGGGATCATCAGGCAGGATCCCTGTAATTTGAAGGTTAGACAATAACAGCTCTGTGCGGAGTTCCCATACTCCTGATGGGTGGGAGGAGGGGAGGAGATCACTTCTCCTCTCTAGGCTATAATTTCCAGGATGGATAGGTGCCCTCAAGTATCCAGGCGACTTTTCTGGTCCTTTCGGGGAGACCCTCAGAGAAATGAAGAGACAAGACCTATCAAAGAACCTCAGGGTTGGAAGGGACCCAGAGGTCTTTGACCCAATCTGTTCTTAAACAAGGTTTTCTCTGCAACATACCCAACAAGTGAGTAGTTATCCTGCCTCTGCTGACACTGCCCCCCCACCACCACCCATGGACTCTTCCATCCAGTGACCTTGGCCTCCAGGCTGTTCCTCAAACAAGAATCTCTCATCTCCAGGCATTTTCTCTCACTCTCCTCCATGCCTGAAACTATCTCCTTCCTCCTCTCTACTGCCTCCTAAGTTCTCAGCCTTCCATCAGGTCTCATTTCCTACAAGAAGGCTTTCCTAATCCCCCCTCATGTTAGTGCCTTCCCTCTGCCAGTTCTCTCCAGTGTGTCTTCTGTATATCCTGCCTGGATCTGGTTATTTGTACGTTATCTTCCCCATCAGACTGAACCCCTTGAGAGCAGGGATCAACATGTAACTTTCTCTGTATCCTGGCACATAGTAAGGGCTATTGGAGAGCCCTAATGGTTAGGAAATTGTGGCTGAAAACAAGCCTAAAGCTGTCTCTGTGCAACCTCCCTTTCCCTCCCCCTGCTGCCACTTCTGCCCTTAGGGCCATACAGAATCTCCCTGTTAACCCAGCTATCTGGTACATCATGTACCATCTTGTATTATAGTTATTTGCATGGCTCATGGCTCCCTTATAATCATAACTCCCATTTCCCTAGAACATCAAGGTTTCCAGAATGCATTCCTTACAGCAGCCCTATGTGAAGTAAGGAATGTACATATTATTGGCCTCTTTTGACAGATGGAAAAACTGAGCTCAGAGAGGTGACTAGAGTTTGCCCAAAACCACACAGTCATTAAATGCCAAAGCGAGGATTCATAGCATCCTAGAGGTAAGTCTGGAAGGGACCGTAGAGGCCATCCATTAAGAATTCCCTCATTTTACAGTTGAGCGAACCTGGTCAAGAAATTTGTCTAGCATCACACAGCTTTCAAGTTTCTGAGTCAGAATTTAAAGTCAAGTCTTCCTGGCTCCAAATCCAGGTGCACTTCTCACTACACCTCTGAGTCTCTCTGTCTCTGTCTCTTTCCTCTCTTTCTTTCTGTCTTTCTCTCCTCTCTCTGTCTCTCTCCTCTCTGTCTCTCTCTGTCTCTGTCTCTCTCCTCTCTCTGTCTCTGTCTCTGTGTCTCTGTCTCTGTCGCTCTCTCTCGCCCTCTCTGTTTCTCTGTCTGTCTCTCTGTCTCTGTCTCTCCTCTCTCTCTGTCTCTCTCTCTGTCTCTCTGCCTCTGTCTCTCTCCTCTCTGTCTCTCTCCTCTCTCTGTCTCTCTCCTCTCTCTCTGTCTCTCTCCTCTCTGTCTCTGTCTCCTCTCTCTCTGTCTCTGTCTCTCTCTTCACTCCCTTCACCTGTTCTGCGGATACACACATAACCCACCTCCCTTCTGTTCCCCCTCAGATTTCTACCTTTGACTCTTGCTCTGGAATCACCACTAAATGAATGGTGCTCCATTACTGGAAAATGTGTGACCATCTGCTGCCCTCTGGCTCCCTTCCCTGGCCACTCAGTGATCTCCCATAGAACGGGATTCCTTCCAGCAAAGAGGAAGCCTTCTGCTGAAGAGCAGACACTGTCTCACTTCAGTATGTGTGCCCCAGTGCTCAGCACAGTGCCTGGCCCATCAGTTTCCTCATCTGTAAAACGAGCTGGTGAAGGAAATGTCAAACCACTGCGGTATCTTTGCCAAGAATGGGGTCACAAAGAGTTGGACACGACTGGACAACAACAACAAAACATGCTGGGGCTATTGTCGACATCAAGAGGTGTTTTGTTGTGGGGTTTTTTGGAGGGGGGAGGCAGGGCAGTTGGGATTAAGTGACTTTCCCAAGGTCATATGGCTAGTTTTTGTGTCAAGTGTCTGAGGCCAGATTTGAACTCAGGTCCTCCTGACTCCAAGATTGGCACTCTATTCACTGTGCCACCTAGCTGCCCCCATCAAGTAGTATTTAATAAATACTTGTTCTCTTCTTCCCCAGCCCCCATCCCCACCCAGGGCACTAACCATTGTGCCAGCCTGCCTCCTACATTCTAATGGCCATTTTTATGTGCCTTGTGTCTCGGCTAGACTGTGAACTCCAGGAAGCAGTTACCAAGTCTTTTTTTGTTTAAGCTTTGAATATTCCCAGCTCTCAACACAGAGCATGTAACAGGCATTTAATATTTGGGAATTAAATGACGTTGAATTAAATAAAACAGGAAATCACAAGCAGTGTGATAGAAAATCCTTCCCCAAACAAGGACCACATGGCCTTTAAGTTTTGGAGTCAAGATTTGAACTCAGATCTTCCTGGTTAGGGGATCTGGGGGGTGGCCCCAGCACTTATTCATCTAGTGACCTTGGGCAAGTCCCTCCCTGTCCCTGGGCCTCAGTCTCCTTCTCTGTAAAATGAGCTCAGAATCCCTACCCGATCTTCCTCACAGGGCTTCCAAGAGAACCAAATGAGAAGACTTATGTGAAGCTTCTTGGAGTCTGTAAAAACAAATGCCACATAAAAATCAAGGGAGCGTTATTATTAATTGGCACTATAGGAGATCAAAGGCAGGAGAGAGCTGGTGAGGTGACCTAGGGAACAAGGACCAGCCATGTCCCATCTGGCCCCAGAGGGGCAGAATCAGCAGCAAGGGGGCAGGGAGAGCATACAAAGCAAAGGCAGATTTAGCCTCAGTGGCAGAAAAGTTTCCTCACAATGAGAGCTGCTCCAAAATAGAATGATCTGCCTCTGGAGACTGTGAATCTGCCATCATTGGAGGTATTCAAGCACAGGGCAGAAGGCCATTTGTCACAGAGATGTTTTAAAGGAAATTCTCCATCAACCTCAGTTTCCTCTTCCATAAAATGGGGGTAATAATAGCACCCACCTCACAGGACTGTTGTAAGGATCAAAGAAGAGGTCTGTGTAAAACACCATATAAAAGTGAGCGATTACCGCCTTCTGCTGAGCTTTCCTCTGTCTTCCCTCCCCCTCTGGGAATGTTAAAATTGGATCTCACACAGCCCAGCCTAAGCTTCCTCAGACCTGGAGATTCCAGTCTAGGGCTGGAGGCACTGCACTTAGGTACTCAGAATTTCAGCTGAAGTTCCCATCAGATCCATGGTATGGGAAAAACAATAACAATCATTTAAAAAAAGATGAACATGGAACAATTTCTGCTCTCGAGAAGCTTACATTCTTTTTTTTCTCTTTTTGCAGGGGGAAGGTAAGGCTATCGGGGTTAAGTGACTTGCTCAAGGTCACATGGCTAGTAAGTGTTAAGTGTCTGAGGTCAGATTTGAACTCAGATCCTCCTGACTCCAGGGCCAGTGTTCTATTCACCGTGCCACCTAGCCATTCTGCTTGCATTCTTTTAAAGGGGACAACACATGCACATCAAAGTCAATACAAGGGGTATACAAAGCAAATTCAAAGTCATTTCGAGAAGGAGAGAGAGCCCCTAATAACTGGGGGGAAGCAGGCAAGGACTCATACAGGAGGAACACGTGAGCTGCTTTGAAGAAAACTAGGGATTCTCTAAGATCAGGGGGAATCTTTCCAGTTCTGTAGGACCTGCTAGAGGTCTGCTGGCCCAGATCACCCCAGCACCACAAATATCCACATATCAAGATTAATAATAATAAATAATAGAAATAGAACAATTATGATAAAAATGAATAAATAATAAATCCCCTTTCTGTACCTCAGTTTCCTCATCTGTAGGAGGTAGAATGGTACAGGAGGAAGGGCACTGGGTCTAGAATCAGAGGACCTGGGTTCAAATCCCTTCTGCCATTTAATATCTGTGTGATATTGAACAAATCACCTCAGTATAAACTCTGATAGTTACAGCACATTTTGCTGTTGTTCAGTCATTTCAGTCCTGTCTAATTCTCCAAGACCTCATTTGGGTTTTTCTTTGCTAAGATACTGGAGAAGTTTGCCATTTCCTTCTCTGGCTCATTTTACAGATGAGGAAACTGAGGCAAACAAGGTTAAGTGACTTGCCCAGGGTCACACAGCTAGTAAGTGTCTGAGGTCAGATTTGAACTCAAGTCTTCCTGACTCCAGGCCTAGTGCTCTGACCACTGCACCACTCAGCTACCTAAGAGTTATGAGTTTAGGTAGTTTCCTCATCTTTAAAATAAGGGGGTTAGATTAAATGGCCTTTTAGGTCCATTGTGGTTCTAGATCTATGATCCTATGACCTGAGGTCAAATTCTGAGTCCTCCATCACCTAGGGGGCACAGTGGATAGTGCATTGTGCCTAGAGTCAGGAAGACTTGAGTTCAAATTATGCCTCAGACACTTACTGGATGTGTGACCCTGGGAAAATTGCTTCACCTCTGTCTGCCTCAGTTTCCCCAGCTGTAAAATAGGAAGAATAATACTACCCACCCTCCAGAGTTGCTGTGAGGACAAGAACACAGTCCCTGGCACATAGGAGACACTTAAATGTTTATTTTCTTTCCTTCCTTCCTGTGTGATGCTGGGCAAGGCTCTTTACCAATATGGGCCTTAGTTCTTCATCAGTGAAATAAATAGGGTGGGATGGATTCAATGACATCCCAGGTAAACTTGTAGCTCTAAGTCTGTGATCCAGGGATGTCAGCTCAAAATCCCATGACCACTCATTAGCTGGGTGATCTCAGACAGGATCATCCAGTTCAACCCCCTCCTTTTACAGATCAAGGAAGAACTCTGGTTTACCAGCCTGGAAGATGTGGATGTCCAAGGTATTGGCGACCTTGGAAGGCAGACTCAGTGGTCTTACCCCCTTCTCTCATGCCTTTCCTATTCTAGACTGCCACACACCCTTCAAGACCCTGCTCAAGCCCAAATTCTTCATGAAGTTTCACTGACTGCTCCCAGCCAACAGTGATTGTGCTGAACTCTCTGAATGCCCTGATCATTTATATAACACAACCTAATGCTTCCATATTCTCTAATGATCTCCTATAGGTCAATTTTCTCTCCTCAGCCAAACTAAAGCTCACTGTTAAGAGGAAAGGAAAGAGTACTGTGTATATGCTGTAGGAAAACAGAGGTTCAGGTCTCAACTCTACCACTTACTATCTATATGACCTTGGGTAAGTCACTTAACCTCAATGGTCCTCAGTTTCCTCCTCTGAAAAATGAAGAAGTTGAATTGGATGGTTTCTAAGGCCCCTTCCAGTTCTAACATCCTGTAGCTACATGATTTAATAGCTGAGTAACTGCAGGCAAGTCATGTCCTCTCTCTGAGACTAATTCCTCATCTTTAAAAGGGGGATAATAATACTTTCCTTTTTTTTTTTAACCATGTGCTTTGAGATCCCACTGAGTCATCCCAAGCAAATGGGCATATTCTGCATGCCCTCTGCAAAGCACTCTTTAGGGATGAAAAATAAGGAGTCAGCCAAGCCAGGTGCCTTCAGATTGTGAAATCTGAGCTGGACTAGGTCACTTCTTACGCCTCCATTTTCTTAGCACACTCTGATCAATCTCTAAGTCAGCAGTTCTCAAAATGTAGTGTGGGAATGCTGGGGGGTCCCGAAGACTCTTTTAGGAGAGTCAGTGAGGTCAAACCAATTTTTATAATAATATTAAGATGTTTTCATTTCTAATGTGGTAAATGTCAATAGATATAACCCACATAAATAAAAGTTCTTTAGAGTCTTCAATAATTTTTTTGGAGGCAATCAGGGTTAAGTGACTTGCCCAGAGTCACACAACTAGTAAGTATCGAGTGTCTGATGCTAGATTTGAAGGCCTCAGTAATTTTTTTTGGAGGGAGGAAAGCAGGGCAATTGGGATTAAGTGACTTGCCCAAAGTCACACAGCTAGTAAGTGTGTCAAGTGTCTGATGCCAGATTTGAACTCAGGTCCTCCTGACTTCAGGTCTGGTGCTCTATTCACTGTGCCACCTAGCTGCCCCAGCCTCAATAATTTTTAAGGGGGCAAAAGGGTCCCAAGACCAAAAAGTTTGAGAACTGCTGCTCTAAGCAGTTCAAGGATTGTTATGAGACAAGAGTTTTGCATTCTTGAAAGTACCATGGTGGAAAAAAACACTGGGACTGGAGGCAGGAGGACCTGAGTTCAAATCCTGCCTTGAGTTAACTTCAAGACTCTAGCTGAGACACTTAACTCTTCTCAGTCTTACTTTCCTTATCTGTTTTACACTAATAGCTCCTAGGTCCCAGGATTGTTGTAAAGATCAAAGGAGACACACATGACTTCAGAAACCTTAAAGTACTATGTCAATACTTTTAGTATTACTGTCATTGTTGTTCTTTAGGGCACACAGTAGTGATTTAGGAAGGATGGATTTGATGGAATTGCTGGATTGTTCTCTGAGCATACCCTTATGTCTATAGGCAACACTGTTCCCCCTTCTTGGACCTCAGTGAACCTTCTGGTCTCACTGTCCCAGACCTTTATTCCCATTCCCTTCAGTCCATTGGATTTCAGAACTGGAAGCAATCTGAGAGAATACTTCCAGGCCAACCTCCTTGAGATTGTTCTTTGGGTCCAGTCATTCAAAGAGTCCCCAAACCACCTAATAATGTATATTCTTCACATTTTACATAAGAATGGCATGAGATTTTGTCATATACTTTACTGAAAGATAGGCAACTATATCTACTGCATCCTCTGGTCTAATCCTGCCAAAAAAGGAAATGAGATTAGGTGGCAATTTCTTCTTGATGACACCATGCTGGTCCTTTGTAATCACTGATTCCCTTTCTAAATGTCCATCAACCATCCCTTTAATAATACTTTCAAAATTGTGCCAGGAATCAACATAGGGCTCACTGGCCTATAGTTTAAAGGTTCCATTATCTTCTGTCATTTGAAAATGTGCTGATCCCTAGAGGGCAGGCAGCTAGGTAGAGCAGTGGATAGAGCACTAGGCTTAGAATCAGGAAGACTCAGCTTCATAAGTTCAAAGCTTTCCTCAGACACCTACTAGCTGTGTGACCCTGGATAAATCACTTACCCTAGTTTGCCTTAGTTCATTATTTGTAAAATGAGTTGGAGAAGAAAATGGCAAACCACTCCAATATCTTTGCCAAAAAAACCTTAAGTGGGGTCGCCAAGAGTCAGATGAAATTGAAACAGCCCAACAACGCCAATGTAGAGGGCAGCTTCATGATCCAGTGGGTAGAGAGTGCTGGGTCTGGAGTCAGGAAGACCTGAGTTCAAATATAGACTCAGACACTTGCTAGTTGTATAACTCTGTGCAAGTCACAAAGCCAATGTTTGCCTCAGTTTCCTCATCTGCAAAACAGATAATAATGGTACCTACCTTGCAGGGTTGTTATGAAGATCAAATGGGATAATTAGAAAGTACTTAGCAAGGTATCTGACACATAGTAAGCATTATATAAATATTAGCGACTATTATTATTAATTACCAGTCCAATTCTAGGACTGGCATCTGCTCTGGAGGTGATCCCTCCCTCCCCACTCCCACCAAGCAAAGTCGTACTTTCTCTGAAGCCCAAAGATTTCTGAAGGATGGAAGTGATTTTATAGGGCTTATTATAAAACTACTTCCTCCAGCCATCTCAGCTCACAGAGGAGGAAACAGGCATGGAGTGATACCCAAAGTTCTCTACCCACCAATGCCCTGCTTTTCATACAATGCCACACTAGATCCTGCCCCAAATGATTTGCACAGGATAGCTAGAGGCGGGGTGGGAGCCAGATGTCAGTAGCTTGATGACTAAGATAGAAAGAGAAACCAGAAGACATGAAATCAAACCCTGGATCTGCCACTTTAGAATGACAGAATTTCCAAGGAGAAGGAGACATAAGTGGTCACTGAGTCTAACTCACATGAAAGCAAACCTATTATAGCATACCCTACAAATGGCACATATTAACAGTGTGACCTCAGGCAAGTCCTGTCTCACTGCGCCTCTGTTTCCACTTCTGTAAAACAAGGAGTTTGGCTTTTGATGGCCTCTATGATCATCTCGGTTTTCCTGAAGAGACTCCTTGGATTTCAGAAAAAGGAGGGCAAGCTTTGCTCAAGGATGCTCCCATGACCAATCCCTAGACTTTACCTTTCCCCGACACAGGTCAATAAAAAGGCCACCTGATGGAAGGCTGGCAGCTGGGCCAGGTGAGTGAGGAAGCCCGAGGGCAGGCAGTGGCGCCTGTCTGCAAGGCTTCCACCCTCAGTCCCCCTCCCCCACAAGGGTTTCCCCAGCCCGGACTCGCTGTTCCAACCCATCCCCTCCCTCCTACCACTTCATCTCCTGGAAGACGCTCGTGGAGGCTATTTCCCCTGCTCTAGCCTTTAGATGCTATGACAGGAAGAAGCCATTCTAAGAGGCGACTTTCTAAGGACACTGCCAGAGCCAGTACCCAGCCCTTCCCCAAATCTGGCTCCTCACACCCATTCTACCCACGCAGCCCTGTAGCCAGTCCCCCATCTTTCACTGCAGCTGCCTCTAGTCCTACCCCTGACATCTCAGTAGAAGAAGGAAGGCTATGCGTGGTGTATTGGAAGGAGCATTAGACTGAAGCTGGGTTTGGGTCCTGGCTGTTAGCGACCTTGAGGTCTACTCTGGGCCTCAGTCTCTTCATCTAGAAGCAAATCCTAATAATAGCTCACATTAATACACTGCTTTAAGTCTGGTAAAGTGCACTACATTGTCTCTTTCAATCCTCACCTGTAAGGTAGGAGTTATAAGCCCTATTTTGCAGATGAGAAATTCAAGCTCAGAGAGGTTTACCCAAAGTCCCAGAGCTAATATAAGTGTCTGAGGAGGGATTAAGGTAAACCTGGTGATCTCCCAGGTCCTCCCTTCAAACTCATGGGATTCAAGGGATGCTGTTTGGCTCTGAGCCAGGTGCATATCTTCTCTGAGACTCAGGTTCCTCATTTGTAAAATGGGTACAAAAATACTTGCATATGTAAACGGAGCATCCTCTCCATTAATTTTCTAAGAGCCAGATCAGACAATCCCACAGGCAGAAGCTGTGGGAGGCACCTTCCACAGGGGTGGATAGGACACCCTTCTCCCAGGAACTCTATGGAGTCATTCGGGGCAGGGGCAGGACAAGGGCAAATATCCCCATTCATTCCCACCCAGGGGATGGAGGCCCCTTCACCACTGTGATTGCATCCTGCCACAAGATCCTGGCTCTGATGTGTGGGAACGGCCCCAAAGCTTGACACCGACTTAGGAGCAGGGCAGAGCTCAGATGCCAGCAGGTTCCTAACTTGGGACCCATACACCAGAGCCAAGCCCTGCCCATCTCTGGGGTTTTCAGTCTCCAGGATCAGCCTCACCTCTGCCAACTCTTCTCAAAGATTTGTGCGGTTTTGTTTGTTTTGATTTTTAATAAAAATGATTACGTTTCAAGTAAGAGGTGTAGTAGAAAGAGCCCAATGCTGGCAGCCAAAAGACCTCACCTCCGACTTAATTAGAGCCAAGAGACTTTGGCAAATCACCCTCTTAGCTTTAATCTGATCATTTGGACCAAGATGGGGCTGAGCTTGGTTGTGCCCAAGATTCTTTGTTCTTTGATCTTCTGTGTTCTAGGGTTCCGTCTGGCTTTAACAGTCTATATTCTGCTGTCCCACCCAACTCTGACATGCTCTGTTCTGAGTTCAAAGACCCCTTTCAGTTATGACTTTCTGACTTTCTATGGTCTAAGTGCTTTTCTGCTCTGATACTCTATTTTCCTATGATGCTGGCATTAATCAAAACTCCCAAGCTTGCTCAAAACACAATCATTCTGTGGTTTGGCCACCATTCCTAGACCACAGCCCAGGTGAGAACAGCTAAACCAAGAATTAATTCCTTTCATTATTACAAAATGTCAACCACTACAGAGAAATTACCTTGGTGAGTTTCTCTCTCTTTCTCTCTCTCCCTCCATTTCCAACCTCCTCTCCCATATCCCTTAGGAGCAACAGGGTCCAAATTGGGGTGGGAGCTCCCAGAGGAAGACTGCAGCCCAGCTTTCAGAAGCAAAGCCCATATCTCTGCCCCAGGTCCCAGGCACTCCCTGCCCCCAGTCTGGGTCTCTTACCCATAAATATCCACCAGTGTTTCCACTCCTGCCACACACACGGCACTGGTGGGATGCTCCAGGGACACTCGGACTATCCTCTGGAGGGACATGCTGAATCCCCACCAGGCTCCAGCCTGCGTCCCCACTGCCCCAAAGGCCAAGGATTATTCTATTTAAAGGGCCAGCCTGGGATCCAGGAACCCTCCTCTTCTTTTTCAAAGATGCCAGTTCATTGGTCCTCGCCTTATCCCTCCCCAGAGCTCAGGCTCAGAATAGGCTGTAGGGTGCCTCTCATTTACATATGAACCAGTTGCCCTGTGCAGCCTAATGATGCCCCTAAGGGGATCGAGCAGGTGCCTGCCCTAGATGCCTACAGTTGGGGCCTCTTGATCAAGGCACCTGGTAGGGGACTTTTTGTTCCTGACTGGGGTGGGGGGGAGTCCGGTGGGGTGCACAAAGTCAGGAGTGCACTGGACCAGCAGAACTGGGGGTGCTGGAATGCTGCTGGATTTGTCTTTGAACCAGATGCTTCTGGAGGGCATTTGTCCAGGCAGGCGTGAAATTTATCATAGATCACAAAGTCTATGAGTCGGAAGGGACCTCAGAGAGGCCATCTGGTCCAACTGGTCCCTGAACAAGAATCCCCTATACACACCACATTGAATATGGCGGTCTCCAGCCTTTGATCTAAGACTCCACTGAGGGATAAACCCACTCTCTCCCCAAGCAGTCCAATCCACTTCTGTGCACGTCTAATTCTTAGGAAATGTTCCTCATTCATTAATCCTCATTCTACCTCCTTAATTTTGCCTCCTTGGCCCTCTGGGGCCAAGCAGAACAAAACCAATCAATCTTCTGTGTGACAATCCCCCAAATATTGAAGACAGCTACCATATCCCTCCAACTACTCCTGTCCACTCTGCCTAAACTGTCTCTGATTTATTTGGAATTGACAGCTAGGTCCCAAGTCATGTGAATAATGAATCCTGCATTCTATATACTCAAATATGTGTATGTTTTCCCAAAGAGAATGTGAGAAAGCAGATTGTTTCAGTTTTTTGTTCTTGTATCCCAAGTACCTAAACTTTTCAGTTGAGTGAGTCTCCCTAAGCCTTTTTTTCTTCAAGCTAAACATCCCAAGTTCCTTTAACTCATCCTCATATGGGATGCTTCCCAGTCCCCTTTCCATCCAGGCCACCCTTCTCTGTATGTGTTCCATTTTGACAATATCCTTTCTCAAAAACTGAACTGGCCTCTGACCAGGCCAGAGTACAGCAGGACTGCACTCTCCCCTCATTCTGTACCCTGTACCAATCATATGGAGCTAGATTTACATTAGCTTTTTGGGGTTGTCATGTCACACTGTTGAGTTTTTGAAACCCACTCATACCTTACCATAATCTAGTCACAGATTCTCATCCCACCCCTTGTGCTTCTGCAGTTGATTTTTTGGACCCAAATTTGGAACTTTACATTTATCCTCATAAAATGTCATCATTTAGTTAATAGTGCATGTTAGCATCTTCTTGGTTGATTGTTAGAATGGTAGAACTGGAAGGGACCTTAAAATATAGAATATTGATAAAGATTGGGTGAACTTTCCAATATAGAATGCCAAAGTTCAGAGGGACCTTAGGGGTCTATTTGACCCATTCCTCTCCTTTTACAGATGAAAAAAAATGAGGACCAGGGAAGGGAAGGAACTTGACCAAGATCTCACAGTAAGGTAGTAGTATAGCTATGATTAGAATCTGAGTCTCCTGACTCCTGGTCCAGCCCTTTCCCACTGCACCACATTGGGCTGATAGTTATCTAAGGACTCTGCTCATGGCTTACCTGGCCCAATCTTAAGTCAATTTAAATTACCTCATTTTTTTCAACAGCAAAATGGATTTCTCAAAAAAGGCTGTTCCAGCCCCAGGGGCAAATGGTTCCAGTTGGCTGTAAAAGCTACTGGCTCTGGGCACAAGTTTGGAGAATCTATCATCTGCAAGGCCCCTTTCCTAATTCCCACCCTGTTTTACTGTTAGTGCCTTCTCTCGGAGATTTTTCTTGTTGTTCAGTCATATCTGACTCTTCATAGTTCCATTTGGGGTTTTCTTGGCAAAGATACTAGAGTGGTTTTCCATTTCCTTCTCCAGATCATTCTACAGATGAGGAAACTGAAGCAAACAGGGTGAAGTGACTTATCCAAGATCCCGCGGAAATTACCTTCAATTTATACTATGTCTTGTTTATTTGTATGTGCACATGTATGTATAAATATGTGTGTATAGGGGCGGCCAGGTGGCACAGTGAGTAAGAGCACCAGCCCCAGAGTCGGGATGACCTGGGATTGAATCCGGGCTCAGACACCTAGCACCCACCCAGAAACACCTGGCCGTGTAACATTGAGCAAGTTACTTAACCCCAATTGCTTAGGGGCAGCCAGGTGGTACAGTGAGTAAGAGCACTGACTCTAGTGTCGGGATGACCTGGGGATCAAATCCGGGCTCAGATACTTAGCACCACACCCAGAAATAACTGGCCGTGTAACCTTGAGCAAGTTACTTAAACCCAATTGCTTTAAAAAAAAATGTGTGTATAATTAAAGTTATTTGCCTGTTGTCTATTACATTAGAATGGGAGCTCCTTGAAGGCAGGGACTTTGTTTTTCCCAGTGCTTAGCTCAGTACCTGGCACATAGTAAGAACTTAATTAAATGCTTATTGGCTGACTGACTAATCCCCTCAGAGTGGACATTTGCCTAGTAGCCAACAGGCAAGGTCTGCTTATCAAAAAATTGTGAAGTAGAAGAAGTTTTCTCCATCATCTCATTCTCTCTTTCCTGCGCCCTAGTCCTTCTTCTCCCTAAATCACCTCAGATCAATCAATCAATAAGCATTTGTTAAGAACCTACTATGTGCCAGTCATTGTACTAAGGACTGGGTATGCAGAGAAAGGTAAAACTAGTTTCTGCCCTCAAGGAACTTATGATATAAAAGGGGAGACAACAAGCTATATACAGGATAAGCAGGAAATAATTAACAGAGGGGAGAGAAAGGATTCCTATAGAAGGTGGGATTTTAGTTGGCACCTTCAGGAAGCCAGGGAAGCCAGGAGTCAGAGGTGAGGAGGGAGGGCATTCCAGGCCTATGAGGGACAGCCAGCCACTGAAAATGCCCAGATATAAAAAATAGTAGCCTTTTCATTAGAACAGCAAGTAAGCCAATGTTACTGGATCAGAGTATGTGTGTGGGTATAAGGTGTAAGAAAACTAGAAACATAAGGTAGGATTAGAACTTTGAATGCCAAACAAAGGATTTGGATTTGATCCTGGAAGCAATAGGGTGCTTATGGAGTTTATTGAGTATGGGGACCATATAGCTGGACCTGCATTTTAGGGAAATCACTTTAATGGCTGGAGGATTGCCAGTATCATCTTACATTCCCTCAGATGCCTAATATCTCTACCACTCCCTCTATGTTACCAAGAAAGGAAAAGCTAAATTATTTCATGTTAAAATGCAAATGGTTGATAACCCATATTACTGCCCCTCTCAGGGAGATTTAAATTTTAACACGGATCAAAGTTTTCTAGTAGTCCATCAATCAGAGAATGTCTCAGTAAAATGTGGTATGTGAGCATAGTGGAATATTATTGTACCTAAGAAAGTATTTAAATAATGAATGCAGAGAAGCATGGAAGGCTTATGTGGATTGATGGAAGGTAAAGTTAAGGAAAGTCAGGAAAATGATATATCCAAGGATTACGACTTATTAACAGAATTTTAAATGTAGTCTAGTCAGGACTCATCTCTAACCTGTGAATAACTGAATCGATACAAAGCAGGCCAGAAACAGGAATGCCAGGAAAGAGGAAGCAGTTTAATTAATGACTTTCAGAGTGGGGGAATCAGTCTGCAGATCTTTGAAGCTCTCCTGAAGAGAGCTTTACATGCTGGAATAAATGCACAGTTTATATACCTAAATCACAAATGGGAAAAGGGGGAAGGTGGATTACAACACAATCATTTCCAGGGCTTGAGTGGTTTCCCATGACAAACTTCTGAGTACAGGACAATACAGGTGTTCTTGAGTCCTATGGGAACAGTGTTGTTTCAAGTCTTGGGGGTCACGATTACTTGGTGCAGCATAGGACCAGAGTTCTGTGATGGGAACAGGTTCTACAATCTTTGATTTGCTTCACTTAAAGTACACAGGCATAGGAATGCAGTGATTGTGAGAACATTGTCAAGGGTTTGATTGATCATTTCAAGCAGCATTGTGAGTTTCTGACTCCCAAGCCAGAAAAGGCAGTTCTGAGAAAACTAAATTATTAGCATATTCATTACACACATTATAATTCCTTTCACAGATTATGCAAAGAACAGCACCAAACCACTAAATCTAAATGCCATGGAATTTTAATGATCAAACTTGAACACACCCCCCACCAAAAAAAAAAGAGCCCTGAGAAGTGGCAGTTAGGTGATGTAGCAGAAAGAACACTGTCCCTGGAATTACAAGGACCTAAATTCAAATTCAACCTCAGACACCTACTATCTGTGTGACCCTTGGAAAGTCACTTAACTTTGATTGCTGAGAAGGGGGGGGAGGGGGGAGAGAGGGGGGAGGGGGAAAAAGAAGGAAGGAGAGAGAGAGAGAGAGAGAGAGAGAGAGAGAGAGAGAGAGAACACCTCCACCTCTCACCTCTTCTTTGAAGCCGTGGTTAGAACACTGTCTATAATGCCAGACTTTTGGGATATTTTGGCTAATTTTGATGAAACTTTTCCCTCTCTCTTTTAATTAGTTGTAAGGGATGGCTCTCTGGAGGCAGGGGAAAAGAGGTATATATTGGGAAAAGTAGGTGATGTAAAAAGAAAAGATAAAATTGTATTTCTTGAAAAGCCTTAAACTACAGGATTAGAAATCTTACACTGGGATTTCAGGTGTCGGTGAGGCAGGTGAAAAAAGAGTGGGAGGCAGCAATGGCAGTGGTCTGGCTAAGCTTACTTTTCTTGGTATCAGCAGCATTACCCACAGTGCCTAGATTAATAAACGTTCCTAATACATGCTTGATTGGCTGACTATATATATATAGATACATACGGTCAAATGGGAGGGGAGAAGGTATATACAAGATATATACGTATAGATATAGATATATTCCCCTCCCATTTGACTGTCAGTTTCTTGAGGACAGGGAATCTCTCTTTTTTCTTCTCTTTATCCCCAGACTTTTTGTCTAACGCAGTACCTTGGACAGAGTAATCAATGAATAACTCTCTGCTGCCAGGGTGGTGCTTGAAGCCTTTCTGACTTAGTAGGGTGCCATGACTTTGGCTTCACTGATGTATGCCTCAGGAAGCCGGGATCACTTGCACACCACAAAGGGAGATCAGGAGAAACCTTTGTGGAGGGCATGGATGAGCTAAAATCTGTGCCTCTGAAGGGGACACCTAATGGAAGAGGTCACAGGAAAATTTGAGTGTTTGGCTATTCAAGGGATTAGATTTAGAGCTGGAAGAGATCTCGAAAGCTGTCTAGTCCAACCTATCCCCCCCTTATTTCACAGAAGAGGAAACTGTGGCCCAAGAGGTAAAGCATTTTGCCCAAGGTCACCCAAAGAAGTGGAAAAAACAGGACCCAGTCCTCAGACCCCAAATCCAGCATTTCCCCCCCAGCATACCCTTCTACATTTGGCAGAAGGAGAGAGAATTGGGAATGAATGGGTATTTGCCCAGCCTGCCCAAGAGAAGTAGCCCAGCCCTTCCAGCCAGGGAGGAGAAAAATTTCCTCCCATCCCCCTTCCCCTTGCCACAAAACAAAACAAAACAAAACAAAAAACCTTAAGTCCCCTCTGAGATGGAAGAGATAAGCTGATGGAGGCTGGGAGGAGATCCACTCCTCCCAAGATAATCATCAAAAGGGTGGGACACACCTGGAGGGCAATGGGGCATGTGCCCAGGGTCCTGTGGGATAAGCTGCATGCTTGGCACTTTGTGGATAATGGGTGGGAGGGGGGAAGAAGAAAGAGGAAGCCTCAGCACAATGGCTATGATGCTCTGCCTGGCACCCTTACACAGAGGTGGATCAGCAAAGGGGAAAGAATACTAGATTTGAAGTCAGTGGAGGTGGGTTCAAATCTCCTTTTACTACCTTGTGTGACCTTGGGCACCTTGGTACAAGCTTTCAGTTTCACCAGCATGCCCTATACCCTTCTTTTCTAAATTAGTATGTTGATCTAAGGTCCCTTTTGACTCTAGATCTTATGATGCTAATTAAAAGAGCACGGGACAGGAAGTCAGGCAAACCATTTGCTAACTGCCTGACCCTGGGCAAGTTGATTTTTCTGAGCCTCAGTTTCCTTATTTGTAAAATGGAGATAATCATAGTTGCAAGAAAATGGTTTCTATCCTGACCTTGAATGAGACTCTTAGCTTCTCTGAGCCTCAGTTTCCCCATCTGTAAAATGAAGGAATTGGACAAGATGACCTTGGAAACCCTTCCAGCTCTGATTATATGATCCTGTGATTTGGAATCAATAAGACCTACATTCAAATCCTGTCTCCAATACTTACTAGCCATGGGGTTATGGGGCAAGTCACTTAACCTCCCTGAGACTCAGTTTCCTCATTGGGAAAGTGGGGATAATAACAGTAGTAGCTACCTCACAGGACAGTGAAGCTGGGCTGGACTGGGAGATGGGGACATAGGGAGCAGAAAAATAAGACAGCATGGGTGGGCACTGCCAGGTTCTTGTTTCCCACTCCCAAACCCCCTTGGAATGCCCAGTGACTGATCCCGAGTCAGGGGTGAGTGTGCTTATGCTTTTATTGATCACCTAGGAGGTGGCAGGCTCCTCAATGACCATCATCCCATAACATTCTCAGAATAGACTTCCTGAGGATTCACCCCAAGAGGGGATCTCTGGGGGACAGCCCCAGGATGTGCACTAGTGAATGAGTGGCCCTGAGGAGAGCCAGCTTCCCCTCCCCACCTTCTCCTCCTTCTCTCCCATGAATCATTGCATGGTCCTCCCAAGTCCTGGCATGGAACTAGAGAATGTTCTCTGATGGAGACCCCTTAGGAAAGATCCCAACCATTCTGATCACCCCCTTCCCCACACCTTCAGACCCATGGTGGCTTCTTTTGTCTCCTGGTTCCACTGGGACACTTTCCTGACCAAAAGCTGGGTTTGGGTGGGAGTAAGGGATGGTGGGGCTGGGGATAAGTGGGAATAAGGAATATTCACTGTATCACCAGCTCCAAAATGCCCCCTAGTCCACCAGCATCCTCAGAGGCACCACCAGTGGGACAATGGAAACTGCCCTGCACCAGAAGATTGGGATTCTGGACTCAACTCTGCCAAGAACTCTTTGTGAGACACTGGGCAAAAATGATACAGTAGAAAAGAATCCCACCTTTGGAGCCATGGGACATGGATTCCTCTCCTGCCTCTCACTTAACATCCTGCATCATCTTGAGCAAGCCACTTAACCCGAGCCTCAGTTTCTATATCTATAAAATGAGGAGGTTGGGATAGATGGACAGGGGATGGGGGAAGAACAGTCGGGCTTCCACTTCTAGGGCTAGAGCCTGTGGATTTTTTCTCTCTAGACCTCAGTTTTATACATTCATAAAAGGTGGAAGAGGAAGATATGGAAGGATATAGGTGACTTCTAAGGCCCCTCCCAGCTCTGACATCTTGTGTTCTAAGGCCCCTCCCAGTTCTGACATCCTGTATTCTAAGGCCCCTCCCAGCTCTGACATCTTGTGTTCTAAGGGCCCTC
>NW_027187400.1:17110944-17119605 GCF_028583685.1 Petaurus breviceps papuanus
TGACATCCTGTGTTCTAAGGGCCCTCCCAGCTCTGACATCCTGTGTTTTAAGGGCCCTTGCAACTCTGACATTCTGTGTTTTAAGGGCCCTTGCAACTCTGACATTCTGTGTCCCTAGGCTCCCAGTAGTAAGAGAAGTACAAGAACAAGAGGATGATGAGAATAGGAGGCAACTGGGACTGATCCTGGGTGGGCTTCCTCTGGGGGAGGGGAGGAGGGAGGGGAGGGGGAGGCTTGCCTTTCAGAGCAGAGGCAGCCTCCCTTAGTGCCTCCCAGGCCAAGTTAGGTTTGCCTGATCCTTCCAGATCAATCAAATTAAAATCTCAGACTGTGGAGTAAAATGACCTGGGTTAAAATCCCACCTGTGTGACCTTGGGCAGGTTATATAACCTCAGCGGGCCTCAGTATACTCATTTGTAAAAATGGAAGAGTTGGGCTAGATGACCTCTAAAGCTTTTCTAGCTCTAGACCTACCAATCTGAGATCCTATGCCCAGTGACCTCTCTCCTGCTCTGGGACCCATAGCCAGTTTAATCCCCGGGCCACAGAGACAGGAACTCTAACTACAATGCAGGATCCTGGCCCTGATGAACAGAGCCAGAGAAAGATCCTTCCCCCTCCCTTGCCCCCCCCCCTACAGAAAGAAGAGGAATAATTCAGGACAATTAGAAGGAATTAAGCCCATTCTTAGATAACTCAAGGTGTTTCCCCCCTTTCTGAACATCTGGAGTCTCCATCCCTCCACCTCTGGAAGGATCCCGTTTAGTGGGAAGAGACCTGGCCTCAGAGTCAGGAAAGGTGGGTGTAGATCTGGGGTCCATCTTGCCTGTGTGACCCTGAACAAATCACTTCCTTGGGTTGAGCCTTAATTCCATCATTTGTAAGATGGGGAAGATAATCACTCCCATAACCACCACCACCTGGGGTTTCACTTTGGAAAGAGAGCAGGAGCTGACTTCTTGTCATTACTCCTCTATCTGAAACCCATGCCAAGACAACTCAGTAGTCATAGCAGCCCCAAGGCTCAAAGCAGCCCGATCAGGAATTCCTGGGACTTGGTAAGGCCTTGGTCTTCAATCCATGTTCCGAAACAGCAGCAGGAGCCCCCTCAGGCAAGTGTGGGGGTGGGAAAAGAGTGAAATGATTCAAGCCGGACACAACCTTCAGCCTAGCCCGGGCCAGCCCTTCCCAAAGCTCCCCAACCCCACACTCCACTCAGGTTTTCTCCTCCAGACCAGCTATGAGCACTCAGCACTTTGGGGCTGGAAACAGACTGTGTCCATAATTAGAGCTTCCCCCCCCCCCCCCTCCCCCCAATAAGTAGCAATCTGCACCTGGGAACAGAGTTGCCTGTTTTTTTGTTATTGTTTTCATAGGACCTTTCCCTTCATTCATCTGCTGGGCTAAAGGCAAAGTGAGAACCAGAGTGCCCTGAGGCAGCAAAAAGAGAGAAACTGAGACCTCCGTAGGCTCTGCTTTGGAAAGGGGTGCACTGCAGGAGGCAGCTGGCTGGTCAGCACCGGACCCACTCTGCTGCTAAGGTCTGTTGGGTTCTAGCTAAGGCTGGTGCCAAAGCCTGGAAGACAAGAGTCTTGTGTTGTAGAGGTGTAAATGGTAAGGACGAGTCAGACTCACTGCGGGGGGCAAAAGCTTCATAAGAATATGAAGAGAGGTCTCTGTCCCAGAGAGGTGCGGGTTAGCCTTAGGTTGTGGGCTCCCCATCAGTGGGTGGATCCAAGTAGAAGCCTCCATTGATGACTCCTCCAAAGGAGATCCTTATTCACTCATCTGGGACTGGGGTAGATGGCTTCCGAGGTGCTCTCCAACTCTGAGAGTCTTCGGTTCTGTGATCTGGAGTCCTGGCTTTGCCATTAACTTGAGGTATGACCTTGGAAAGTCATTCCCCCACTCTAGGCTTAAGTTTTTCTCTTCTGTAAGATGGGAACATTGAATCTTATCCAGCTCTAAGATTCCATGATCCTGCATGAGTCCTGGAACTGGAAAAATCAAAACATACCATCCAGCATGGGACACACACACACACACACACACACACACACACACACACAATAGGCTAGTTTGTCCCTTTAGGTCTGGGATAGAACACAAGGACTGTTAAGTTTCTTTGAGAAGTACCAATTGGACTCAGAGAGAAAAGGCAAAAAGAAGAACTGAGGGGAATCTTCTTTGAAGATTGTATGGGCCAGGTGGGGTCATCCTTCACCAAGAAGAAAGTGAAGAATCCCAATGATTTCCTATAGTGATGGTTAGGGCTTGGTGACTGGGGACCCACACTGCAGATGCTGTTGGTGGCCTTTTTCCAAGACAGGTGGGAGATCCTCTCCCCATGCTGATGCTCCCATGAGGATGAGGGGAAGGAGAAGATGGTGGGAGGGGAGCCAGCTCAGGGAATCATGTTCCACCACTTAAAAGAGAAGGGCTTCCGTCGGACATTGGTGCCACAATGGATCTCGCCCATTAGCACGTGGTAGGAGAGGTAATCATCGATGAAGGTACACTTGAGTCCCAGTGGACGCAGCAAGTCCTGGACCTTCTCCTCTAGACAGCAGCGTCCATTAATGATGGGTCCAAAGGGCTTAGGAATCCCCAGGAACTTCCCTAGGACAATCATGTTTACCTGAAATAGGAAGAGACAGGAGAGGTGACATAGAGACCATACCCAGGTAAGGGTTCACCAGTTGAGTCTACCACTGGATTCAAGATGCCTAGTTTGGTATAATAATAAGGGTAATGATCCCTGAGATAAGAGGCCTGGGTTCAAATCCTGATTCTCCTGCATACAAGGTATGTGACCATGTGTAGGTTGCTTCCCTTTCCTGGGTCTCAGTTTCCCCAACTGTAAAACTGAAAAGCAGGACTAGATTTAAGAGCCTTCCAGCTCTAACAGGCAATGAATCTCCCCACTCCCAGCCTCTGAACATTCCCAGATAGTTTCCTAGTGGGATCCAGGACTCTAATGGGCTCCTGGACTCAACTGATAAGATCAACTCCCAGCCCCTCCCAAGAGTGACACATTCACTAAAGCCTCTGCTTCCTAGTGAGATCACATCATCACATCTCACTTGTCAGCTCCCGTTGGCTAATTAGGGCCTGGCCAAGAAAAGGCAGCTCAGCTTCTCAAGTAGGCAAGAAGGCAGGGAAGACCTGAGGAAGCAACAGGAATGACCCACTCCCATGAGTCCAAGAACTGCAATCCCCGAATTATGGTAACTCGGATTGGAAAGGCCAGCCATTGGACACCAATTAGTCCAGTATCCATTTGTAAAATAAGGTCATTCATTCTATCATCGAAGGTCTCCAGGAGAGGTCACTTCTGACCTCCAGAAGCATCCCATTCTATGTGGGGACATCTCTTATGGTTAGGAAGTTGGATGTGGTTTTTTTTTTTTCCTTCCTTTGAGGAGAAATTTTCCATCTGCAACTTCTATCACCTGCTCCTAATTCTGCCTCCAAAACCAAGCAGAAAAAGTCCAGCCCCTCCTCCACACAGCTGCCCTTCAGACAGTTATAGCTTCCATATTTCCCCTCTATCTTCTCTAAACTAAACACTCCTAATTCCTTCTGTTGAATTTCATCTGGGACCACAGATTAGTAGACAAAGGGGACCATAGGGATCATCTTGTCCAACACTCTCATTTTACAGATGAGGAAACTGAGGCCCAAGTGTCTTGCCTAAGGTCCCACAGGTGGCCAGGATTTGAACCCAAGTTTTCTGACTCCAGACTTAGCCCTCTTTCCACTGAGACAAAGAGAGGAAGTGAATTGATCTGAAATTGATTTTGGGAAAGAATCCAGAAAGATTCACAGAGAAAAAAAATCCTTGATGGGTTTTCTCCCTAATTTTTTTGGTTTTCCCATGTACCTCTAACCTGTACCCCTAAGTTACTTTCTGAATTAAAAAAAAATTAGACTCCTTCTTCCTCCCTCAGGCTTCTTCTCCCTTCCCCCTCCATCCTGTCTTCTGCTGAAGCTAGGAACTATGGGGCATGGGGCCCTGCCCCAAGAGAGGAGGAAGAATCCTTCCTTACAGCTCATGCCAGCTGCCTCACCATGTCAGGGAAGAAGGCCTCTGCATAGGAGTCACTGAGCTTGAAGAGCTGGGGGATGTCGATGATGTCACGCTCTGACAGGCCCAGCTCCCGTTTCAGGACCTCACGGTTCCAGTCGATGCATTTCTGATCAGAAGGAGTCAGTGTGAAGTGGATGGGGAGGGAATAGAGAATAAGGACCATCAGAGCTGGAAGGAACTTTCAAGATGACCCAATCTCCTATCTACTCATTTTTTTTCTTTTTTGAGATATCCACTCATTTTCCAGAGTAGAAAACCAAGATCCAAATGGAAAGTGACTTGCCCAAGGTCACACAGTTAGGCAACAGCAGAGCTTACATTCAAACCCAGGACTTTGGATTCCAAATCTTCCTTCCATTACATTAAATCCCTGGCCCCCACCAATAAAAATGGAAAGAGGAAGGAAAGTCTTATTCCTCAACCAGGGGGATTCTGGAAATATCCAGCACACTGTGCTGGGGGAAATAGGACTAGGAAAGGAGACCCTGCCCTAGACTTGCCTCACCAATCTATCCTAAGGCTGCTTCTGCCACCAACATCTTCCTCTCCCCACACACACTGGACCCCACCACCACATTTCCCCATTAGGAGTCCATTTATACAAGCTCTAGCTCTCCTTGCTGGACTTTGGTTTCCTTATCAATTCCAGTCCCCAATGTACTTTCCCAATAATACCCCCAGATCCATTTCCTGTGCCCAGGATTTTTTTTTACTCACCTTCCCCAAGAGCTGCCTCTTCCTCCCCCCACCTCCTCTGACATTCAAGGCAAACCCCACCTAACCCTGGCAATCTCAATCATGCTACGGTCCATGCTTTCTAGCTTTGTTGCTGTGGGAAGAGGGAGAAGGAAAGTGGAGAAAGAGAAAGGGGAAACAACCCCATTCCAAGACATAACTAAGGTGAGACAACTGGGACTTTGCCCCCAGGGTGCCTGATTTATAGGGTGCTGACAGCACTAAAAGTCCTTCAGCAATATAGGAACAACAGATTTAGCACTTAATAAGAATAAGAAGTTAAAATAGTAAGCCAGCAGATGGTGGGCATAGATGTCCTCCATCCCACCCTGTTGCCCCCCACCCTGATATATGTAGTGGCCGCCTCAGAAGTGACTGACCTAGCAGACAGTATCCTAGGATCTTTGCTTCCTGCTCTCACTGTGGGGGTGGGGGTGGTCTCTCATTACACCGCCTATGCCAAAAATGATGGCATGCTTCTGGCCACTTGCCAAGAGCACAAAGATTCCTAGTTATGGCTCTGTCCTTTGTAGATAGAAGGAAGGCAACTTCACAGCTTGAGCTTAGTTCTTTGAATCTACATGGTCACCTTTACCTTAGGGAGTTCCCTAAGTTGGGGGACTATAGGGCAGTACCCTCCTGGGTAGGAGATTTTTAGAGATGGAATCTATGTCTTCCTTCCTTATTCTGGGAGATCTTTGAAAGCAGGAGTTATGTATCACCTGTTAGACTGAGAACTCCCTGAGGCAGGAACTGAATCTTTCCCCCAGGAGGCTGGAGATTAATTACCTGAGGACAGAACCTGTTTCTCCTCCCCACCCTCCAGTTAGGAGTTCTCTGAGGACCAAGACTGTATTCCGGGGGCCCCTCACCCAGGCTGAGAACTGCTCAAGGGCAGAGACAAAGTCTTTCCTCCCAGGCTGATGGCTCTCAGAAGATTGAACTTATGTCTCCTTTGGACTACCATACTTGTTCACACATCCCCCACAAGTTCTCCCAAGTACCCTGGACAGTGCCAATAAGACCAGTTCTTTGGGAGATTACTATTGTCATTCCAAAGAAGACCCTCCTTCCCCACCTTAGTAGGTCCTTTACCTGGGCATAGCGATTGTCACTCCTAAGGCTTTTATCATTCAGCATCTCATCAATGGTTATTTTTTTCTTTCCCTTTTTCAGTCCTACAAGAGAGAGGCCACAGAGTCAGCTTTGAGTATGGGGCTTCTTTTTCTTTCTTCTTTTTTTTTTTTTTTATATGGGGCTTCTTAATACGGACCAGGACCAGGATAGCCCTGAGACTAAACAAAGGATTTGAAACTGGAACAATATGAAGTAGGAAGATGGAGAGAACAAATGAAACTGGATTCATTGCAGGAAAGAGGCAGCAGCAAATTTCTAGTGGGAAGTGAAGGTGAAGAATCTATTTTCTGTTTTCACTGGTCTGGGGAACTCCGATACAAACCTTCATCTAAGAATTCAGAGCTAGAAGTAACTTTAGGAACCATCTAGTCTATTCCCCTCATTCTATTTTTAAAATGTCTTATTGGTGTCTTTTGTCTTTATATCATAGTCACTGCGCTCCCCTCATATTAAACTTTAAAAAAAAAAACAAAGAAAAAGAAAAACAATTAAGGAAAAATGTACAATATGGTGACCATATATGGTGACATATTTGCCATTTATTACCATACAATAGTATTCCATTATATCCATACACCATTTTTTCAATCATTTCCCAGCATATGGGCAACCACATTGTGGCTACCAGAAAGAATACTACTATGAATATTTTGGAATCACTTGGACATTTGTTTTTATCTTTACCTCATTGGTTTAAAGCCCAGTAGGGGGATCACTGACTCAAAGGCAATGAACAATATGATCACTTTCCTTTCTTCCAAAGTCAAATCTAGTATGATTGGACTTCTTCATAGTTCAACCGATCAGTGGTATATTAGTGTGCCTGGCTTCCCACAGCCCCTCCAGCATTGATTGTTTCCATTATTTGGGATATTTTCCAATTCATATGGTACTAGGTGAAACCTAAAGAGCTGTTCTAATTTACATGATTCCTTCTATTAGTGATTGGAGCATTTTTTTTTATCTGATCATTTATTGTTTTCAGTTCTTTTGAAAACTGTTCATATCCTTCTACTACTTATCTATTGAAGAATGATTTTTGGTTCTCTATCAATGCTCTATGTATTTTAGATATGAGACATCCTCATTTTTCGAGGTGGAAATTAAGGGCCAGAGAGGAAGAGTGAATTTTATCAAGGTTACAGAGCTAGCTGTTAAGTAGCACCGCTAGGATTCAAAAAAGGTCCTCTGTCATTACTCTTTCCAACCCAGCAAGCTACCTGTCCATTTGTCATTCCATACAGCTTGGAGATTATTGATATTTTATATAGCTACATTTACTAAAACCATTAACCAACGTGATGTTTGGGTGATTGTGGACAATAGGTCAGTCTGTGGTAATTCTAATACGTTTTACTGGCTGAACTCACAAAGATATTTTGATATCAACAGAGAATTTGTCATCTGTTAATATTATTTTTATTATAAATATTGAGAGATAGTGTGTCATAGTGGAGAGCCAACCTCGTAGCCAGGAAGATCTGGGTTCAATGCCTCCCTCTGGCACATACTTGCTGTATGACCCTGAACAAGTCACCTACCTCCTCAGTGCTCTAGGCAACTTTCTAAAACTTTAAGTCTTTGAGAAGGTGAAAAACTGTATTAATAAAGTTCACTAGACCAATAAAATCCCAGGTCTAGTCCCTATTCCTATTAATTCCATAGGAATTAAGATAGAAATGGTCCTAAAGCAAGTCACTAAGTTTATTGTTATTGCTTTGTATTTGAAAATCTGAATCCAAGAAGACAAATTCAACCTCAAGGATATAGTGCAATGGAAAGATTGCTGGTTCTTAAGTCAAAGGGCCCACCCAAAGTCATACAGCTAGTGTGAGTGTAAGGCCATATTTGAGTTCAGTTTTGCCTGACTCCAGACAAGGTACTTTAACCACTGTGCAACCTAGCTGCTTCTAATCACTGAGGTGAGAAACAGAAGGGACATTGCCATGGAATATATTATAGACCACCTAGCCAGCAGGAGGAAATAGATCAGAAGAATATGAAAAAGATCACAAACCTGGCTCAGAGCTACAACATAGCAGTAATGGGGCACTTCAATTATACAGCCACCTGCTGAATCTCTCTCTTTACCAAAAGCAGAGCAGCAAATCAGTCTGTGACTTGCCTCAATAATTTTTTCCTTCAAAAGGTGGATCTAATCAAAAAGATAGAATGAGTCACTGGGGACAAAATTATGGGAATCTTGGGGGAAAGGGACTACTCTATCTTAGAATTTGTGATAGAGAAAGGGAAGAAAGCTGGACATGGTCTGAGGTGAACCTACAATTTGGGGATGGAAAATTTCAAAGAGTTTAGAGAGAGGCTATATTCCTAGAGGAAAACCCAGCCCAAGCAATGGGAAACTATCAAGAGTTTGGAAGGAATTCTGAACTTTATGGATAAGTACTTGACCTACTATTTCAGTGATAGAGGGAACAACTTATTGAAGAACTTCACCAAGGCATGTTAGCAATTTGCTGTAACTTTGAGCCTTAGAGAGTTGCTTCAGGTCACTGAGAGGTTAAGGGACTTGTCCAGGATCACATAGGAAGAATGTGTCAGAGGCAGGGATTGAACCCAGGTCTTCCTGAATCTGAGACTAGTTCTTTCATCAGTAACTCAATCACACTAGCTCTCTTCTGAGGATACCCCTTCCTTCCTTCCTTCCTTCCTTCCTTCCTTCCTTCCTTCCTTCCTTC
>NW_027187400.1:17119615-17125880 GCF_028583685.1 Petaurus breviceps papuanus
CCTTCCTTCCTTCCTTCCTTCCTTCCTTCCTTCCTTCCTTCCTTCCTCCCTCCCTCCCTCCCTCCCTCCCTCCCTCCCTCCCTCTCTCTCTCTCTCTCTCTTTCTTTCTTTCTTTCTTCCTTTCTTTCTTTCTTCCTTTCTTTCTTTCTTCCTTTCTTTCTTTCTTCCACAATCAGGGTTAAACAACTTGTTCAGGGTGACACAGCTAGTAAGTGTTTGAGGTCAGATTTGAACTTGGGTCCTCCTAACTTCAGGGTTGGTGTTCTGCCCACTGCACCACCTAGCTGCCCCTGAACAATTTCAGTAAGGAAGAAAACAAAGAGCTGACTACAGGTGATCAAGTAATCCACACAGATTTTTAAAAGATATAATGAAAAGATGAAAGCAAAGACAGTTAACAGAAGATGAATACAAAAGCATGATACAATATTATAAGAATAACAAAGATTCTGGTGGGCAAATGAGTTAGAAATATGACCAAGAATCACCTACCCAGCAAAACTGAGTATAATCCTTTGGGGGGAAAGTGGAAATTCAATAAGATAGAGGACTTTCAAGAATTCTTGATGGAAACACCAGAATATTATGGTAGTTAGAAGGAGTATATATAGACAAAGGGCATAGGTGTGAGTTGAATATGAAGGGATGATATCTAAAAAATAAAATTAAGCGTTGAGAAAGGAATAGGGAGAAAGAAAAAGTGAAAGGTAGAATGGAATAAATTATCTCACATAAAAGAGGCAAGAAAAAGATTTTACAGTAGAGAGGAGGAGAGGGTAGGGTAGGGGAAGTGAGTGAACCTTACTTTCATGAGAATTAGCTCAAAGACAGAATACTGTACACACACAATTGGGTATAGAAATCTACCTCTTTTTTTTCCTTTTTGGAGGGCAATTGGGGTTGTTACTTGCCCAAGGTCACATGGCTAGTTTTTATGTTAAGTGTCTGAGGCCCAATCCGAACCCAGGTCCTCCTGACTCCAGGGCCGGTGCTCTATTCACTGCGCCACCTAGCCACCCCTAGAAATCTATCTTACCCTACAGGAAAGTAGGAGGGGAAGGGGATAAGAAAAGGGAATGGGTAATAGAAGGGTGGGCAGATTGGGAGAGTAGGTAGTTAGAAGCTAAAAGCTTTTGAGGAGGTACAGCGTAAAAGGAGAGAGAGAATAGAATAAAAGGGGGAGAGAATAGGATGGAAGGAAATGCAGTTCTCATGGTTTTTCCCTTTTGTTCTAATTCTTCCTTCACAACATAACTAATGTGGAATATATGCTTAATATATTTGTACATGTATAGACTATATCAGATTGCTTGCTGTTTGGGGGAGGGGAAGGGAAGGAGGGAGAAAAAAATTTGGAACTCAAAATTTTATAAAAGTGAATGCTGAAAATTATATTTACATGTAATTGGAAAAAATAAAATACTATTAAGCAGAAAAAATGAAATGAACAATATTTTCTTGGTAGTAAGCACCTAATAAATGCTTCTTCATTCAAAAAATGTATAACATAATGAATGCTAAAACTCAAAATGAACTGGGACAGCTAGGTGGTGTGGTGGATAGATCGCTGGGTCTGGATTCTGGAAGATCTGAGTTCAAATCCAGCTTCAGACATTTCCTAGTGATCCTAGGCAAGTTTTTTTGCCTCTGTTTCCTCATCTGTAAAATGAGGATAATAGCACCTACCTCCCAGGGTTGTTGTGAGGATCAAATGAGATAATATTTGTAAAGCATTTAGTATAGTGCCTGGCACATAGTAAGTGTTATAGAAGTATTAGCTATTATTATTATGATATAAATACTAATGACAATTTTTAAGAAGGCCTTCTTATATTGGGAACAAAAAGAAGGGCAAATAAGAGATAGGACTATTGTTCGTGGCAGATAGAACAGTTGAATGAACAACAGAGAGAAAGAAGGCAGAACTACTCAACTTTCTGTTTTCTCTCTTCAGCTTCAGAAGTTTAAACAAAGATAGTTAACAGGGTGTTGAAATCCAGAACAAGGGTGGAGATAGGAAGAGAGCCCTTAGCTGTCCTCACTGAGTTTGAGTTTCCAGGCCTAGATGAACCATGGATGTTCCAGGAGACTAAAAGAGATGGCAGAGTTGATTGCTAAGCTGTTGGGTGTGATATCTGAAAATTTTTGGAAAACAGGAGAGTTGCCTCCAAATCCCAGATACCAAAATGTCCCACTTGGTTTTGGTTTTTGTTTTTAAGGAAGAGGAGAAAGCCTTCAAACTTTAGCAAGTGAGTTGAACTGAGATTTCTGGCAAAATTCTAGAGCCTACTATTAAAGAGATGGTGTGTGAATGCTAAGAAAGGATGTGGTGATCATGGAGAGCCAGCATGTCTTCAACAAAGCATGCCAGTCTCACTTCCTTTCCTTATTTCATAGGGTGACTAAACAGGTAGATCAAGGAAATGCCATAGACATGGTATATCTGGATGTCAGCCAGACATCTGCCATTCTTTCATGCTTATTTGTGGAAAAGATGGAAAGAGATGGCTTAGATAAGAGGGAATGAGAACTAGATGAATGGCTGGACCCAGAAGGAAACCACTCATGGGCTGATCTCAGCTCAAAGGAAGGTCTCCAGTGGAGTGCCACCAACACTCAAGGATCTGTCTTTGACCATGTGCTCCTTCAACATTTTTATTGATGACCCAAATGAAGTTCCAGGTGGAATAATTACCAAATTTATAGATGACATCAACCTGGGAGTGGCAACTGACATGTTACATGACAGAGTTGGGAACCAGAAAGTACTAGAGAGGCTAACAATTTGTCCTTAAATTTTCTTATCGGTGTTGAGGTTGTGTCCCACAACCTGGGACTCAATAAGACTTATCCTATGGACTCTGTCCCCTCTTGAGTCTCCGGCCTTATTTTTTCAAATTGCTCCAAGCTCACAAATCAAATCGGAGCACAGCAAGAGAACCCAAGTGTCCCAGAGATTCCATCTTCATTTCATTACTTTCCCCATATTCATTGATACTTTCCTTTCCAACTTCATATTTGCTCCCCTCCCCTCCCCTCCCTGCCCCTCTCCCCTCTCCTCTCCTCTCCCCTCCTCTCCTCTCTTCCCCTCTCCTCTCTAGTTCTTTTTACTTTCTCACTCCAGGCCTTCTTGCCTCCTTCCATCTCTCCCCAATCTTTTGTATAAGAGAAAGGACCTCAAAGAAAAAAGACTCTTCCACTTGGGAAATAGTGTGACCCAGAAGACCTGAGTTCAGATCTTGCCTCAGACCCTTTATTTTAGAAGGCAGTCACCTAACTCTTTAGGTCTCACTTTCCTCATCTGTAAAAGGAGGAGTTCAGATTTGATGGCCTTTAAGGTTCCATCAGGCCTTAAAGCTATCTATGGTACCATGATCCTATGACCCTGGATTTGATATCTGGGAAAGCACATGTATGTTCTGGGTTCTAATTCCCCAAAGGGTCACCAATATGCTTCATGGCCTCAGGCAAGTTAACCAGCTTCTCTGTTCCACAGATCCCTGCCCCTGTAAAGGGAGAATCATCAAGTCTCACTCCCAAACAGAGATGTTTGGTGGATTAATTAAAGTTTGTTCCACATCCCAAGAGATCCTTAGATGCAGGTGGCATGTTAATGTTGGACTCAGTGATTAAGCGATGTTTATGAAACACAAAGAGATCAAAAGATGAAAGGGACAAGATATGATTATGTTTAATAGCAACTCACCTTCAAATTGGGCAGCAGTCCCATGGCCCTCATCCTTTTTCTCCTGAAAGAGTTTGAAGCAAGCATTGGGACTGGCCAGGAGCAGCCTGAAACCCTACCAGGGAGAGAGGACATTTCAGTCACAGATTTATGGTTGCAAGGGCCCTTGAAACCTAGAATGCCTGAGTTGGGAGGAACCTTTGAAGAGAGAATGTCAGAGTTAGGAGAGGCTTTAAACACAGACTGTCAGAGCTGGGAGGGCCCTTAGAACACAGGATGTCAGAGCTGAGAGGGCCCTTAGAACAGAGAATGACAGAGCTGGGAGGGCCCTTAGAACACAGGATGTCAGAGCTGGGAGGGGCCTTAAACATATATTATTAGAAGTGGAAGGATCCTTAAAGTTAATTTAGCCCAATCTCCCCAATTTACAAAAGGGGAAACTGAGACTTAGGGAGGAGAAGTGGCTTGTCCAGGGTCATACAAGTAACAAGTAAGGTGCCTCAAAGAAATATCCTTTTTTTAAAAAACATTAACTCTGAGCTCTTTGGCCAAAGGCAAGTCTTTGAAGACAACCAGAATAGCCCTCCATTGCTGTAGAACTCAGAAAAGAGTTTGCCTCCTCTAGGAAGCCTTTCGCTTTTCATGATGGCCAGTGCCTAGCTCTGTTGCCACCTTCCCCCTATTTGCTGTGGTATCAGAGTCATGGCTAGGCCTTATTTTACAGAAGGCAAATCCAGTTGAAGGGTGGGAGCATTGTAGAGGACAGTCCATGCTGTGTACATTTGCACCAGAAAATAGAGTGGATAGCATGAACAATAATCCCCAACTCTTAACCACTGGCTGGTAGAAAGTGAGGGGAAGACAAGCCCAAGGAGAGTTAAGAGCACCTGGGTGTAGCCAGGACTTGGTGAAGGACCAGGGATAGTTGTGGCAATGTGGCATAGGTCTATAGAGGATCTTGAGATAAAGGCAGGAAATGTGCCCTATTGGTTTCAGCACCCTGGACAAAGCCTCATTAGCCCTGCCTTTTTCCTGTTCTGGAGCAATGATGCTATTTTGCTTAAATTTGCCTTAAATTAGCATGGTAGTCAACCAATCTGAGGAGGGAAAGAAGAGGCTGGGGACACTGTACCTTCTGTCCAGGGGCAGGAACAAAGCTGAGGAACTCATCCACATGCCCCACACTTAACCAGTCAGAATAGAGCTCCACAGGGTCCTGCACCTTCTGGGCATACAGGAAATTCCTGACGACCTTAGCCATCCGGCGGCCACCTGACCTAGCACCAAGAGAGACAAATCATTGTCAGAGCAAAGCAGGACAGGTGGGAATCCTGCCGACCTAGAGAGGGTCACCCTATGTATTAGTACTTCCACAGATACATCTAACAACATGTGATTATTGTCACCTTTGTCTTTTTTCTCCCTGGAAACTCCATCTAGAAATGATGTAAAATCATAAGCACCAAACCCCTTTGATCAGACATCCTCACGTGGACACTATGTACTTTATTGGTTCAATAGTTCATCCACATTCATTCTTCCCCTCCTTTTTGCTCTAATTTTCTTTCTCTTATCTCTTCCTTTCATCCTTTCTTCTTTTTTCCTCCTATCTCTTTTCTCTGATTTATCATTCTCTTTTTCCTCTCCTCTCCTCTCCTCTTCAACATTCTTCTCTTCTTTTCATAAAGAGAATTGAATAGGTGGCACAGTGGATAGACCCGGAGTCAGGAAGACCTGTGTTCAAAGCCAGCCTCAGATACTTACTAGTTCTGTGACCCTGGACAAATCATTTAACCTTTGTCTGACTCAGTTTCCTCAACTATAAAATGAGAATAGTGGCACCTCCCAGAGTTGTTATGATGATCAAAGGAGATCATTTGTAAAGCATTTAGCACAGTGCTTGGAAACATAGTAAAGTGATTAATAAATGTTCCCTTCCCCCTTCCCCAAAGTTTCTCTACTCTCCACTCTTCTCCTTTATCTCCCAAAAGAAAATATGACATAGAGAGAGAGAAAATATGATATGGAGGGAAAAGTAACTCTCAGATATCTAGAAATCAAAATAAAGAAGAGAAAAATATTTACTAGGGAAAATAGACTCATAGCCTCACCTCAAAGAGGGAGAGCAATCAACATGTCTAAGGTCACATGACCAAAACAGGATTAGGATGGACATGTCATATCTATTGGTCTACAAACATCAAACCAAAAAAGCAGGATTTCTTCATGTGGGGTTTGGGATTCTGTCTCAGGGAAAGCAGTGCGGCAGAAGCCAAAAGAGAAAGACAGTGAGGAAGAATCAAATGGGATGTACAAGAAAGGGAATGATGCCAAAAATATTATGATGTTTTATCCATTGAAATGAGTTTATTTAACTGTAAATAGTTGCTAAATATGTTTAGGTGGGTGCATTGATATTCTATATTGTTTTCAATGAAACATTTAAAAGCATTTCATTACTAAAAATTAAGAGCAAATAAGAAGAAAAATTACTAAAATTAGGAGCAAATAGGAAGGAAGGAAGGGAAGAAGAGAGGGAGGGAGGGAGGGAGGAAGGAAGGAAGGAAGGAAGGAAGGAAG
>NW_027187400.1:17125980-17134969 GCF_028583685.1 Petaurus breviceps papuanus
AAGAAAAAAAGGGTAGGTGGAAAGAAGAGAAAGAAGAAAAGAGGGAAGAGAAGAGAAAAAAAGGGAGAGAAAGGAAGAAAAAAAAAAAAGAAAGAAAGAAAGAGAGAAGTTTCTGGGTTTAACTGAGCTCATCTGAGGAAGGAAGGAAGGAAGGAAGGAAGGAAGGAAGGAATTAGGCCTGGACTTGGCTGACTGAGAAGAGAATAGGTAGTCTTTAAAAAATCAACCAGTCCAATCCCCTGCCTTCAGAAAGTTCAGGTCTTATTATCTCCATTTTACAGATGAGCTCAGTGAAACCCAGAAAATTTCAATGCCTAGGAAGCAGAAACAATACCCCAGGTCTCTTACCTCCTGTCTCAGGGCTCTTATCTCTGAAGCATAAGTGTGTCTGAGTCTATGGCACTGAACTGTGTGGAAAACAAACAGACAAGGAATCCCCCAAATATAGTTTTCCTCTGACAAGCCATCACTAAAGGATACCTTGTAGACAAAGGGGTGGAGATGTCTCCATGACACAGTTCTTAGGTCTAGAAATGGTCACCCCACTTCTATAAAGGCCTCCACCAGAGGGAGCACATGTTCAAAGAACCAGCTACTGCAAAGACCATGGACTACCAGAGCTGGAGGAGCTTTAAAAAGATTTCTAGAGGTGAAAGAGAACTTAGCCTACAGAATAAGAGAGGTGAGAGAAACCTTAGGACAGAGGATGTCCGAGCTAGACAGGTCTCTGAAAGTCTCTTATTCTAGCTCTTTCTCTCATCCCTGCAAAGCCCCCGGGAGCGGTTTGGGGAGAGGAGAAGTAACTGGGCTTAAGTCACAGCCAGGAAAAGAACCCAGACCAGGAGTCATGACTGGTCTTTCCACTACACCTGAATCCTTTCACAGACAACACAACACAGAACAACAGGTGAAGATATGATGACTCTGGGGAGATGGATGGGGCAGAAGGAGAGAACGGCAAGGGAGACCAACTCTCATCCCAGCTAATTTGTATTTCTTAACTTGATTTTATATATTATATTATTATATTTTATTTATATATTATAAATATATTTATTACATAAATTATGTTATATATAATATATTATGTATGTATCATATAAATATTTACATATTATATATAATATAAATATATTATATTTCTTTTTATTTGTACTTGCTATCTTCCCCATTCGAATATAAATTCATTTTGTGTAGGGATTCTTTCTGTTCCTAGGACCCTGCCTGGTACATAGTAGGTAAACTTTTCTCCTTTTTGCATAGTAGGTTTACTTTCTCTGGGAGTGGATAAATGAGCTGTTTGGGGCTCAACCCAGCCCCCCACTCTCTCATTGGGGAAAGTTGGAGGGCAATTCTGAAACCTCTACCAGAAATCCACATTCTCACCCCTATATGCCTCCATGGGGTTTATACCCCAGGTTTCTATATGAAACTACATATCAACTCTGTCATGCCCGTAAACCAACCATGTCCCCCATATGACAGGCCCTGTGGTGACCAAGCAGTCCATCACACGTGTCAGAGCTCTATAAAATTGATTTTAGGAGCCGCCACTGGATTTCAGAATCAAGCCACAACATGAGTGTTTCAGATGTGAGTCAGCAAAGAGGTGAGTGCTCTGCTCCTGACCTTACCCTAGCTACATTCCGTGGATTTGGCCCACAGCCAGAGAGAGGCCCCCACCCAATCCGGTCCTAGGGACTGGAGAGCAAAGAGCCCAATAGGTGTTGGTCTTCAGATCCTTGGATACAGTGTCTCATTCTCTGACCTCAGAACTACCTGACCTCTCTGCCTCCAGGTTCTAATGTTGGAGAGCAGGGTTTCATGCTGGGGCCCATTCCTGGCTTTGTTTACAATGACCTCTGCTCAGATAGCCTGTTACTTTGGAAAGTACTTCATTAGAGCCCACATGGACCCCTCCCACAGCACACCCTATTTCACGGGTGCCATTTTCTGGAGCTCACTGGGGGGTTCCCATTGAGAATTCATGGGAATTCTCCTGAGGGGAGGAGTGGAGGTTGTTCAAGCCCCCAAAGTCTTGTTTTCTGACAGATTCAAACCCTCAGGGTTCCTGTTCATTCACTTCTGTCATTCTGGTATCTTAACCAACCATTCAAGCATGCTATGGTGAGGCAGCCCAGGGCTGGGAGTATTCTAGCAGCATTTGCTGTTTGGTGACCCTCTCTCCACCTTTGTGGAACTCAGGGATCACTAAGCAAGAAGGAATCAATGATTTTCTTCCCCTCCCTTTATCGAGGACTGGCCAACAGATCTCCCACCCACCTAGTCAATAGGGTTGTTACTTCCATTATGTGAGCACGCATGCACACACACACACACACACACGCACACACTTTGTTCAAAATACCACCACCTTTGCTGGCAATACACATAAAAATTCTCTAAGGCTAGGCTAAGATGAATAACCTTACAAAAATGCTAAAAATTCTCCATTAAGATGTAGCATGTCAGAGCTAGAAGGAAATCTTCAAACAGAATATCAGAAATAAAAAAAGACCTTAAACAACAGAATGACTGAACTTGGGAAGGACCTTTAAGAAAGAATTTCAGACCTGTTAATGACCTTAGAAATGGAATGTAGGAGTTGGGAGGAGCTTTAGAATATCAAATATCAGAATGTAGAGAGACTTTAGAACATAGAATACCAAAGTTAGGAGTAAACCTTAAAATATAGAATGCCAAAGGTGGGAAAGACCTCAAGACATAGATTGTCAGAGCTAGGAGGATCACTTAGAACACAAGATATCAAAGCTAGAAGCAACCTTAGAACAGAATATCTGAGCTTTGAAAGACCTTAGAATATGGGGTGTTAAGAATGAGAGGGACCTTGGAATGTAGAATATCAGAGCTAGGAGTAAACCTTTGAATATACAACATCTGTCAGAGGTAGGAAAGTCTTCAGGACATAGAAGGTCAGAGATGCTCCTTCATGCTTAATTCTGAGCACCACATTTTTAGAGGAACCCTGATGAAATGGGAGAACATGGGATGGGGGAACAAGGATACTGAGGATTCTAGGAATTATTCTATGTATGGGATAGTTGAAGAAACTGGGACATTTGGTATACACAAGAGACGTTTATGGTACACATGTTTGAAAGGTGAGCATGTGAAAGATGGACCTTTTACTATCGTCATGGATTTTGAGCTAGAAGAGCACTTCAGGGTCACTGAGTGACTTGCCCAAGGTCACGTGAATTTGAAACTAGGCTTTCTGACTCCAAAGACCATGCTCTTTCCATTGTATGACATTGCCATGACTTATGCCATATGACTCCAGAGGAATGACCCTGAACCAATAGGTAGCTGTTTTAGGGAGGCAGGGAACTCTGATCATAAGAAAATTCTTGAATTGACCAATGAAATGTGCTGCCTTGAAAAAAATGTCCCCAGAGCCATTCAAGTACAAGACAGATGGCCATTTAGTGGGGATGTTATTGGGAAATTCTTGCTCTGAGAGGGAGGTTGGTCTAGGTAACTCCTGATATCTCAGGTGACTCAAAGATTCTATGATGTTAAGGTGTCAACTGCTCTAAGTTCTAGGATTTTATAATTCTGAGCTCCTGAGTTTCAAAATTCCATGAATATTAAATTCTATGATTCTAAGGTCTAAAATTCTGTATTTCGAATCTCCTAAGTTCTAAGATTCTATGACCTTATTACCTGTGCAGTCTTGGGTAAATCACTTAGTCATCTTGTTCCTCAGTTTCCTCCTCTATAAAATGAAGGGGTTGGTCTAGAACCTCTGAGGTCCCTTCCAGCTCTAGACATATGATCCTTTTATTCTCTGCCTGACGTTGAGTTTATTACCCTTTGTCTTAGGGTTTGGTGCTGGGTGGAGAGAGTTATAAGTAGTCAATCCCTCCCCTCATCCCCTTCTCTCCTCAGCCTGCCCCATGCCTGCCCCCTTACTTGGGGAAGCTGCTGCCAATGAGAATTCTGCCCAGTGGGTACTCCTTCCCTCGGACAGTGACAGGTGGGCTAACATCTAGGTTTCCAAAGGAGTCAAGGCTGGAGGCACCACCATATGCAGGCTCTCGGGTCACATAACCAAAGTCGGGGCCCTGGGGTTAAAGGGAACACAGACCGACCACAGGGAGCAGTCAGTGGGGGGGGGGGAAATGGGATGAGGAGGAAAAGGGAGAATCAGATTTGGAAACTGAAGAATCTTCTACCCCTCTGCTGAGTCCCCTTCCCTGCACTGAGCACCCACCCTTGTACTGAACCCCCATCCCTGCAACATGCTGCATGGAGTACCCAATGTCCAGAACAGTCTGGGACCCCTCCACCACATACCAGGACCCTCTTAAAGGGAAAATTCCTCAACCCCCTGTTTCGGGGAGAATCAAAGACAACAGGAAAGGATTTGTGAGGTGCTTCTATGTAGCCAAATTCCATTTCATCCTGAAGAAGTGGGAGGAAGGAAAAAATCCAATTACGATCACACCATGGTCAGAGAAAAGAGATTATAGTATGGTGGGGAAAGAACTAGCTCTCAAGTCAGAAGATGTGGGTTCAAACCCTACCTCTGACACATTTTACCTGTGTGACTTTGAGCAAGCTACATCAACTCCCTGGGTCTCAGTTTCTTCATCTATAAAATGGGTACATTGGATGAGAGGTTTGCTAAGGTCCCTTCTATCTCTGGGTCAATGACCCAACTAAATCAGTCCCATTTCTAGAATGCTTTGAGGTTATAAAACACTTTTCTTACAAGATCCTTCTGAGGTTGGAAGACCAAGTATGATGGGATCCTAGATCTTGTGTTGGAAGGGACCTAAAAGATAATCTATTTCAAGTTTCTTATTTTACAATTGAGGAAAATGGGGCTCAGAGAATTTAAGTGACTTGTCCAGAGTCACATAGGTAGCAACTGGTAGAAATGGGATTTGAACCCAGGTCCTGGGGGTAGCACAGTGGATAGAGTGCTGGGTCTGGAGTCAGGAAGATTTCTCTTCCTGAGTTCCAATCCAGCCTCAGACACTTACTAGCTATGTGACCCTGTTTGCCTTAGTTTCCTCATCTGTAAAAATGAGCTGGAGAAGGAAATGACAAACTACTGTAGTATCTCTGCCAAGAAAACCCCAAATGGGGTCACAAAGAATCAGATTTGACTGAACAACACCAACCTGTGACTCCAAATCTTTCCATTCTACCATTCTGTCATCCCCATTTTATAGATTCAAATCAATTTAACTGATCATTCAATCAAACGCTTATAAGGCACTTACTATGTGTAAGATACTATGCCAGGGACCTAGAGATACCTGTAATACATAAACGATTTGTGATTTCCTCGAGGGGTAGGAGGGAAGTCCTCAGGAGGTGCCCGAAGCACATTGAGGCTGGGTAACCTGTCAAGAGGCACAGAGCTGGTAAATGGTGGGTGCAGGATCTGAACCTTGCCCACTTCCAGCCCATCATGCAGTCCTTTTCGCCATACTGCCTCTACGAGTCCTGGAAATACTAGACAAAAGCCAAAGGATCCTTGCCTTTGGAGGAAAGTTGGAGAGGTGGGGACCTACCTAGGGTCACACAGCCTGTTGTTTGCTGTTCAGTCCTTTCACTTGTGTCCAACTCTTTGTCATGACCCCATTTGGGGTTTTCTTGGCAGAGATACTGGAGTGATTTGCCATTTCTTTCTCCAGCTCATTTGACAAATGAGGACGTTTTAGAGACTAGACTTGAACCCAGATCTCCCAGGGCTCTTTCCACTATAAAATATGCAGGAAAGGGGGTAGGTTCCCTGGGGCTGGGGCTCAGGATGTGGAATAGGAGATAGGGGGAATCTGGCTTTGTTCAAAGGCAGGTTGTGAAGTCTGCAACATTCAGACAATGAATGGGGTCAGAGTTGGGTCTTTTGGACCACAGCAGAGCAAGGCAGAGGATGATGAAAACAACATAACTCCCACTGACCCACTGGCCCCAGCAATCCTAGACTCCAGCTTTCTTTGGGGAGGGGATGGGAGAGGGGTGTCCAGACCAACAATTTTACCAGTATAGGAAATTCTCATTGTAAGAACTCTTTCCATTCATAGAGATCAGAAATTGCTCTGGGACAGAGAGTTGCCTAAAGAGGTACTTAGAGGTTAAATAACTTGTGCAAAGTCCCAGGCATTGTGTGTCAGAGGCAGGATTTGAACCATGTCTCCCTGACTCCAAGGCTAACCCTCCACCAACTACACCAGCCCTCTTCTCTCACACATGGTGCCCAGCTTATCAGAAGCCATTCTGGGAAGACAAGGGCATGTTTTGAGACCATGCATCTTAGTCTTTCCATAGAAGTCACTGTGGAGTCGGTCCCACCTTCCCCCACTCCGTTTCCATCCCCCTCCCGGTCCTTTTAGCTGTTTGGGTCAAACCCCAGAAAGTCAGGTGTTTGGAAGTTTAGTCAATGCTAGGAAAAAGTCAAAGAGCCAACTCCCCAGTAGGACACGTGCACGCAAATACACACACACACACACACACACACACACACACAACCTCTGGCACGGGTTACTCCTTATTATTTCTCCTATTGCACAGATTACCTGGATCCAGCGGTCATTCCGGTTATCCACTGGTGGACAGATGATCAGTTGACAATTAGCCTGCAATGCCAGGTAAGTCATAGCATCCAGAAATTCAGCCTGGGACGTTTCTCGATCAAGACTAAGATTGGGCCAAGAAGGAAAAAATGTCGGATCAAAGTTGGGAGAGATCCTTACAACACAGAATGTCCAAGCTGGAAGGGCCCTTAAAATATAAAATGTCAGAACTGGGAGGACCTTAGAACATGGAACGTCAAAGCTAGGAAGGACCTTAGAACTTTAACATTAAAGATACATTTTGAACATAAGTTGGCAAAACCAAAAGAAACTTTAGAAAATAGAAGCCAGGCTAGTTAGAACATAGGCTATTAGAGTTGGAAAGGAATTTCCTCCTAATTATATATAGATGATTGTCCTGAGGTCAGGAGGGGAAGTGATTTTCAGGGTCAAGCAGGAAGTCCATGTCAAAAGTGCGAGCTTGGGCTCACGGCTGCCAGTCACCAAGAAAACCTGTCTGGTCACTCCTCCATGTGTGACAAGATAGGAACCTTGTCTTCTGCTCTAACCTCTCACCCAGTGATCTGGGGAGAACCTCAGACTCTCAGCCCTACCTCCCTGGAGAGATTTTCTTCTCCGGGCTGAAGGCAGGGGTTGTGACTCATGGAAGGAAAGGGAGTGATTGGGTCCGGTCCAAATGATACATCAAAGTCAGAAGCAGGGAGTGAGACTCAGGGGCACTGGCTACCTCATCTCCCACTGGATCCAAAGGGCCAGGTGACAGTTCACCTGTTGGGGCACACCTTTTCTTTTTCATAGACATTCCAAGGGAGAAGCTATCCAGGCTTCCTCGGCTATCCCTCTGAAGAGTGGCCAAAGGCTGTGCTCAGAGCTAATCTAATGCCTGCCCCCAACCTCTGCAACAGAAGCACCTAACCCTCCTACAATTAACTGCCTTTGTGATCTCATTCAAGTTTCCCTTCTGTTGGCCTCAGTTTCCCCATCTGTTAACTGAGGAGCAGCGTGCTTAAGCTTTTTTGTGTCATGGATTCCTGTGTCAGTCTGGGGGAGGCTGATGTACCCCATCTTAGAAGAATATTTTTGAATAATTAAAAGAAATGTTCAATTTAGGGAGAGGTTTTTCCTCCCACGTTCACAGACCCCCCTGAAATTGATAGATATGTATCAGATGGATACATGCATCCTGTGGATTTTGTTTAAGAAACCTTGAGCTGAATGATCTCTTAAGTTCCTTCCAATTCTACCATTTTGTGACTGTCAGATTAGAAGGGACCTTGGAGCTGGTCATCTGACAGCCTACCCCTCCATTCTCTACTTCTAGTATCTCCCCTCCTCCCATCCATCCTCCACCCATAAATATCTTCCTAACACTGCCCTTTGGCCACGTCACTGCCTAGCTCAAGAAACTCCACTCCTTCCCTATTCCCTCTAAACTCTTTAGGTAAGCATTTAAAATCCCTGACAGTATGGTTCCCCTCCACCTTCCCAGGCATATCCCACAATACTCTTCTTCAGCTATCTCCCATCTCCCATCTCCCACCTCCATACCTTTGTACAGATCATCCCCCATACTGGGAATCCCCTGCCCCCTCACTCCCACCTCTGCAAAGCCCTCAATTCCTCTAAGGCACCATTCATGTTTTGCTTTCTAAGGGAAGCCTTTCTTGATTCTCCTTGGTTGTCCATGCCTGCTCAGGTCTCCTCGAATTATCTTGCAAACACTGGTCTCTTTACGTGCTGTATACTACCCAAAAGAGAACAGGAAACATTTCATGGTTGGTTTTTTTTTTGTGTTCCCAGTGCTTAGCACATAGTAGGTGCTTAATAAATATTTCTCATATTGGATTAGGTCAATAGTGGCATTTATTCTATTGGAAACTAGCAACCATGCCATAAACTCTAGGTGCTCACTCCTCCTACTCCCCGACAATGATCACATGAAGAAGACTCAGGTCAAGATGAGAATTCCCAGCTTCCACCCTCAACTCCACTCACTCTCCATTTTCCCTCTAAAATATATTTTAAATGCCTACTCACCCTAATCACCCCCTTTCCTTCCATACTCACAGAACCCAAACCAGCTTCCAACAAGACACATATTACCTACCAGCCCTCTGCCTGAGGCAGCTAGTCTAGCAGTGGGCCTGGAGTCAGGAAGACCACACTTACTAGTTGTGTGACCCTGGGTAAGTCACTTCACCCTGTTTGCCTCAGTTTCCACATTTGCAAAAGGAGGATAATGATAGCACCCACTTCCCAGGGTTGTTGTCAGGCTTATTTCACCACTGTCTGCCTCAGTTTCCTCAACTGTGAAATGGGGATAACAGCACCTACCTCACCAGGTTGCTACAGGGATCAAATGACATAATGTGATGCTATGTAAATGCTCATTCCCTTCCTTTTTCTTAGTCTCCTTCTTG
>NW_027187400.1:17139969-17157518 GCF_028583685.1 Petaurus breviceps papuanus
GGGAGGGGAGGGGAAGGACATTCATTAAGCACCTGCTATGTACCAGGCATTGTGGCACTGTACTAAGCAGTTGACAAATAATAGCTCATTTGATCTTGGGGATCAGACTTGGGGAGGTGACAATTACTGATCCCAGAAATTCCAGTGCCCCAGTCCCCCAGTAGATAGAGGTTTACAATCCCTACCAAAACCTCTGAGAATTTGCTAGTGTTTTCTCGGGTCACGGCAATGCCTGGAGAAGCTTACCTTGTCATCTCTGCTCCTCTTTATTGCTCCAGTACGATCTATGTCAACATCCAAAGAAACTTCTGAAAATCACACAGCAAAGTGACCATTAGCCAGTCCCTGAAGCTAACTTCTCTAAGCAGAGGCCACTGGCATGGTGGGACACCCCATTCATGCCATGAATTGCCTGAGCAGCTCTCTCCCAGAAGGCAATAGGGTCTGTGCCTTGGAAACCCACTGTCTTATGAGTCATTTTCCTTGGTGGTTGGGGCAGGTGGGAAGATTGAAAGCCTAAGGCCCTGAACACTTTGCCCCTGCCCAAATCTAGAGAAGCTGTGACCAGACCCCTGTGGGAATACAGTCTTATCAAAGATTTGCTACCATATAGTCATGTGATTTGGAGCAAATGATTTTCTCTACTGGCCCTCAGTTTCTTTAGCTGTAAAATGATCACATTTGACTAATGATCTCCAAGGTCTTCCAGCTCTAACATTCCATATACTCAAGGGCCTTCCTCCTCTGACATTCTGTGTTCTAAGGTTTCCTCCTGCTTTATCATTCTACAGTATGTTCTAAGTTGGGGTTCTTTCCAGTTCTAAGAGTCTCTCTTCTAAAGCTCCTCCCAGTTCTGACATCTTGTGTGCTAAGCTAAGGTACCTTCTACCTGTGACATTCCACATTCACAATTCTCCTCTAGCTCTGACATTCTACATTCTAAGGTATTTTTCACTTCTAACATTTTGTCTTAGAAGACAAAGGATCCCTCTCAGCTCTGACATTCTGTGTTCTAAGGATCCTCTCAGCTCTGACATTTTAGGTTGTAAGGGCCATCCAAGCTCTAACATTCCATGTTCCAAGAGTATTCCCAGCTCTGACATCCTGTGTTCTAAGGTCCCTCCCAGCTCTGACATTCTGTGTTCTAAGCTAAAATTCCTTCTAGTTCTGACACTGTACTTCCTCAGTTCCCTTCTGGCTTCGGCATTCTGTGTTCTAATGGACCTCTAGATCCAATGTGCTATGAATCTATACCTTCTTCAGTCTTCATTTATGTTTTACAACAAGAACTAATCAAATAACATCCTTTTCCCTCCAGGAGCCTAACATCCCTCACCAGCAAGATACTATTGATCCATGTAATCTCTCAATGGGAGGTGAAAAGGGCAAAGAAGACAGGATCTGCTCGGGAGGGCAGAAAACTGAGTCTCAGAGAGACTGGCCACCTTATCAAATATCACACAGAAAGTCTGGAACAAACCTGAGATCTATTAGTGCACAAGGGGGTTCTAGATCTTGTGCCTTGTGGGAGCCTACTGGATGCCCCAAGAGACTGCTCAGGGAAGGATAGAAACAGAGGCAGAGGGCAGGCGACCCTGGGCTACTTACCAATGCCGGTCAGATACAGCAGCGCCTGGCCTAGAGCATTGCTCTTATCCTTCCCATAGTAAGAAACCCGCACCTGTGGAAACATCATAGGGCCTGACTAAATAGAGCATCTGTGCCCCCAGGAAGCTCCAGGAGGCACAAAACAGGAGGAGCAGAGAAACCTGGCTGTGATCATGCTGCTGGGAGGCAGACAGAGGTGGAAAAACCCAATAGTCATTGCTTAGATTCAAAGGCTAGTCACCCTAGTGGTGCAAAGGGAGAACCCAGAGCTAGGTCTGGTGGAAAGCACCCTGAGTAGCCTCACTCTCCCCATCTGTAAAATGAGGAGACTGGGCTAGATGATCTCCAAAGGCCCTCCCAGCTCTGACCTCCTGTGTTCTAAGGGCCCTCCCAGCTCTGATATCCTGTGTTCTAAGGGCCCTCCCTGCTCTGACATTCTGTTTTCTAAGGGCCCTCCCAGCTCTGACATCCTGTGTTCCAAGGGCCCCAACTCTGATAGTCTATATCATAAGGTCTTTTCCAATCCCAATATTCTGCATTCTGCTGTCCCTCCCAAATCTAACAAGCAGTGTTTTAAAGGTCCCCCCAGTACAGATATTCTATTGCTTTCTGGATGATTCATGGAAGAAAGAAGGGAAAATTGTGGCAGCAAGTTGGCCCAACAGGAAATTCTGGAGAGCTGGTGGCCTGGGACAGGAAAAGGTACATTCATGTTTCAGTGTGTCAGGAATATGAGGAGGGCCCACAGAGCATGGGTGTGTGTGCACGCACACACATGTGCACATAGATTCGGATGGCAGGAAGAAAGTTCATATAGGTAGATTACACAGTGTGTGTATGTCTAAGCTGATTTCCATGTGGGCTTGTATATACAAGGGGATATGTGAGCAGATATGAATATGATTGAGTTGGGGGATATGTTGAGTAGGGGAGAAGTTCATATACGTGGGTGTGGTGTCAATCAATCAATAAACATGTGCCAAAAATCATGCTAAGTGATGAGGATACAGAAGAAAGTGAGAAGGCATTCATTCCCTGCCCTCAAAAAGCTTACATTCGAATGGGAAAAACAATGTGGAAGTGGGAGTGGGAGAAATTTGGAGAATTATGTGGTTCCCTGGTGGGTACACCAGTGTGGATATGTGCTTAAGTAAATACAGAAGGCTAGGGATGGCACGTAGGTGAGGATGCATGCATAAAGCAGATATAGAGAGAGTGGGGAAGTATGTGTATGTGTGTGGGTATATGTGTATAGAGGCATGTACGGAGGGACAGAGCAGGGAGTGTGTATGTGTGTGTGTGTGTATGTGTGTGTGTGTGTCTGGGGTGGGGGATCTCTGGAGCCTCCCTCTCACCTTGGCATCATCAACACTCTTACTGGCGGCCTCCATGGATATGATCACGTCCACGTCGGCATTCAAAGGCCAGTATTCATCGGCAGGGGGCCCGCTCACATTCTCAGGGTCATATTCCAGGTAGGTCTGCACTGTCGAGCTTCCAGTGACCTTAAAAGTCACAGCCCCCGAAGGAACTGAACTGGACCAGAGAGAAGGAGAGGACAAGAAGGAGGTAAGCCAGAAGGCCATCCAAGAGTCTCAGGGCTTCAGAAAGGAGACAACACCCGGGAACTGGGTATTGGGGAGGGAAGAACACTTAAATCAGCTCAGCATCTCACTCTTGCCAGGCATCTCTTTGGGACCTTGGTTTTCCCCTCTGTGAAATGTAGTTGTCATTCCCAAACCCAAGGCCATGGAGATTAGCTGTGAAGAATGGTATTTGATGAATACAACAGCTTGGGATGACCAATCGTCAAAGCACACCAATTGGTTAATTGGCTGTTTGTCTTATGTGGACGTAACAGGAGAGCTTGTGTTTGGGAGGTCTGTCTTCGATTATGATGGCCCACTTTCCTTCTCCATACCTCTCCATACAAGCCTTCCCCCACTCCCACCCAACCCAAAGCCTTTCCATAACCTTCCATTGATAGATCTGGCGCATCCAAATTATTTACATGATGTCTCCTCCCATTAGAATGGAAACTCCTCGAAGGCAGGGACTGTTTTACTTTTCTCTGTGTCTCCAGCACTTAACACGGTGTCCAGCATATAGTAAGGGATGAATAAGGGAGAGCTAGGTGGAGCAGTGGATAGAATACAGGACCTGGAGTCAGGAAGACTCACCTTCCTGAGTTCAAATCCAGCCTCAGACACTTCCTAGCTGTGTGACCCTGGGCGAGTCACTTAACCCTGTTTGCCTCAGCTTCCTCATCTGTAAAAGGAACTGGAGAAGGAAAATGGAAAACCCATCCAGTATCTTTGCCAAGAAAACCCCAAATGGGGTCATGAAGAGTCAGACTTGGCTAAAAAATGACTGAAAGTGATTAATAAATGCTGGTTGACTTGAAATTCTGTGATTCAACCTGATCCTGAAGGCTTCTAGCAATGCAGAACTCATTACTTGATGGAGCTCACCAATTTTAGGATTCTTGTGAGTAGAGAGACCTCCCTTTTAGAACAGAGACCTTTTCCAGCAGTTATCTGGTCCAACCCATCCCTGAAAAGGAATGTTCATGGAAGCATTTTTTTAAAACAAACATTTATTTATTAGGTACTTACTACAAGCCAGGTACTGTGCTAAGGGCTTTACAAATCTTATCTAATTTGATTCTCACAGCCACCCTGGGAGGTAGGCACTATTATTACCCCCATTTTACAGATGAGAAAATTAAGGTAGACATAGGTTGAGCAATGTGCCCCAGGTCACGAAGCCAACAAGGAGTCATCCAATCTTTTCTTTTCTTTTTTTCCCATCCAATCTTTTCTTGAAGACTTTCAGCAAGGGGAAACCATTCCCTCCCAAGGCAGCCCATCCCACCTTTGGACAGCTGATCTAAATGTTCCTGACATCAAACCTAAATAACAGCTAGCATTTATGGCGCCCTAAGATTCACAAAGTGCTTTACATAGGTTATTTTATTTGATCTTCATAACAATCCTTTGAGGTAGCTGTTATTATTATCTCCATTTTACCGATAAGGAAACTGAAATTGAGAGAGTGACGAGCTTAGGGTCACCCAGCTAATGAGTCTGAGGTAGGATCTGAACTCAGGTCTTCCTGATTCTAAGCCTAGGGATATCCATTGCACATCCTGGCTGCCCCCTCACAACTTGCACCCATTTTTTTTTTTGGCTCTGGCCCTTGGGAAGGTCATAAGGTTTTGAGCTGGAAGACACCTTAGTGGTCATCTATGTTGACCCATTCCTAAATATGGATCAACAAGTCTAGCGGTCACACAGAGCATTCCCCTAGATTGCTCTATCCTTCTTGCATATCCCTCACTCTGCCCCATGACACAAGACTGGTTGGTTCTTCAGGGGCGAGGGTAGGATGCTACTAGCCACACACACTTTTTTCCTATTTTTCCAGTGACCAATAGCAAATATTAAAAAGTTTCCAATCCCTAGTCCAGGAGAAGCCATCAACAGTCAGTCAACAATCCATGAATAGTTGCTAATAGAGTACTAAGATGGGCATTGATGAGCCAATGACAAAAACAAAATTGTCCCTGTCATCAATCAATGAATTTTCATTAAGCATCTAATCAGTCAATCGGCAAGCTTATTATGTGCCACACAGTGCTGAGTGCTGGAGATGCAACAGAAAGGCAAAAAACAGACCCTGCCCTCAAGGAGTTCCCAATCTAACAGAGAAGATAAGATGTAAACAACTTTGTACATCCGAGATACCTACAGCAAAAATGGAAGGCAACCTCAGAGGAAAAGTACTAGCAGTGGGAGGGAACTAGAAAGTATTCCTGCAGAAGAGGGGATTTCAGTTGTCTTTTTTTTTTAAGGCAATCAGGGTTTAGCGACTTGCCCAGGGTCACACAGCGAGTAAGTGTCTGAGATTGGATTTGAAATCAGGTCCTCCTGGCTCTAGGGCCGGTGGTCTCTAGTTGCCTTCTTATCTTAGTCTTAAAGGAAGCCAGGAGGCAGAGATGAGGAGGAAGAGAGCATCATAGGCATGAGAGGACAGCCAGAGAAATGGGGCAAAGAAAGAACATGGTACTGTGTGCAAGAAAGACAATGACCTGGATCTTAGCATACAGGGAGGGGAATAGAATGTAAGAAGACAGGAAATGTAGGAAGGAGACAAGTTGTCAAGTGTTTTAAAAGCCAAATAGGACTTTCAAAAATTTGCTCCTGGGGGTAATAGGGAGCCACTGTAGTTTATTGAGTTGAGGAATGATGTGGGCAGACCTATGCCTAAGAAAGATAACTTTTATGCCTCCATAAGGCTGGGGATACAAAAATAAAAATGAATGTCCCTGTCCCTAAGAAGCACATTGCATTCTACTGGCCATTCATGACCTCAGTTCTGAGTGAAGCTCACAGGCCCACACAACCTGGTACTGATTGGATAGCAAGCAAATGTACATATATACACACACACACATATATACATGCTTATATGCATATACGTATATGTTATAGATGTAATATATTGCAAAAACCAGTAAATATACAAACACATGTGCACACATGTATACATATACATATATAATTCTATTGAACACAAACAGGCTAAGTCTTGTCCTGGGCCAACATGGCAGCAGCACCATCCTGTCCTTAAATATTAGGAACCAGAGGTACCTTGAAAGCTCATCTCATCCACCACTACCCCCCTTCTCCCATGTGAGAGGCAGCAAGGTGTGGTAGAAAGAATAATGGATTTTGAATCAGAGGAGCTTCCTTAGACTTCTGTCTCTCTCTGTGAGTGGGTGATCTCGGACAGGTCATTTAACTTCTGTGGGTCTCAGTTTCCCCCTCTGTCAAACAAGAAGACTGATCTAGATGCCCTCTAAAGTCCCTTTGAACTCTAGGTGAGGGATTCTGAAAATAGAGTTCCTGTATCCCCCCCCAGGGGAGTCTGTGGATAGATTTCAGAGTCTATAACCTTGGATGTGAAAAAAATTAGATCTTTATTTCCACTCACTTTTGTAGTCCCATGTATTTTATTTTTTGCATTTAAAAACATTTTTCTGAGGATTCCATAGACTTTACCAGCCTCTGCTAGAGGACTCCCTGAGCCTAGGACCTAATGCCTCAGAGATGGACAAAACTGAGTGTTAGGGAAGGTCAGAAGGAACAGTCCTTCTGTTGATCATTCTATGGTATGTAGAATCTCATGGGAGACTTTGTCAAGTGCTTTGCTAAAATCTAGGGAAGCTCTATCTTCATTATTCCTCTGATCTATTAAAAATATTTCCTTAATTTAGTGAAACAGAAGGGAAATGCAGATCCCAGCAGCACCAGAAGTATCACCCTCCTCATAGCAAATCAGACTCCTACTAGACTCATCCAAGTAGGTCATTGACCCAACTGTTTGGGACCTGGGGCCAAGCACCACATCTCCAGGTATCACTTTTCCTATCTCTATAGTGGTGCTAATCCTCACTCTTCCATCTATCTCTGCTTCATTTAGAGAAGGGAAGGAAAGGAAAGAAGAGAAGGGAAGAAGCTCAACAAATAAAGAGAGGGAGGAAACATGTTCCAAGCACAGGAGATGGTGTGAGCAATGGCTAAGAGATGGTAGAACACATGGGTGTGTATGGCAAATCACACTTGTGGGTAGTCCAGTTTGACTGGCATGTCGAATGGCTAGGTATGGTGTGAGATAAGCCTGAAAAGTCAGGGTGGTACCAGATGGTGAAAGTCCTTGGCTACCACTAAAAGGTAACATCTTCCAAGTCATGTCAACCAGCTGTTCTGCTCACTGGTGACTTGGAAGGCTGGCCAAAAAATACATTCCCTTGAGCCAGGATCAAACTCAGCTTGCCAGGCATCAGATGCCAACTTCCTGATATCCACTTTGTACCCAATGGTTGGCCCTTTGACCAGCCAGCTATGGATCAGAGGGGACAAGAGGAATATTCAATACCCTGTTTCCTGTATCAGATCCCTTCCCTCAGGTGGGTGGAATGGAAAGCTCTCTATCAAAGGTGCCAGAGCAGGGAGTGAAATAATATCGAGGCAAGGCATCTGGTTTCCGAAGTTTGGTGCTGTCTAGTATTATGCCACCATCAAGTACCTTGTGAAGAAATCCTATCTTGCCCCCAATACCCAGTATTCATCTTCCCATACCTAACAGTTGGTGATGGGTCACCCTAAAGCATCCTGTCCTTTCTGCTTTCAACCTAGAAAAATAACCCCAGAGATCCTCCTCTGTTATTTTAGCATAGGCTTTTAAGGCACTGACAGGTAACTGGGCCCAGGGCCAGGGAAGAGAGGGGATCTTGATTCTTTCCTGATGGGCCCCCCATTACCAAAGTGACTTACACTCAGGGGCATTCCCACTCCTCCCATGTCTCTCTATGGAAGGGGCTTGTCGCTTTCCCTAGATCTCTATGGCAGTCACCTCAACCTGTGGTCCAGAGGTCTCATCCCCATTTCTCAAGGAACCAGGATCTCCTGATCTATGGGGATGTATCTAGAGCGGTAACTATGATTTGTGACCCTCCCTTAGTAGGGATTTGGGGTCCTCCTCGCCTTTCAACCTAGACTCCATTGCAATAGCTTCTTAATTCCTATTTCTATCTCCAGTCTCACCTCTTCCAACCCTTTCTGTGTACTGCCCAGGGATTGTAACTAATGTATATGTCTGACCACATAAAGCTGCTCCTTTACTCATACAATGAAGTCACAGAATCACAACCGATCAGAGATACATAAACTTAGAGAAACCATTCCCTTTATTTTACAGCTACGGAAACCAGAGCCCAATGAAGTGATTTGCCCAGAGTCACCGAAGAATTTAGTAGTAGAGATATTATTGAAATTGAAGTCCTCTGACTCCAAATCCAGGCTTATTTCCATGGGGTTATTCAACCTTTAAGCAAATTGGTAGGTCAGCTAGTCTACCTTTATATAGTTTATGGGATGCCAAATCACTTGAGAAGTTTGGTTGGTTGGGGGAATTCAGAAGACAGAGAGAGTAATTCTGACTGAAGGGAACAAAGAAAACTTGATGGGGAAGGAGGCTCATGAGCTGAGTTTACATAGAACTGATATTTATATCCAGGATTTCTGATTCCTAATCCAAAATTACATCCCAAGTCCTTGGGTTGGAGATCAAGGCCCTCCACTGCTTAACCCAAGTTTTATTTTAGGCTACCTACACATTTGCCAGAGAGGCACAAGCATTACTAGGTCAAACCATTCCCCTGACCAGAATGCTCTCCCCATGTTCCTTCTCTAAATCTGTCTCTATTCAAACTAAAAGCTCAGTTCAGGAGTTTTCTCCCCTACAAAGTCCTCTTTCATTCCCTCAGCCAGAGTTTTTCTTTCCTTTCTCTAAATTCCCCAACTATTATGAAACCACTCAAATGGCACCCAACACAATGGTGCCCAACCAACTTGACCTCAAAGAATTTACCTGCTCATAGCTGGAGGTTATGAGATTCAAGTTTGATGGAAAGGAAAGACCGTTGGTGTTGGACTCTAAAGACCTAGATTTGGGTTTGTCTACGCCACTAGTAGGGGCAGTTAGGTGGTTCAGTGGATGGAATACCAGGCCTGGAATCAGGAAAACCTGAGTTCAAGTCCATCTCAGACACGTACTAACTGTGTGACCTTGGGCAAGTCACTTAACTTCTATTTGCCTCGGTTGCTCATCTGTAAAATGAGGACATGCTGGAGAAGGAAATTGGAAACCACTCTAGGATCCAAGAAAACCCCATGGACAAGACCATGGAGTCACAGAGAGCTGGACATACTAAACAACAGCATGCCAATAATAACTATGAGGCCCTTGCCCTCTCTGGCCCTCAGTTTTCTCATCTGTAAAATGAGATGGGCTGGCCAGGCATGATGGTACATGACTATAATTCCTTCTACTGGGTGGATCACTTGAGCTTCAGAGTTCTGAGCTGCAGTAATGGACCAGACTGAGTCTGGTACCAGCAGGCAGACCCTCTGGAAGTGGAGAGCTACCAGACAGCCTAAAGAGGGATGAACTGACCCATTTTGGAAACAAAAAATCAAAGCTTTCATACTGATAAGCAGTGGGGTCAAGCCCATGAATGACCACTGTATTTCCTGCCTGGGGAAAACTGAGAAACTGAGGCTTTAATAAAAATAAAAAAGAAATGAAGAGAGTTGGACTAAATTATTTCTTTTCTATAAGGTATTTTAGAATAAAGAAAAAGATTTATTCTACCTCAGACATTCTGTGTTCTAAGGGTCCTCCCAATTCTGACATCCTTTGTTTTAAGATCACTTTCAGCAAGGGCCTTGGGCACCAAATTCACTGACTATGGGCTCAGATGCAGGTCAGTTAAGTTAATTTCAGTTCTATCTGACTCTTCAGGATCCCATTGGGGTTTTCTTGACAAAGATACTGGAATGGTTTGCCATTGCCTTCTCCAGCTCATTTTACAGATGAGGAAACAGACAAATGGGGTGAAGTGACTTACCCAGGGTCACACAGCTAGTAAATGTCTGAGGTTAGAGTTGAACTCGGGAAGATGAGTTTTCCTGACTCCAAGTCCAACATGCTATGTACCATGGCTCTCGATAGCTGCCCCAGTTGAAGATATTATGAGGTAATAATAATAACACAGAATTATGGTACTGTAGACTGTCCACTGCATTTGGAATCAGAAGGCTTGATTGAGTTCAAGCTTGACCTGAGTCACTCGCTAGTTCCATGGGTATGGTAAGTCACTAAGGTCTCAGTGTCTGCCTCTCCTAATGGAGCTGGAACAAGCCGACTCTAGGGTCCCCACCCAGCTCTATACCTGTGACCTTAAGATGCTGTGATGTCATGCTCTACACAGGGTGTAGCCTGAGGAACCGGGAGCAGCCCACAGCCCCACACGTAGCATACACCTGCTCCCCACCTAGTGGTTGGAGGCTGAGCCCAGGGAACAGAAGAAACCATTTTCAAACAAATCTCCATTTTACCTGCTCTAAGGGGAAGGAGAAGGGAAATAACTGAGCAGTAAATAATCCAGAACTCTGAATAACACAAGAAAGAGCAAAGCATTCCTGGCACAGATCATTTTCAATTAAGTAAAAATAAAATACAGATAATTTTCAAACCACAAAACTACAGATGATTTTTAGTCAGATCATAATATCAAACAGAGGATAAGCATGGGCTTTTACAAAAATTCAGATCTTGCACGTGTGTGTATGTGTGTGTGTGTGTGATCTGTAACATCAGGAAGGAGCTAGACTGGGGTCTACTTCAGTTTTAAAGATTTGCTCTTATAAAGAATAATAATTATTATTAACATTTCCATGGAGAAGTGATGTGCAGTAATGGGGAGAAAACTGGCCTCAGGATTACAGAGACCTGGCTGGATTCAAATCCTGCCTATAAACAAGCTCTCAATGGCCCTGGCAAGTGTCTGAGACTATAAATTTAAGAATATATAATATAATATATATAAATGTAAATTGCTGATTTATTTTATTAGATGGAGTTTCCCCACTGGAAATTCAATATAACAACTATTCTCAAAGTGTGGTCTTAGGAGTCCCTTTCAAAACGATTGTAAGTAGCAATTGTTTCTGTTTAGGCCAGAAACCCTGAGGTCTTACCCTCCCAGATTGATTATTTTTTTTAAACTAGGTAAAAAGGGCCATTTTTTGCCTCATTTCTTACTTAACCTTAATGACAGAATGGGTGTTGCCTCAGTCAGACTAAGACCTGTTAAAGACATCAACTTAAAAAGGCTAAGGTCTCCCACTGAATCCAGAACCATCTCTAGTCATCCTGATCTATATTTAGTCACTGGACACAGATGGAGGAGAGAAGTGAGGCTGGTAACTTTGCACAGCCCTGCCTCACTTAAATCCAATTCAGTTGCAAGTCATAGCTTCACCTTCTTGATGTCATGGTCCTCTTTGAGAATAATGGATGAACAAAAATCAGGTGGTCAACAAGGTCAAAATTATTTTCATGGGCGGCTAGGTGGTGCAATGCACCTGCAGTTAGGAGGACCTGAGTTCAAATCTAGCCTTAGACACTTAACACAAAACTAGCCATGTGACCTTGAGCAAGTCACTTAATCCCAATTGCCCTACCTTCCCCCTCCAAAAAAACAAAACAAAAAATTTATTTTCATAATAATACTAATATTTTAAAATTTCTAATATGATAAATGTCCTCAGATATAACCTACAAAAGCAAAAGCTCTTTGGGGGCAGGTCCTCAATAATTTTTAAGAGTGTAAAGGGGTCCTGAGGTCAAGGCATTTGAAGATCATTCTCTACAGTAATTAAATCACAGGCCTATACTAGACCAAGCTTACATTTCCATAGTTTTTCAAGTTTACAACCCATAATGTAATTCTGTTGAGATAGGTAGGTCCCTCAAGTTATATTCTATTTTACAGATGAGGAAATTAAGGCAATTGAGAGAAAAGACTTGCTCAGTGTCCCCTAACTAATTAATTAGTGCCAACCACTTAGCCAAATTCAGGTTTCTCTAGACTTTGAATATATACACTATGCCACACCACCTAGAAAAAAATAGTGTGGACACCTGTGTACGTATGTATGTGTATGTATGCGTCTATGCATATTTGTATGTGTGTATTACACATGCAAGCATGTCTGTGTTGTAATGCATTTATATGTTTATGTATGTGTTTATATCTGTATGTGTATATATGTATATTTATATGTGTCTATGTGAGTGTTTATATGTGTGCACTGTGTATGTATGCATTGTGTAGCTCTGTGTATCTGTGTGCATAATGTGTGGGTGTTTAAACAGATATTACTCTCTAATTGAGCTGGACTCCCAACAGCTGTGAACCTGAATTTTCAATCCCAGTTCACACATCTTTAAAATAGTAACTACCCACCAGTCAGATAGCCGGAAGTCTGCTCAGGATTACAAAAACAAAAAGCTCATGGTTAAGAGACATGAATAGATTTAATAGTCAGATCACAAGACTGAATGTTAGAAAAGACCTTAGAACATAGAATGTCAGAGCTGGGAGGGCCCTTAGAACAGGGAATGTCAGAGCTGGGAGGACACGTAGAACACAGGATGGCAGAGCTGGGAGGGCCCTTAGAACACAGGAGGTCAGAGCTGGGAGGGCCCTTAGAACACAGGAGGTCAGAGCTGGGAGGGCCCTTAGAACACAGAAGTTAAGGGCAGGGAAGGCCTTAAGAGTATAAAATGTCATAACTAGAACCCCCCTCTTGCTTTACTAAGGAGGAAATGACTCGGGCACATAAGAGGGCCAGCTGGGCATTGGGTGTCCTCCCTAGTTCCCTTCACCAGCTCTCTGGTCACATCTCTCTATTGCTCAGCCAGCAGGTGACTTGAAGCGGATGCTGCCAGCTGCCTCCACTTCAAGAGACAAGCTAGTTTTTGGCTGAAACCACAAGAAAGGACCAAGGACATGTGTCCCCAAGGAGTCCCTTTCTCTTGTGGCCATGGACAGACCACAGTACGAGAGACTGCTCCTGCAGCTGACAAGGTTCTGTATGGCCAGCACTGGGATTGCAGCGATGGAGGCCAGGAGTCAGAGACTGCTTCCTTGATTGCCTATCTGCCTCTCAGCTCCAAGGCTCAGTTATAACTCTCCCCCAACCAAAAGTCAAAGATTATTTTTTAATTAATTAATTTTTAGTGTTCCACATATATTCAAAGATTTTTTTTAATGCTGCTGATCTTAGTTTGAGACTAAGACCTCCTGAGATCAATGAAACAGGAGATGTTTAGCCTGAGGAAGAGTTGGGGTGAGGTGAGTTGGAGGGAGGGTCATACAATAGCTGTCCTCAGATATCTGAAGGACTATCATGGAAGAGGGATGACACTTGTTCCATTTGGCCTCAGAGGGCAGAGACAGGAGCATGGGGCAGAAGTTCTAGAGAGTTCAATCAGGAATAAATTCTTAAGTATTCGAATTAGAGCTGACCCAAAGTGGAGTCAACGGCCTCCAACTGGAGGTGGTGAGTTCCCCATCACTGGAGGTCTCTTAAGTAGGGGCTGGACTAGATGCCCCGAAAGGTCCCTTCCAATTCATTTCATGATTCCATGGTGGACTTACTCCAGTCCTTTACCCTTCTCTGAGCTTTAGAGAAATCAGTGAAGGCATTGAGCCAGACAGTGCCCAAAGGCCTCTTCCATCTCCAACATTCTGTGTTCTGAAAGGTCCCTTTATGGTCTAGGATTCCTGTAGCTCTGGCTGTGTTCTCCTTCCTCCACAGGCTCTGCCTATGTTTAGAGGTGGCTCTTCTGACCACAGATGAGGTGGAATACCTTATCAGGACATCGATCTCAAAGAGTTTGAAGTCCAATGATGGAAGAGGGGTATCCAGAAATGATATGTATAAATCTTTATAATATAAGTTAGAAGGTGATAGGGACAAAGGAGGGTCAGATCACTTTGGGGAATGATAGGAAAGGGTAGCTGGGCAGGGAGGTGTGGTGCCATATAGCATGAGGGGCCTGGAGTCAAGAATTCTCATCTTCCTGAGTTCAAATCCAGCTTCAGACACTTACTAGCTGTGTGACCCTGGGCAAGTCACTTCACCCTGTTTGCCTCAGTTTCCTCATCTGCAAAATGAGCTGGAGAAGGAAATGGCCAACTGCTCCAGGATCTCTGCCAAGAAAACCCCAAATGGAGTCACAAAGCGTTGGATATCACTGAAATGATTCAACAACAACAAAAATGAGCAAGGCGCCATGCTAAATACCATGGATACAAAGGAAAGTAAACACGTTGGTCTCTGCCCTCAGAGAGCTTACATTCTCATGGGGAAAACACCATGTAAATAATTAAGTATATACAAGATAGCTACAGAGTAGATGGAAGATAACACAACAAGGGAAGACTGCAGCTTTAAAGTGGGGTGAGGTGGGGTGGGGAAGGGGGTGGAGGGCCTGGGAAAGGCCTCTTCTGGAAGGTGAAATTTGAGCTGAGTCTTGGAGGAAAGCAAAAGAAGGAAGAGCATTCTGGGCATGGAGAACATACAGCCTGCACAAGCCAGAAAAGGGAGCTGGAACAGCACGTATGGGCAATTATGGCAAAAAAGCCAGCATGGCTAGATGCTAGCAGATGTGGGAAGGAAGGAGGAGCTCGCTGCTACTCAAGATCATCCAGTCCAAGCCTTTCATTTTATAGATGAGAAAACTTTGATTCCCAGAAAGAAAGTGACTTGCTCAAGGTCACAGGTCCTGTGGCTCCAAACCCAGCACAATTTCTGCTGTAGTAGTAAAATGCTTTCATTCCTTCCCAGGCTGATCTTTGGACTTTCTCTACCATGACCAAGCCGACTTCTTTCAATTCCCTTCCCTCTCCACCTTTTCAACTTCCATTTATATGTTTTCCCCCAATAGAATATAAGATCCTTGAGGGCAGGCACTGTCTTTCTATCTGGTTATATTTGTATTCCCATCCCTTAGAACGGGGCCAGGAACACAGTAAACACTTACTAAAATGCTTGTGAACTTGATATTGGCTTGCACTACAGGAATCCATAGTACAGTAGAAAGATCACCAGCCAGGGAAAGTTGCCTGCCCTCCCCAAAAGAGAGGTACAGAAAGATCCAGAACAGGAAAGAGGAAGAAGCAATGATAAAATCCTTGATATCCACAACACAACCATCATGGTCTAATGTAAATAGATTAGGAGTCAAAAAACTTGGATCCTAGCTGTAGTAGACTTGTGTAAGTAGCACTGGTTAGCTTCCCTTCTGTCTGCCCTCTCCTCAAACCTTTTGTGACAAGCACAAGAAGGAGAAAGGGCATAGAATATGGCACCAGTGGAAAAAAAGATTTCATTTCCCAGAGCACTGGGAATACACCATGCAGGGGATGCCAAGAGAAAGGAAGCACCCCAGGGAAGGCCATGAACTACACATAACACAGACTAGATACCTGAAGAGAGACCTGTGCATCCAAACAGCTCTTCTGGGGAGCCATATGAAATAAGGCAGGTGCCAGGAAGAGACCCAGAGGGAGCAAGGAGAAGAAATTTCCTCCTGAGAAAGAGCAATTGCTGAGTTATTGTTGAGGAACGTTCAGTCTGTGTTGAGTCTAGAAGCTATTTTTCTGAGGAATGAGGGCTACAGTTTACATATGATGTCCTAAAGTTCTTCCAAGTTTTGACATTCTGTGTCCTAAGGCCCCTCCCCCAATGACATTCTGCATTCTAAAACCCTTTTAGCTGACACTTGATTACCCTTTAATTCTATCATCTAAACAAAACTGTACCACTTTCCTGAGACCAATTATAAGCCACAGAAAGGTAGAGAGTTGGTTGTACCTACAACACAGGAGTGGCAATAATTTGTCTTTGAGGAGAGACACAGGCCTCAAAGTTCTAATGCACTTAACAGCTATGTCAGTCAATAAGTAAGTTTCTATTAAGCACTTACTATGTGCCAGTACTATGTAAGCACTGGGGATTTGAAAAAGAGACAAAAGATAGTCCCTGCCTTCAAGGAGCTTACAATTTAATGGTGGAGACAACATGCATACAGATACATAAAAATGAGCTACAGATAGGATAAATAGGAAATGAGATAAGGAAGAAACAAGAATTAGGAAGGCTTGGGAAAGACTTCCTGCAGAAGATGGGATTTTAGCTGGGATTTAGAGGAAGCCAGGAGGCAGAGATGAGAGAGAGCATTTCAGGCATGGGGAACAGCCAGAAAAAAATGCCTAGAGTAAGGAAAAGGAGTGTTTTATTCATAGAATAGACAAGAGGAATAAACAGTGTAACTGGATCAGAGTACTTGTGAAGTAAGGTGTAAGAAGACTAGAAAGGTAGGAGGGGGCATGGTTCTGAAGGGCTTTAAATGCCAAACAAAGCATTTTATATTAGAGCATATAGGCAACGGGGAGTCAGTATAAGTATGAGGTGGGTGAGAGGGTGAAAAGAGGGGGATGACATGGTCAGACCTGAGCTTTAGGAAAATTACTTTGATGGCTAAATGGAGGATCCATTGGAGTGGTGAGAGATTTGAGGCAGGCAGACACTATTCTCCTTCCCCCTCAGCAGCTATCACATTAATCCAGGTGTGAGGTGATGGTGGCAGTGTCAGAAGAGGAAAGGAGGTTTATTTGAGAGATGCTGCAGAGGTGAAATGGTCAAGAGAGGCTGTAGAGGTGAAAAGGACAAGGGAGGCTGGGAAACTGAAATAGACAAGAGAAGTTGGGAAGGTGAAATGGACAAGAGATACTGAAGAGGTGAAATGGACAAGAGAGGCTGGGAAGGTGAAATGGACAAGAGAGGCTGGGAAGGTGAAATGGACAAGAGATACTGAAGAGGTGAAATGGACAAGAGAGGCTGGGAAGGTGAAATGGACAAGAGATACTGAAGGGGGTGAAATGGACAAGAGAGGCTGGGAAGGTGAAATGGACAAGAGAGGTTGGGAAGGTGAAATGGACAAGAGAGGCTGGGAAGGTGAAATGGACAAGAGAGGTTGGGAAGGTGAAATGGACAAGAGATACTGAAGAGGTGAAATGGACAAGAGAGGCTGGGAAGGTGAAATGGACAAGAGAGGCTGGGAAGGTGAAATGGACAAGAGAGACTGAAGAGGTGAAATGGACAAGAGAGGCTGGGAAGGTGAAATGGACAAGAGATACTGAAGAGGTGAAATGGACAAGAGAGGCTGGGAAGGTGAAATGGACAAGAGAGGTTGGGAAGGTGAAATGGACAAGAGAGGTTGGGAAGGTGAAATAGACAAGAGAGGTTGGGAAGGTGAAATAGACAAGAGATACTGAAGAGGTGAAATGGACAAGAGAGGCTGGGAAGGTGAAATGGACAAGAGAGGTTGGGAAGGTGAAATGGACAAGAGAGGCTGGGAAGGTGAAATGGACAAGAGAGGTTGGGAAGGTGAAATAGACAAGAGATACTGAAGAGGTGAAATGGACAAGAGATACTGAAGGGGTGAAATGGACAAGAGAG
>NW_027187400.1:17157528-17189460 GCF_028583685.1 Petaurus breviceps papuanus
ACAAGAGATACTGAAGGGGTGAAATGGACAAGAGAGGCTGGGAAGGTAAAATGGACAAAAGATACTGAAGAGGTGAAATGGACAAGAGAGGCTTCTGAGGTGAAATGGACAAGAGATGCTGGAGATGTGAAATGAACAAGAGACACTGAGGAAGTGAAATAGACAAGAGATGCTCCAGAGGTGAAGTGGATGGGAGGTTGCAGAAGGGAAATTGACGGGCCTTAGCAACAGCTTTATGGGGGGAGGGAGGCTGAGAGAGAGGGAGGAGTTCAATATGCCTCCTAGGTTGGTGTTGTCCTCAACAGTAATAGGGAAGATAGGAAGTGCGGAAAGTTTAGGGGGAAAGAAAATCTGTTTTGGATGTGCTGATCATGGATCATGGAATATTATTTCACGGTAAGAAATGAATACGAAGATATTTAGAGAAACTTGGGAAGACTTGTAAGAATGGGATACAAAATAAAATAAGCAGAACTTGAGGAACTTTTATATGACACCCACAAGAATGTAAAAGGTAACAACTAGGAAGGCTTCAGAAGTCTGATCAAGATGAGGAGGGGAGATGTGCTTCCAAGCTCTCAGCAGACGGAGATGACCAATACAAGTGCAGAACAAGCCATACACTGTCAGACAGGGTCAGTGTGTTGACTTTATTGTACTTCTTTGTCCAACAGAAGGTTCTAGTGATAGTCTCAGGAGAAAAATTGGGAAGTGATAGTGGGTTTGTTTGTTTTTTTCAAAGATCATCAATAAAGCATCAACCAAAAAGGGGTGGACAGGGGAAACCAGGAAAGAAAGAACAGGGTCTCAAGAGGAGAGACCATCTGAAAAGCTTTAGAGCTCCTCAAAGTCTTCTTTGGTTTTGTTAATTAACACTCATTAACCTCCTCCACCCCACAGGGTTCTGACTCTGAGCCTTTGGGCTGCCAATTAAGACTGAGATTAGCTGGACTGCATTGTTTGGGGTTTTGTTCAGTCCTAAGCTCTCTCTTTGTTGCTATGACAAGACTTGGGAGCTTGGCCCAGGTCCATGCCCTCCAGGCCCTTGGGCAGGGAAGAAGGAAGGCCTTGGTGGGAGGGGGAACCAGGCAAGCTGGAATCATCCCAAATGAATCAGGGGTCATAAGGCCACTTCCTTGACCCATCTCCCATCCAAGACTGCTTGACCAAGTTTCTGGGACTCCTTTTAGACACCATCGGGTAAAGGAGACATAGGGGGAAGGGAGATAGTTTTGCTGCCTCATGCTAAGTCTAGAGAGGGTCAAACTGGGAGACTGGTCCCTTTAAGAAGAAGACACTGCAGGTTCAAGCCATGTGGCATTTAGCCACTGAAACACAAATATTTCTCCAAACCAAGTCCCATTTGTTCCTTTGGGGTAATTAATCACTTCCCGTGAGGTCACCCACATGACACCCCATTAACTCTCTCCATGAGCCTGGGAGGCTGGCAAAGTCAGGTGACTGGCAAGTGGTGTCCCCCTTGTGAACCTGACCAGTCAGCAGCAGCAGTTAGCCCCCAGGGCTGGTGAGAAACATCTGCCAAGCCTGGGGGATGCCAAGGTCCCTGCCTCTAAGACACACCTCCCCAGGCAGTGAGAGGGAGACCTTCTGGTGAGATGAACAAGCCCAGCTGCTGCCTCTGGCCAGAATATCCTCCTCAACCAACATGACAAAAGGACATTCCCAGCTCTGCTACCTACTAATTGTATCACCTTGGATAAGTCACTTTACACTTCTGGATCTCAGTTTCCTCCTTTGTAAAATAAAAGGGCTAGACCAGATGATTCCTTCCATGGAAGGTCATTCCATGCTCTCTCTACTACCCAGATCACTGTTCATTGCCCTCCCTACTAGGAAGTTCTTCCTTGAGTCTAACCTCAATTTCTCTAGCTTAGAAATAGGAAACAGCTGTCTTGGCCTTTTTGATGATGATTTTTATCATCCCAAGACGCCCCAGCCAGGGTTGTAAAAGGAGTTAACCACCAGGACCCAGACATTCATAGGATCACAAGAGTTTTAACTTGAAGGTCGTTACCTAGTTCAACTATCTACTTTTACAGGTGAGGAAAAAGAGGCTTCAACAAGAAACTTCTCAGAGATCACTGATGGGCTTGGAAACCTGTGCCTTTGGCTCAGATCCCAGCTGTCCTTCCACTAAGAACTCTGAATCTTCTTCCTGCCAAACCAGCCAACAACAGAGCCAGATCCAGCCAAGAGCAGCCATGCCCTCTTTTTCCATTGCTTATCTACCTTGACCAATCTACCAACCAAGACTGCTTGACCAAGTTGCTGGGGCTCCTTACAGACATCATGGGGTAAAGGAGACATGATAGTTTTGCTGCCTCCTGTCTGAATTCTACTTCTGCAGGGTGCTTCAAAGCACTTAGAGATCCCAAAAGAACCTGTCCTTCTAGGGCAGCATCCCTCATCAGTGTCTTCCCCTTTCCTCTTAGAGGCACTGGAGAGGAGGCACAGGGGCATCAGATGCAGGATCCTACTAAGAGAAGCAACATGGTGTGACAGAGGGGAAAGAGTGATGGACCTGGAGTCAGAAAGATTCCTGTCTTAGACACTAGCTGTGTGACCCTAGGCAAGTCACTTACATGTCTCATGCCCCATCTTCTTTATCTGTATAATGGAGACAATAATAACACCTCCTTTACAGGGGGAGTTGGGAAGCTCCAATGGGATCATGTCTGTTGAGTGATATGCAAGCATTTCCAAGGGCCACATCAATGTAAACTTCAATAATTGTTCCAGAGGTTTTGGTTCAATCTCATATCCTGTGGGTATTCCTGGTGCAGAGGATAGATGCTTTCTAGAAGGGAAGGGGGCATAGCTGAGGGTACCTTGAGGCTTCCAAAGGTCCCCAGCCTTTGGCATAGAAATGGCTAACAATGAGAGTACTGATCCCCATTGCTCTGAGGCTCTAAAGATGACAAAGCACTTTTCTTAGGCAACTGAGGCAATTTCACAGATGGGATCATTGAGGCCCTGAGAGATGAAGTGACATAGAGGGGGTCAGTGCCAAGGGTGGGGCTCCAGCCCAGGCCTCCCTGGCCTCAACTGCGGGGTGCTTGCCACCACACCAGTCACAAGAGGCCACTACCTTTAGGATGCTGGAACCTCTGTGGAAGCAGGAAAAGGGACTCTTCTTCTACCTCAACTATTAGCCATCCCTACCCCAGTACGGATGCCAGTTGGCTTGTGACTGAACTTTACCAGTGATACTTTTTCCCTTTGTTCCCCCCCTACCTCGGAGCTGGATTGGGGTCACAGAACTAGAAGGTGCCTTAGAAGTCACCTATTCCAGCCCCTTGACCTTATAGATGAGGAAACTGAGGCACAGAGAGGTCATGTGCTTGACCCAAGGTCAGATGGGTAATAAGATGCGGAGCTGGGATGTGAGCTCCAAATCCAGCCCTCCCTCCACTCTTGTCAATGGGGCTTGGAGCTCTCCTAGACTTGGGGCTTTCCTTGTACAGATGAGGAAACTGATGACTTGCCAGAGCTTACAAGGGTACTAAGTGGCAGAACCCAGGTCCTCTGCCTCCAAGCCCAGCACCAAAGGGGAAGACAGCTAATAAGGCAGAGGCAATGACAGGCTCATCCCATCTCAAAATTAAAGGGATTGTCAACTTTTGACCCACCACATCCAGTATGCCCTCTGTGGCATCTAGCAAGGGCCCCCTAACCCTAGGAAATAAGAGCTAAATGTTTACAAAATACTGTCCTCACAACAATCCGATGTGGTAGATAGCGTATTATTCTTCCCATTTCACAGATGAGGACACCAAGGCTCAGCACAGTGGAGGTGTTTGGTTTCACAGGTTGTAAGTCTGCCTTGCACTCAAATCCTCTCACTCCAGATCTGCATCTAAATTTATGGAGGAACTTAGAAAAGGCTCCTACCAGGTGGTCTTGGACTAGCTACTGGGGTGGAGGCAAGGGGGGAGTGTCATGAGAGTCCCTGGAAAAGCTAGATTGTGACTTGGTTACAAGTGCTCCTTCCTCACCTCCAGAACTCAAAGCCTCTGCATGAGGGAGGGCAGACCCAGGTAATGTTCTCCAGAACCAGACAGGGCTAGATTCCTTTCTCAGGTCAAGTTTCCTCACTATGGACCCACCTGATTCTACAAAGTAACAATCTCTCTACCACCAGGACCACCAACCATCCCTGAGGTTCTGGTGTGGCAAAGAACCAGAGAGTCCTAGATAATCAGAACTGGAAGGGTGCTCCAAATTTCAGAGATGGAAATGACCCTTAGAACATAGAATGTCAGAGCTGGGAGGTACCTTAGAACACAAGATGTCAGAGCTGGGAGAGACCTTAGAACACAGAGTATCAAAGCTGGGAGGGTCTTTAGAACAGAGAATGTCAAAGTTATTTTGGAATAGGCTAGAAACCATCTAGTCCAATCTTCTCACTTTACAAAGAAGGAAACTTTGTCCCAAAGAAGAGAAATAACTTTCACAAATTGAGCACAGCTGGTCAGTGGCAGAACTAAAATTAGATACCTAAATCTCCTGTCTCCAGATTCAAGGCAGAGCCCAAACCAGAGAGACCAAGAAAGCTCAGGTTTATCCAAGTTCTGAGAGAAGAAAGAGCTCTGATGGCTTCTTCTCCCCACATCATCCTCCCTTTCCCGTGAATTCCCAATCACTTCATCTTCTTATCTCATAACAAGCTTCTTGTCCCAAGCTCCTGGAAGCCTGGACGTTGGTGAGAGAGCCAGGCAGGGCCCCTCCCTCCCAAGCTCCCAGTTCCTGGCCCACAGTCCAATCGATGAGGCTCCTAGTCTTGGACTCCCCTCACCCCCACCCCAAGCCATGCTCTTCACCTTATTTTCCCGAGGCACGATTCCCCATCTGAAATGACTAGCAGAGTTACCCTCTCCCTGACACTGCTGCCAACTCCACCTTTTATCCTGTCAAAACATCTCTTGTCTTTGGCAGCGATCCGGTAATGTTTCCAGTGGGACAGGTTCTCCTGACTGGCGGCAAACTGCAGGGTGCTTCCCAAGGCCCCCCAAATCCTGAAAGGTGGAAAGCCCATGAGATGAAAAGAGACAGGCTGGGAAACTCCAGGCTCTTACCCATAGATGTCAACTGATGTGTCAGTGCCCACCACACAGACAGCGTGGGTGGGTTTCTGCAGGGACAGCCGGATTGCTCTCTGCTGGGCCATGCTGACGAGCCTCAGCGCAGAAGGGAGTGGGTGCCTCCCCCCTCCAGAGCCAGCCCACAGTCCTCCAGGCTCCGGCAGGTGAGGCACTGAACACAGAAGGGATGTGAGATCAGGAACCAAGATTGATGGTTACCCTTCCCCGCCTTCCTTTTAATTTCAACCTGTGACCTGATTAGCTACAGCCCTTGTCCCCACCTCCTGGCCCCATGCCCAGGACTCCACTATCAGGCCCTAAAATGCTGTCAATCTCCTAGTTGGGATACAATCAGGTAGAGAATCGGGGGGCCCATGGGTTAGGAGGGCCCAGTGTAGGCAGAAGGATGGGTGCACAGATCTTTGGGACTTCCTACAGGTATGAGGAAAGGTTTCATACCTGGGAAGGATCTCAGAGTTCATCTTGTCCAACCTCTTCTTTTTACAGATAGAGAGAATGAGGCAGGGAGGGGGGAGGATCAATGGCTGGCGTATCCTCACATGCCTAATAGGGAGATTTGAACTCAGCTTTGTTGGAGCCACAGGTGTGAGAGACACTGTGGCAGTCACAAGATGCAGGAGGGGGTGCACGTGACCTCTGAGGGGCAGAAGAATGGAGATGTGGAGGCCGACTCTGCCGGGCCGAAAGGGCTGACATGGCATTGAGCGCAGGGCCGTGGGAGCCGACTTTGCCAGGTTGGGAAAGGCCGACGTGGCATTGAACGTGCCTTATCAACACGGACTCCTCTTAACACATACTCCTTTGCCCTGCACTCGGGAGAGTGCACGATTGGCTCCCACATGGCATGTGACAGTAAGAAGAATGATAAGGATATTAGGGAAAAAGCAAGGGGAGGCTCCCCCTCTTTCTCTTTCTCTCTGTCCTGCTCTCTCTGTCCCACGGTTCCACTCTGCTGTATTTTGATGGCCACACTGTTAAGATGTAACTGAATAAAGAGCAGCCTCTCTTGGCAACCTCCGTGTCCTTGGGTGTTCTGTGGGGGTGAGTTCTTCTTGGAGACAAGAAGCCGGAGACGTCCAAAGACCGGGTATAAGGTAAGACAAGGCCGGAGCTGGGAAGAGCCCAGCAGCTGGTGCCCGACCAGGGACTTATATAAGGACCTATATAAGGACCTGTATAAAGGGACCTATATAGGGACTGATATAAGGGCCTTGTTCGGAAGACCCCCACAGCCTTACTTAAGCTTAGAAGCCTTAAGTAGGAAGCCGGAGGGAATAAAAGACAACATGGGTCAGGCGTTGCACCTCCCAGTTGTCAAGCCCACTGACACGGAAGTTTATGCGAGGCAGATTTATAACCTAGTAAAGAACAAGGGGATAAAAGTGAAACAAAAGGATTGCCAAAGATTTGTAGAAATTATCTGGAGAACATCCCCTTGGGTAGAATATACCGGCCTAGATTTACAGAGATGGGTTGTGATTGGGAAGCAGTTAGCATCCTATGATAAGGACAATCCAGGGCAGATTAGGGACTTAGATTTCATGATTTACAGTCTGGTAAAATCGTCCATTTATGGACCCATCCCCCTGATCAATGTACCCCAAGCATCTCAGATGGGGGAGTCTCTCCTAGGAGAAAATACTAGTTCTAGTGAAGAGGAGGCAGAAGATTTGGTACGTGATAGTATCACTGAGAAGAGGGCTTAAAAAAGCTAAAAAAGAGGGACTGAAGGCAGTGCCAGAAGTTTACCCACCACTAGATACTTTCTCACAGTACAGAAAGGAAGAAGAGACAAAACAGGTCGAGCCGACCAAACAGGAGAGAAAAATACAGCCTCCTGATAAGGGTGAGAAAGTACAACCCCCTGATAAAGAAGAGAACAAATTTGTAAACAAGTGGAGGCGCTCACAACAGCCTTAGAGAACTTACAATGTGAGCTGCGTCCTCCCCCAGTGCCCAGTCCTCCGCCTTACACCATATAGTGGAGGAGCAATTACAGGTTGAACATATAGAACCTTCATTCAGCCCGTATAATTCCCCTGTGTTTGTTATAAAGAAAAGGAGAGGCCAGTGGCGAATGCTCACTGATTTGAGAAAGATCAATGACCTTTTACAACCTATGGGAGCACTTCAACCTGGATTACCTTTACCTAATATGGTTCCAGGATATAGAGTAATGATTATAGACATAAAAGATTGTTTTTATTCTATTCCTCTACATCAAGAGGATAGAGAAAAATTTGCCTTTACTGTTCCTTCAATTAATTTGCAGTCACCTGCCAGGAGGTATCAGTGGAAGGTATTACCACAAGGCATGGCAAACAGCCCCACCGTATGCCAGTGATTTGTAGACCAGATTCTGCAACCTATAAGGTTGGGACATCCAGAAGTTGTCATTATACATTACATGGATGACATATTATTGGCTACAGAAAAACAGGAAAAGCTACAAACAGTTTTAAAGGAAGTATTACATGCTTTATCTGAACAAGGGCTAATAGTAGCCCCAGAAAAAATACAGTCAGAGCCTCCTTTTAAATATTTGGGATATGTTATAGCTGATGTTGTGGTGAGGAAAGAGGCCCCAGAGATACAGCCCCAAAAATATAAGACCCTCAATGATTTCCAACGCTTAGTGGGGAGCATACAGTGGGTTAGAACCACTGTGCCAATTCCTCCATCCGTGATGGCACCTTTATATGATTTGTTAAAAGGAGATTCCAACCTAAAGTCCTCTAGGAATTGGACTCCTGAGGCTTTAACAGCTTCGTCTCAGATCCAGAAAGCCTTTGGGGCTTCCACAGTTAGATTGAGGGCAGGGGAAGAAGTGTATGTTACTTGCCTACAAGATGAACCTCTGTTTGGAGCAATCTTTCAGAGTCATGGAATTATTGAATGGATATATCCTAAACATAGTGGAAAAACTTTAGTTCCTAAATTAGAACTTATAAAGGAATTTGTCACAGGGGCGATACAAAGAGTTATCATGGTCACTGGACGCCCACCAAAAATATGGATCAAAGGCTTAGTAGAGTCTATCGAGGCAGGGAAGGCTGATGAAGTTTTAGATTTATTGCCATACTGTCTTCAAAGTTCTCCAAAGTTACCTATTTTAGCCCAGGTGTTTCAGCAGTTTGAAGTAACTATGCCACATTATATTATTAGCAAGATTCCAGTGGATGGCCCTAATGTCTTTACAGATGCCACTAAGCAAGGGAAGGCCAGCATTTATTGCCCACAATTGAGAATACAGTTAGTGTTGGATACACCTTTTGATTCCACTCAAAAAAATGAACTATGGGCTATCATAAAAGTTCTAGAGAAATTTCATCCTCCTTTTAATGTAGTAACAGATAGTCTGTATGCCTGTAATGCTATCAAAATGCTACTCGATACTTTTATTAATCAGACAGCATCTAAAATAGGGAAGCTGCTCCTGTTGGCGCAAGAACACCTATTTCAGCTGAAGGCACCTATATACATCATGCACATCCGTTCACATACGGCTGGAGAAGGACCAATATTTGAAGGGAACAAGGTAGCAGATGCTTTACTAGGATCAATATGGATAGGGACTCTTTCTCCCGAGGAAAGAGCTATAGCAGCACATAATAGATTCCACCTGTCTGCACGGTCATTAAGACACCTTTATGGTATATCCCGCCACCAAGCTGCTGATATTGTGAAACGCTGTTTAGCTTGAATACCATTCAGACCACCTCCCTCTCACTCCTCTTTTAATCCTAAAGGAGAAAGACCTAATGAAATCTGGCAAATGGATATTACTCATTGGAAGCAGCAATTAATACATGTAACTGTTGATACACATTCTGGATTCCTTATGGCTTCCATACAGCCTGGAGAAGCAGTTAGGCATTTAATTGCACATATGTTTTATTGCTTTAGTGTGGCTGGAGTTCCACATACTTTGCAAACAAATGGTCCCTCCTATACGGCCAAAAGTTTTGCAAAATTTTGTGATGAATTTCAAATTCGCCACATTTGTGGTATTCCATATAATCCCACAGGGCAGGCTGTAGTTGAGAGGGCAAATAGAACACTGAAAACAATCCTTCTTAAACAAGAAAAGGGAGAGAAGGATGATGTTGGGGTGAAACCCCGGAGAAAAGTGACACAAACAGCATTACATATGGCAGTGCATACCTATAATTATTTAAAATTGGGGAATGATGACTTAACACCTGCCTTAAAATTTTGACATCTTATGCCCAAATGAGGTACACTGAGAGCAGGGATGCATATAAAGGAAGACAAAGAAAAGGGGAACCGAGTGGTGTGGAAAGATATGAAAGGCCAATGGCATGGCCTGGGGAGGGTTTTAACGTGGGGGCCAGGATATGCTTATGTCATTCCAGATGGAGAACCTGAGACAGGAGGATCTTGGGTGCCAGAAAGAACAATCCACAGGTACCAATCCCCAGGACAAGGTGTGCCAGAAAGAGAAACACAAGAAACGCCAGAGAAGGAAGAGGGGACCGAGAGCCAGAAAGCCGAGATGGTGGAAGTGGAAAAATCCACGAGGTAATTGTGGAGTCATCTTGATGGCCATGCAGGCGATGGTCCTCTGTGCAGTATTGCATGTGACAACAGTGAATGCAGAAAGAAACTAGATGCAGTTAACACCCCCAGAGGACCAGGCTGCTGACATGCAGGGACAATGGACCTGGGCTCTCATAAAACATCCACCCACAGTACACCTTGTGGGGTGGGGAGAGCCGACTCCCACATTTGAACTGAGGGGGAACATATCTCGCCTAGTAGGGTCGATGGTCCCTGAAACAAAACGAAACACCATAACGATTTCCAACCTCAACTTCACATTTTTAACACCTTCTTACCCCATTTGTTTTGCGGAAACAAGTGTTCCAGGATGTATTGAACTCAAACCACATAACATGTCCATGGGACGACGACGGGCTCAAGATTCTACTCACCCGTCCAGCCTGAACATTACTATGTTGGCAATTCCACATAAACAGCAAGGGTTTCCTAATGGTAACTTATCTATCGATCTCTCTGGCTGCAAAGCTGGAGAAATGGACACATGGTCACACATAGTGGCCTGTAGTACAGGACATTAGATTCGGGGGCAGGTGGGAAACATCGCAGACATAGAGTTAATCTTTTGGGACAGTCCAGGAAACAAGGCGTGGCAGCAATTGGCAGCACCTGTCCCTTGCATTAAAGCAGGGAGATGTCATCACGACCTCTGGAAAGTCTGGGCCACCATGAATAAAACTCAGGCATGGGTGACGGTCTGCCAATGTACCACCTCAGACACAAATTGTACTGACAATACATATGAAGTGTGGTATCACATCTTTGCAGATGGGATGAACTATACCCATTCTCACAATGCGACTTGTGACATATTTTTATATAACTTCTTGGGGGAAGTTTGGGCCCCGCAAGGTTATGCCTTTTTAGATTGTTCCAGCATTAAGACTACTGAACTTCAAAGCATTCCACCTCAATATAAGGTGGAAGTGCATGAGTGTGACTTGAAACAATTGATAAATCAGTACAGCCCAAAGAGAGGTGCACTAATGTTAGTTAAGCAACCCAGGTATGTCATTATACCAGCAAAGGCCGCAATGCCCTGGGCAGCATCCCCAGGAGAAGCGGCCTGGAAGACTTTAACAGATATGATAAGGAAGGAAAAGCGAGAGGCATTGGGCCTTGTGTTTGATGTTGTAAATCTAGCTATTTCCGCCTTTCAAGAATTTCAAATACAACAGCTATATGACCAAGTGGGATATATAGCTTCACAATTGAAAACCTTTATGGACAAAGAAACAAAAGCATGGGATTTGCAGGCTAGAATAGATAAGGGTATTCAAGGGGAAATATCAGCCTTGAAGGAAGCTATTCTAGCAGTGGGTAATGAAATGGCTCTAGAGGAGGTTTTGCAAGCAATACCCTGTCATTGGAAATATAAACCCACAATATGTGTTACTCCTCTACCTTTAAACCTTACTGGGTCTAAATTTCCTGCATTATGGGAAAGCACAGAGAAACATTTACAGGGCGCCTTTCTGGCAGCCAATGGATCTGAAGAAATAGAACAATTGACATTCTTAGCCAGAGAAATTCAACAAGTGGCTCATAATTTTACCATACCATCAGGTGGGCCTCAAGATTTAGTAGACTGGATACGTGGTCATTTCACCACTTCATGGCTTATGGGGCTAGGAGCCTCCTTGTTGCAAATGTTACTTCTAGTTATCTTTGGTTGTATTGCACTTCGCTGTGCTTTTTCTATTTTATATGCAAGTTTGCGACATGCTGTCGCTATGGCTATTCCCCTTGGTGGTCACCCGCAAAACAAGAAAAGGGAGATGATGGAGACACAGGTGTGAGAGACACTGTGGCAGTCACAAGATGCAGGAGGGGGTGCACGTGACCTCTGAGGGGCAGAAGCATGGAGATGTGGAGGCCGACTCTGCCGGGCTGAAAGGGATGACATGGCATTGAGCGCAGGGCCGTGGGAGCCGACTTTGCCAGGTTGGGAAAGGCCGACGTGGCATTGAACGTGCCTTATCAACACGGACTCCTCTTAACACATACTCCTTTGCCCTGCACTCGGGAGAGTGCACGATTGGCTCCCACATGGCATGTGACAGTAAGAAGAATGATAAGGATATTAGGGAAAAAGCAAGGGGAGGCTCCCCCTCTTTCTCTTTCTCTCTGTCCTGCTCTCTCTGTCCCACGGTTCCACTCTGCTGTGCTTTGATGGCCACACTGTTAAGATGTAACTGAATAAAGAGCAGCCTCTCTTGGCAACCTCCGTGTCCTTGGGTGTTCTGTGGGGGTGAGTTCTTCTTGGAGACAAGAAGCCGGAGACGTCCAAAGACCGGGTATAAGGTAAGACAAGGCCGGAGCTGGGAAGAGCCCAGCACAGCTTCTCTGTGAGACCTCCACGACTTAACCAGCTTCTGCTTGGACTATTCCACACACCCCTCCCCACACATACAAGCAGGCTGGCCCTCCAGTTTAGAGCTGCGGGATGGGCATGCCTGGGGCCATCAGATCAGCAATCTTGATGCTTCCTTTGTGAATGCTGGGGATGAGGGCCTAGGATCTTCCTTCATCAGTCCCTGTGAAGGACCACAGAGGACTCTGACAAAAGTAGTGGGGAAAATGAGATGAGGAAATTACAGTGGGAACCCAATTCTTGGTTATTCCCTGGTCCCCCAATCAGCCAACTATTAAGCGTTTTCTATACATGGGGCACTGCACTAGGGAACAAAGAGAAAAAGCTTGCTCCTTACCATCAGTGGGCTTACCTTCCAATGGGGGGAAATATGCAAATAACCTCATACAAACGGGACACAGAGAATAGATGGAAGGCAAACTCAAAGCTCTGTGTGTATTGATGGGGGACATGGCTGCAAGGACCAGAAAAGGTCTGCAGATGGTGGGACTTGATCTGAGTCTTTAAGGAAGCCCAGAGGCAGGAGCAGATTCATACTGCAAACATTCCGGACCTGCTCTTTAAAGGCTCAGCTTGGTTTGCCCACAGAGAGCTTCCAATCTGAGGGGAGAGAAGACGGACTTTGCCCTTGGGGAACATCCTCTCTGAGGAGGCACCATAGTCACTGCCCTCTAAGATCTCCTCCAGGGGTGACCACATGTGGCCTTCCAGATCCTCAAGGGTGGCCTTCTGACTGAGTCCAAGTTTTGCAGAACAAATCATGCAGGGGATTTGTTGTGTGAAGTTTGGATTCAGACGAAGGACCACCCTTGAGGACCTAGAAAACTGTGTATAGCCTTGAGGCCACAGGTTCCCCACCCCTGTGATCTGAGATGATGGGAATACCAGAGTCCCTACATTCAGGGAAGCTCCAGTCTAATAATAGCAACTGCTGTGTAAATAATGATAAAAACAGCAGCGATCAGCATTTATATAGTGCTTTAAACTTTGCAAAACACTTTACAAACATGATCTCATTCAATCCTCCCACTAGCCCTGGAAGGGAGATGTTACTTTATGGTCCTTCCTTTCCAGATGAGGAAATTGAGGTAGACAGAGGTAAAGTGACTTGAGCTAGTAACTATCTGAAGCCAGATTTGAAGTCACATCTCCCTGACTCCAGATCCAACATTGCGACACCCAGCTGTATGTGGTTTTGAGGTTTGCTGATTGTGTTGTCCTCAGTTTCCGCATCTGTAGAATGGGGATGGTATTGGAACCACCCTCTCAGAGTTGCTTTGAGGATAAAGGGAGAGAGTAGGTAGAAAGCTCTTAGCAAATCTTAAAGTGGCTTGATTCCTGGTTTTATCATCCTAACAACAACCCTGGGAGGTGAGTACTATGCGTGCTCTGCCCACTTTGCAAATAATGAAACACGTTTATAGGGGTTAAGGGACTTGTCCATGGATATCCAGCACGTCAAACCCGGGCTTCTCTTGACTCCAGGCCCAGTGTTCTTTCCAGGTCTGATGCCTTCTAATGGTGGAAGAACGCTGAGAACTCGAAGTTCTTGTTTCAGGGAGTCCTTACTCTGAGTGGGGAGTCAGAATTCTACCCTTGGGAACCGCTAGTGGGGGTGAGGGGAGAGGAATAAAGGAGAAAAAGAGAAGGGACACCCACTAAAAAGGTGTTAATAGCACTTGCTTTGAAGACAGAAGGCCAAGGAGGCCTCCCCAGCCCTCACATGCCACACCAGAAAAGAAGTGGCGTCCAAAGCATGCCTGGCATTGGTTTCTTGCTTAGAGTCTGGAGCTGTGATGGATTAGTCTTTGATAGCAGAGGGAGGCTGGCCCAGGAGGCTGAGAGGACTGTAGGAGACTTCACATGTAGCCCACCTGGCATTGTAGAAGCGGCAGGTCAAACAGATGGGCCAATGACCTGAACCAGCCGGAGCTGAGAGGCAGTCTGGGCTGGGGTAAAGCACGCAGGACTGTGGGACAAGAGACCCTGGTCTAGTCTCCAGTCCTGGCAATAATTTGCTCAATAGTCTTTGAGCAAATTGCTTTCTAATTTGATTAAGATCAAAGACTGTCTTTTGACTTTTTTTGTATCCCCAGCATTTATCACAGTACCTGGCACAGAGAAGGTAATAAATTTTTATTGACCTACTGACTTCCTCTAAGCCTGCATTCTCTCTCATATAAAATGGCAGGAGGAAGGGAAAGGAAAGATCTCTGAGCTCTAAGGTCCCTCTGACATTTAATGTTCTAAAGCCTTATTCAGCTCTGAGATTCTATCTTTTAAGGTTCTTTTTAGATCAATGCCCTCCTGTTCTGACATCCTGTGTTCTAAGGGCCCTCCCAGCTCTGACAGCCTGTGTTCTTAGGGCCCTCCCAACTCTGACATCCTGTGTTCTAAAGGCCCTCCCAGCTCTGACATCCTGTGTTCTAAGGACCCTCCCAGTTCTGACATTCTATGTTCTAAGGTCCCTCTCACTCTGACATTCTGTGTTCTAAAGCCCTTCTCAGCTTTGGAAATTCTGTGTTCTAAAGTCAGTCCCAGCTCTGACATTTGTGTTTTAAGGTTCCTCCCATCTCTAACATTTTGTGTTCTAAAGTTAGTCCCTAGTGTCACATTCTATGTTCTCGGGTCTCTTGCAGCTCCAATATTAAAAGGAGCTTTAATAATAGGAGCTCTCTATATTAATAAAATCTCAGGTCTAGCCTGGGGGGGGAAGTCCCTTCTAGTTCTGGCATTTTCTGTTCTAATGTTCTGTGCTCTGAGTCCCCTTCCAGTTCTAACAACCCAAGATTCTGTGAATTAGACATCGGACACTGAATATGGTTATTCCAGTAGTGGTAGACCCTGGTTTTCTACAGCTCCAGTCTCCTAAGAGATAGAATAGCTCCCATTCCCATCAATACCCACACTCATCCTGAGCTCATCAGCCCCTCCACCTTACCCTGAATGGGATCTCATAGCTGCCAGGGACCAGCAGCAGAGGACAGGTCTATTCTTGGTAGAAGAGAGACTGTTCAGGCTCTTATAGAGGCTCCCAATAGCCCAGTACCGGCAGCATCCAGGTCAGCCTCCTGCTCAATACAGGGTCTGAGAAGGAGTGAAGAGTGAATCTCTTCCAACTCAGTTCTCCCCCAACCTCCTCAGAAACCCAAACCTTCCATCCTTTTCCCCTCATCACCACCCTTCCCCAACCCCTAGCATCCCAGGGAGGCAGGAGCACGAGTGGGGAAGGGGCTAATGAGGAGAGCAAACAGAGGGCCTTTGACTCAGCCTGAGTGAGGGAGAAAGATTCATTGCAATGATTGCCCAGCCTGCCCCAGGTCAGCTGTGGCCCTAATGACAGGAAGCCACATGTGCCAGTGACTCATTACTGAAAAAGAAACTAAGCTCAGACCCCACTGGCCTGTGTCAGTAATTACCCAGGGGAGAAGAAGGCAAAGGGACAGGGCTGACAAAGGGAATGATGTGTGGAGGGGAGAGAAACAGAGCGCCCAAGGCTCACATCAGAGCTCTCTCTGCCCTGGGCTATCTGGTTCTCTCTTTGACCAAGGTCTCCCACTGCATCCTGCACCATCTCCATTTGTCCTGATCTATCTCTGGCCACTGGACCCAGGTGGCTCCGGAGGAGAGAGTGACGCTGGTAACTTTGCACAGCCCTGCCTCACTCAAATCTAATTCACTTGCAAGTCATGACATCATCTTCCTGATTCTGTGGTCCTCTTCAAGAATAAAGGACAAACATTTGGTTCTCTACTTACTTTTTAGGGAGCCCCTTAGCCTCTCCTCTATAAGATTCCAGATGGTACAGTGGAAAGAATCCTTGATTGGAGTCAACTTAAGCAAGTAACTGCCAGTCTGGGACTCAGTTTCTTCCTCTTTAAAATGGGGGGGGTGTTGGGGTGGCTAAGTGGCGCAGTGAATAGAGCACTGGCCCTGGAGTCAGGAAGACCTGAGTTCAAATCCGACCTCAGACACTTAACACAAAAACTAGCCCTGTGACCTTGGGCAAGTCACTTAACCCCAATTGCCCTCCAAAATGCAAAAAATTATAATAATCATAAAATAAAATGGGAGGGGGGATTAGAGTGGGTGTTGAACTAGAGGTTTTCTAGGCTATTCTAGCTGGAGCCTTGGACTTAGAGTAAGGAAGTCCTGGGTTGGAATCTCTCTCAGATACTTCCTAGTTATGTGACTTTGGACAAGTTCATAGAATCATAAATGGAGAATTGGAAGGGACCTAGAGGTCCCTTATTTTACGGAAGAGAAAACAGACGCAAAAAATGTAAGGGACTCAACTGAGGTCACACAGCTAGTATCTGAGGTGAGATCTGAACCCACATCTTTTAACTCCTCTTCTCTCCCTGTTGTATCACTCATACCATGTAACATCAGTTCAATCACTTCACAAAGGGGACAGGACTTGATCTGGTCAAAGGGAAGAATGGCTATATCCAAGTCTTTCACAATATTGTGGGAAATATCCTACCCTTCAGATGAACATTAGAAACTGGGGACTGGGGGAAAGAATGGAAGAAAATCTACTCCTGAAGCCTCTCCTGAATCCCACTCACAAATAATGGTAACCTCCTCAGATTTTCCTACATCACTTTGCATTGTCTGGGTCAATCAATCAGTGAGTGGATAGGCATTTATTAAGTGCCTACTGTGTGCCAGCTTCTCTGCTAAGCACTGGGGGACTCCAAGAAAAGAAGCAGAAAAAAAACAATCCCTACCCTCAACTAACTTTCAATCTAATTAGGGAGACAACATGCAAACAACCTTGTACAACAAGCTACATACTAGATGAGCTGGAGATAAGCAATGGATTGGAGGCAAGAGCTTTGAGGAGGATCAGGAAAGGCTTCTGGTAAAAAGTGGGATTTTAGCTGAGAATTAAAGAAAAAGAGGGAAACCAGTCAGCAGAAATGAGGAGAGAGAGCCTTTGAAACATGACAGATGGCCAGTAAAAAAGCCCACAGTCGGAAGATGGACTGTCTTGTTTGAAGAGCAGAAACGAGGGTGGTGTTTTATTGGATTGAAGGGCTTGTTATGGTAACAGCAATATTGTAAGGATGACCAACTGTGAAAGACTTAGCTACTCTGAGACAATTCCAAAAGACCCATGAAGAAAGATGCTCTCCACCTCCAGAGAGGAAACTGATGAACTCTTGAGTACAGATGGAAGCAGACTTTTAAAAGTTACTTTATTTTATTGTTTTGTTTGTGTTTTCTTTTCAACATGGCTAATATGGAAATGTGGTTTAAATAACCTTACATGTATAACTGGAATCAAATTGCTTGCCTTCTCAAGGAGGGATGGAGAGGATTTGGAATTCAGAATTTAAAAAAATGATTGTTAAATGTTTTTACATATATTGGGAAATATTTAACAAGATAAATAAAAGTAATTTTTAAAAAGTTTGTTGGGGGCAGAGCCAAGACGGTGGAGAAAAGGAAGGGACTAGCCTGAGTTCTCCCCAAAACCCTTCCAAACCACTTTAAATGATGGCTCAAAATAAATTCTGGAGCAGCAAAATCCACGAAAGGATGGGGTGAAGCAATTAAGACAACTTATAAGGTCAGCAGGAAAAGTCTATCATGCTGGAGTGAAAATGGAGCACAGTCCAGAATAGGCCACACCCCAGCAAACCAGTAGTAGACTTTCGTGGGAAAGGGGGAGGCATGACTGAATCAGTGGCAGCAGCGGTGGTTTCCAGACCTCTCAGTCCACAGATGGTAAGGGGGTCAGACAACTGGTCAGAAAGGAAATTACAGGGGTCCCTTTGCTGGCATCAGGGGCAAAACTGTTGCATTACCCATACTTGCGCACTCTGGGTCACAGTTGTGGGTCTCTGTCCCAGGGTGAGGAGGAACACTGGTGCACCAGAGCTTGTGGCCATAATAGAGTGGATTCCATCATCTCAGTTCCAGAGCAGAAAAAATTGCTTGTGACCACTCACAAACCAGACCACAGACCAGGAGAGTAGTAAACACTCCTCTCCCTAGATCACACCACCTTGGAAAAATGGAAAACTTACAGGTCTCCAGAATTACCTCTAAAAACAGCTGCATAAAAACCCTAAAGTTTGGAACAGTGCCTTCTCCATTCCAGAAGCAGAGTCCCACTTTAGCACAGAGTTGAAAGTCAAGAAGCAGGCTAGAAAAATGAGCAAAAAGTAGAAAAAGATCTTGATTACAGAAAGTCACTATGGTTTCAGGGAGGATCAAAACACAAACTCAGAAGAAGACAACAAAGTCAAAACTGCTAAATCCAAAGCCTCGAAGGAAAATATGAATTGGTCCCAGGCCTTGGAAGATCTTTTAAAAATATTTTTAAAATAAAGTAAGACAAGCAGAGGGAAAATTGGGAAGAGAAATGAGAGTGATGCAAGAAAATCAAGAAAAAAGAATCAACCGCTTGGTAAAGGAGACACAAAAAATATTGAAGAAAATAACACCTTGAAAACCAGAACAGCTCAAATGGTAAGAGAAGCATAAAAATCCAATGAAGGCAAGAGAATGCCTTGAAAAAGAATTTGTTATTTGTATAGGGATAGAGGGTGAGGTGTAAGATGTAAGAATTTTGGGAAAGTGGGAGAGAGGCAAGTTATGAAGGTTCTCAAACCAGACTTTTAAAGAATTTTGACATTCAGTTAATGATAGGGAAAACATATAGATAAACCTAGAGATGCCCTGGCATCCTCTAAATATTGGAAGGATCATGAGATCATAAGTTTAAAACTGGAAGGATCAAATTTCCTTATTTGACAGATGAGGAAACTTGATGTACAGAGAAGTCAAGTGACATGCCCAGGATCACACAACTGATGAGTGGGATTTGAACTCATTTCTTCCTGATTCCAAATCCAGTGCCCAATCACTATCCTACACTGCCTCTCAATTACCTCAGTTTTCTAATCTATAAAATGGGAATAATAATAGCACCTACCACACAGGATTATTATGAGGATCAAATCAGATAAATCCATGAAGGATTTCACAAACCTTAAAACACAATAGAGAATTTGTGAGTTACTATTATTATTGCTACTATCATTATCTTTGACTTGTGAATGTCCAGACCTTACTATCATCAGCAGCAGCATTTAATTACAGATGTGTGTAGCATTGGCCTGGGCTCTATACCAAGCCCATTGGGCACGTGTTCTCTGTCTTCCAAGGGCTTGCCATCAAGGACAGTCAGACCAGCTGACTTTGGCCAAAGGATAAGGGTGGGGTTGCATATTACTGGGGACAGGGTGATGTGATGGAAAAAGGACTAGACTAGGAGTCAGGAGACCTGATTTACACTCTAGACCTTATTATTAGACCTTGGGGAAGTGCCTTCCCTCCTCTGAGCCTTACATTTCCCCTTCTATCAAATGAAGGGGTTGGATTACATATGCTCTAAATTCTCTTTCCAAATCTATCTATGACTGTAGAGACTATGTCTGTACCATGGGACTGGGAGCTCCCTGAGGGCAGACACTATGGCTCCCTTCTCAGTCCAGAATGATGGCAAAGAGATAGCACAGAGAAGGCAGAACTTCTCAACTTTTTGTTTTGTTTTGTTTTACTAATGCTTCCTATGCCAAGGAAAATGATCTTTGAACTGGAAAGGGCAGAGCAGAAATGTCTAGTTCAGTGTCAAAACCCAAGTAGGGTTAGTAAGAGAACACCTAGCATCTACTGATCAGTTCAAGTCATCCAGATGAAATAAATCCCAGGTAACTAAGAGAATTGGCCTACATCATTGCAGCCAAACTGTCATACCAGTGGTTCCCCCAAAACTAGACACCTTCCACTTCTCTGCTTTTACACAGGCTGTCTCCATGCCTGGAATGTGCTCTCTCCTCACTTACTCCTTTATGAGACCTTTTGAACTCAGCGGAGATACTACCTCTTACTCAAAGGATCTTACTTTCCATATCTCCCAGCTGATAGTTTTCTCTTCTGCCCTCCATCATTTTGTATTTATTTATCTGTGTCCATGTTGTATCTGCTTAGGAGAATATAAACTCAGTGATGAGGGAAGAAGGGAGAGAATCTGGAACTCAAAGCTTTAAAAACAAATGCTAAAAAAATTGTTGTTATATACAACCGGAAAAAAAGATAAACAGGAAATGGGGTGTAGAAATCCATCTTGCCCTACAAGAAAGTAAGGAGAAAGGGAGTAAGGAGGGGGGTGGGGGGGATATAAGAGAGGTCAGACTGGGGGAAGGGGTATTCAGTATGCTTGCTTTCTTGGGGTGGGGGTAGGGGAGAAAATTTGTAACTCAAAATCTTGTGGAAATGAATGTTGAAAACTAAAAATAAATAAATTCTGGAAAAGGAGAACATAAACTCATTGTGAGGACAGAATTTGTTTGGACTTTATATCTCTGGCATTTATCAGTCAGTTAATCAACAACATTTTTAAGCATTTACTATATATTATGCCAGATAGTGGACTAAGCTCTGGGGACACAAAAAAAGGAGAAAACACAAAAATAGTTCTTGCCCTCAAGGAAATTCCATGTTAATATAGGAGAGAACTGGAAATGAGTCCTGTAGAGTAGAAGGAAAGGAATCTTATGTTCTTAATAAAGGTTTGCTGACTTGAATTGAATGTGGTTTCTGATCACTTATAAATCCTCTGAAAGTTCATGGAATATCTATAAATATCATTCATTCATAGATAATGAATGGAAATATGTAAAACCAAAAGCCATTCCACAATAGATCCAAGGATAGGAACAAACAGTCCCCAAGAGGAGAAATACACACTATTAACAATCATATGAAAGAAACCTCCAAATCACTAATAGTAAGAGAATTATCAGTTAAAGCAAGCTTGAGGTTTCACCTCACATCCTTTGAATTGGTAAAGATGACAAGAGAAGGGAATAATCAATGTTGCAGGGATTGTGGAAGGTTAGATACACTAATGCATTGTTGGTGGACCTGTGAATTAGTGTTCTGCAAAGAAATTTGGAATTATGAAAATGAAGTGACTCAAATATCTATAACTTTCAACTCAGGGATTCCACTAATGGGTAGGTACCCCAAGGAGATCACTGATTAAAAAAAAAGAAAGGCTCTCTATACACCAAAATATTTATAGTAGCACTTTTTATGATAGCAAAAGACTGGAAACAAAATAGACATTCATGAATTGGAGATTGGGTAAACGAATTATGGTACATGGGTATAATGGGAGTAAACTGGAGCTAGCTCAAATGACCTTAAGTTTTCAGTGTAGATATTTACACTTCAGAAATTGGCAAATGTGCAGTGGGGAGGAAGAAAAAGGGGGAGAGCTTTTATATAGCACCTACTATGCACCAGGCACTATGCTAAAGGCTTTCCAAATATCTCACAAACCTCCCAACAATCTTACAAAGTTTCTATTATTATTCCCATTTTACAGTTGAAGAAACTGAAGCAAACAGGGTTAAGCTACTTGCCCAGGATCACACAGCTAGTAAATGACTGAGGTTGGATTTGAACTCAGGTCTTCCTGACTCCAGGCTCAATGTATTATTCACTGTGCCAGTCAGATATGTTTATCATATTTATTGTTATTATTTTTTATTATTTTCTTGATTGTCTAAACTTCAGAAAGATTTGGAAAAATGTTACTATGATTAAACCAAAAGGTGCTTTGGGGACACTTTTTCAGAAAGATGGTTGTTAAATACTTACCAACATACCCCTGGATATAATGGAATATTACTGTGCTGTAAGAAATTGAACATACAAAGTATGATAATGAGAAATACAGAAAAGTATAGAAAGACTTAGAAGAAACAATGTGAAGTAAGCAACATAACTGCAGGAACAGTGACCACAAAATAATCAAAACAAATGTTGCAATATTACAAGGAACATGTTTGGTCCTAAAGGAGAAACATGAAAAGGCCTACTCGCTTTTTTGGGCACACATGAGGGATCACACCAGTACAGATATTGCACATTTTTAATATATTGATGGGTTTTGCTGATTTTTTTCTCTTCTTCCATTTTTTCTTTAATTAAAAAAAAATCTTTGCCATAAAAGATGACTCTCTGGGAGGAGGAGAAATACAGGTGGAAATTTAAGTGACTAAAAAAAAGAATATTGATAAAAAAATTATTTTTAGGAAAAAGTTCATGGGTAACAGGAGAGGTGCCACAAGACTGGAGAAAGATGAATATTACTTGCCTTCACAGAAGGGAAAGATCAGAGCAAATTGTAAACCAGTGAGCGTGACTTCAGTTCCTCTAAAACTGAAAAACATATGATTAAAGGGATCATTCACAATCATCTGGAAAAGGAAATGATGATCACAAAGACCCAACTCGGCTTCGTCGGGTACAAGTCATACCTCATTAAGCTTATTTCAGTTTTTGACAGGGTTACTCAACTGGTCTATCAGGAGAATTCTTCAAAGAGAATTTACAGAGATTTTACCAAAGCATTTCACAGTCTTTCATGCTGTCCTTCTGAACAAGATGGAGAAATGTTAGCAAGACAATGGAACAGTCTGGGAGATTTGGAACTGATTGACTGACCAGATCAATGAACTAGGTGCAGAGGGCATAGAGCATCAGGCTTGGAGTCAGGAAGATTCATCTTCCTGAGTTCAAATCTGGCCTCAGACACTTATAAGCTGTGTGATCATGGATGAGTCACTTAACCCTGTTTGCCTCAGTTTCCTCATCTGTAAAATGAGATGGAGAAGGAAATAGCAAATACTCCATTATCTTTGCCATGAAAACCCCAAATGGGTCACAAAGAGTCAGAAATGATTGAACAATAATAAGAAACAGATCTAATAAGATTGATGTTCATAAAAATAATACAAAGACACAAAGCCTTACACTTGGGTTCAAAAAATCAACTACATAAGGGCAAAATGGAGTAAATGTGACTATCAGCTCATCTGAAAAGAATCTATTGTAGTAGTGTTTTAGAGGATGACAAACAATATGAATCAGCAGTGTGATACGGCAGCTGGTGTTCGCTGAGAATGGGAAGTGTAGTGTCCAAATGAGACAGAGACAGAGAGAGATGAAAACAGAGAGACAGAGACAGAGAGAGACAGACAGAGAAATGAGACACTCACTTCTCTTCACTCTGCCTTGGTCCCCAGGCCACACCTAGGGGATTGTCTTCAGTTCTAAGGCCCCAAGTTAGGAAGACCCTTAATAAACAGGAGAGCATCCAAAGAGAGGCCTTGAGACCATGCTATGTGAGGATCCACTAAAGGGATAAGAAATCTAGCCAGGAAACAAAGAAGTGAAAGGGGAAGAGGAAGGGATCTAACAGTTGTATTTGGCTATCTGAAGAGCTGCCATATGAAATAAGGGGCAGGCTTAATCTTCTCAGCCCTAGAAGGTAGAGTTGGGACCAATGAGAAGAAATTTTAGAGGCAGATAAAGGCTTCATGTGCAGAAAAATTTCCTAAGATTTAGAGCAAGCCCAGACTGGGCAGGCAGCTTGGAGATGTTACTGGCTTCTGTCCCTGGAGGTCTTCGAGCTATGGGTGGAGGACAGCTGGGGATACAATGTGGTAAGGAAGATTTTTAGTCCACTGAATGCCTCTGAAGTCTCTAAGATGCTATGATTCTGTCACTGGGATCTCCTGCTAGGAGTGACTCCTCCATAACACAGGAAGCTCCCTGAGGGTAAGCATTTTATCTTTCTTCTAAAACAGGAGACTTTCTGAGCTCAGAAACTATCTTCCCCACATGACTGGGGATACTTCCAGACACTGTCTCCCCCTCTAAGGCTTGAAGCTCCCTGAGGGAAGACTATCTCTCTCAGCCCTTAACCTGTGAGCTTGGTAAAAACATGAACTGTCTTCCTCTTCCAGCCTGGAACTCCCTAAGGGGAGGAAACCCTATCGACTGGGATTTCCTCAAGGGGAAAGACAATTTACTGCCCTCTCCTCCCAAAATGGGGCACCTAGTTGTTGCAGTGGGCAGAGTGACTTGCCTAGAGTCAGGAAGACCCATCTCACTGAGTTCAAATCTGGCCTCGGACACATGCTGCATGACCCTGGGCAAGTCACTTAACCATGTTTACCTCAGTTTCCTCATCTGTAAAATGAGCTGGAGAAAGCAATGGCAAACTACTCTAGTATCTTTGCCAAGAAAATCTCAAATAGGATCCTGAAGAGCTGGACATGACCGAAATGACTGAACAACAACAACCCTCCAATAGGGCTCCTTGAGTCTGGGGACCATGCCTTACCCCATCAGACTGGAAGATTCCTGAGGGCAGTGACTCCCCTCTCCCTGTCCCCACCCCATTCTAGCTTCCTAGACCCGCAGTGATCTTAGAGGCCATCTAATTCAACCCTTTCATTTTACAGATGAGAAAACTCCCTGAAGATCAAGCACTGGTTTGAGACATGGTCAGAGCCAGGCCTGATGCTGATTTCCTTGGTCTCCTAGTGGACATTCTTTCAGACAGAGGTTAGGGAGTGTGTCTCTATAATCAGAGACTTTGCTTCTAATCAGGGATTTTTCCTAAGATGTAGACTGTGTCTCCATAATCAGAGTGGAAGTTCATAGACTTAGGGATGGAAAGGACCTCAAAGGTCATCTAGTCCAACCTCAATTTTATACATGAGGAAACCGAGTTTCAGAGAGAAGAAGCAGCAATCACACTGAATTCCAATGTGTGGGAGATGTCACTTTAGGAAGGAGGTGAGGCACAAGCCCGTGTAAGCACATGTAAGTCTCCAGTACGAAGTAAGAAATGAGAACAGAATTAGTGCAGAGGAATGCTTAGGAGGGAGAGGCGCCTGGTGGCTGGGAGGAGGAGGCTGAGGATGGCTTCCTGGAGACGGTCATTTGCAACCATGAGCTCATCTAACCTTGGTGGGGGAATCAGGGTGGGACAGAAAAGGAGACAGATCAAAGTTAACCTTGGCTGCAACCTGGTGTGACGTGGGGAGGGAGGGAAGGGGTAAAGGGGTGGCAACCCACATTCCAATCTGTGACTTTGAGTTGAAAGGGAGATTTGGGGTTAGATTTGGTAACTTCAAAACAATGCTGAATTTTGGAGTCAGAATCATGAATTAGTTTCCAGGCCCTGGGATTTAATACCTGTGTGACTTTGGGCAAAACCTCAACTGAATCTTGCCAAGGATCTGGAGTGGAGCCCAGGGAAAATTGTGTGGTGTTATGGAAAGAGTACTATATTGGGTGGAGAACCGAGTCCCAAACCAGGCTGTGCCTTTTAAGTGGACCTGTGACCCTGGGGCAATCACTTCTCTTTCTGAGCTTCCATTCCCTGATTTGTAAAATGAGGGGGCTGACAATTCCAGTGATGAAATGTGCTATCCATCTCCAGATAGAGAGTAGGCCCGGGCGCCGGGGTGGAAGGTAGAACTGAAGAGGGGAAGGAGACACACAAGAACAGACAACAGTTTAGCCTTCAGAGACCTTTGAGGTCCCTCCCACACCTGACATTCTGTGCTCTCAGCCATTCACAGCACTGCTAGCCTATGCTATGAGATCCCTTCCACCTCTGGCATTCTATGTCTTAAAGACCCACCTATAGTGTAAATTCCCTCAAAATTCGAACACTGTATCCCAAGGTCCCTCCCAGCTCACACTCTCTGATCTAAGTGCAGACTGAAGGATGTTTTCTTTCCTTCCTTCCTTCTTTTCTCTCTCCTTTCCTTCATTCTTTCTTTCCTTGTTTTCCTTCTTCCCGCCTTTCCTCTTTCCCTACCTCCATCCCTTCCTTTCTTTCCTCCTTCTTTCCCTCCATCTCTTCTCTCCTTCCCTCACTTTCTCCTTCCCACCCTCCTTTCCCTCCTTTCTTCTTCCCCTCTTTCCTTCCTTTCTTCCTCCCTCCCTTTCTTTTTCTTCTTTCCTTCTCTCTTCCTCCTTCCCTCCCTCCCTCCACCATTCCTTCCTTCCTTCCTTCCTTCCTTCCTTCCTTCCTTCCTTCCTTCCTTCCTTCCTTCCTTCCTTCCTTCCTTCCTTCCTTCCTTTCTTCCTTCCTTCCTTCCTTCCTTCCTTCCTTCCTTCCTTCCTTCCTTCCTTCCTTCCTTCCTTCCTTCCCTCCTTTCTTCCTTCCTTTCACGATGGCATGGCTAGCATGGATTCTGGATAATGGACAATATTCTAGCACTTTCCCAGTCAATAATGGGATGAAGCAGGGTTGTGTGCTTGTTCCCATGCTTTTTAGCATGATGTTTTCAGCAATGTAGTTAAATGCCTTCAATGAGGATGAAAATGGCATTAAGGTCAGCTATCTCACTGATGGTAAATTATTTAATTTGAAAAGGCTACAAGCTAAGACTAAAGTGGAGGAAGAGCTGGTGCATGACATTTTGTTCACAGATAAGTGTGCATTCAATGAACCCCTGAGGTTAATGTGCCAGTAGAATATTGATAGATTCCCTGCTGCTTGTGTTAATTTTGACCTGACAATTAACACCAAGAAAACAGAGGGGCTCCACCAGCCAGTACCACACCAATCATATATGGAGCCATTTATTACAGCAAATGGAGAAATTTTGAATGCTGTGGATAAGTTCGTTTACCTTGGCATTATACTTCCCAGAGATGTATAGATAGATGATGAGGTTGATGCACACATTGCCAGAGCTAGCTCTGAAGGAAAGTGTGGGACAAAAGATGTATTAGACTGACTACCAAACTTAAGGTCTAGAGCTGTAGTGCTGATTTATTTCATTTATTTCATGTTGTATGCTTGTGAAACCTCCAGAGTATACCAGCGCCATGCCAGGAAAATGATTCACTTCCATTTGAATTGCCTTTAGGAAGATTCTGAAGATCACCTGGCAGGATAAGGTACCAGACACTGTGGTCCTTTCTTAAGCTGAACTGGCAAGCATTCAAAGTCTACTGCAGAGAGCACAACTCTGATGGACTGGCCACATTGTTTGAACGCCAAATATACATTTGCCTAAAAGACTATTTTACAGAGAATTCACATAAGGCAAGTGTTCACATAAAGATCAGAAGAAGTGACAGTCTCCAAGCCTCTGTGAAGAACTTTGGAATCAATTGTGAGACATGGGAGACACTGGCACAAGACCACCCAGCATGGTATGCCCACATCAAAGAAGGCACTGTACTCTGTGAGGAAAAAATTGCAGTCATTCAAAAAAAAATGTGAGATGTGTGAATTTAAAGACATTTCCATTCCAAATGTTCATATGGACTATTTGCGCCTGACCTGTGGTAGAACATTCTAAGCTTATATTAGTCTGATCAGCTACCGTCAGACAGACTGTACATTGACCCCCACCTAGTGATGTCATTTTGGTCCTCTTTGAGAACGAAAGACAATTTTCCTTCCTTCCCTTCCTCCTTCCTTTCCTTCCCTTCCTTTCTTTCTTCCTTCCTTCCTTCTTCCTTTTTTCCTTCCTTCCTTCTTCCTTTTTTCCTTCTTTCCTTCCTTCCTTCCTTCCTTCCTTCCTTCCTTCTTTCCTCCCTTCCTTCCTTCCTTCCTTCCTTCCTTCCTTCCTTCCTTCCTTCCTTCCTTCCTTCCTTCCTTCCTTCCTCCTTTCCTTCCTTCCTCCTTCACTCGCTCCCTCCTTCCTTCCTTTTTCATGATTTTTAAAAATATAATCAATGAGGGAGTTTGTTCTGCACAACTATACATATTTGTAATAGATTTAGCTTTTCCTGCTTTCTCAGTGGATAGGAGAGGGGAAAAAAGGCGGGAAGAAGAGACTTTGAAACTGAAAATAAAATAAAGCTGATTTTTTTTTTAATGAAAAGGTTGAATTCTATGATCTCTAATTTCTCCTCCAGTTCATTCTGGGCTTTCAGAGCCCTCCCATCCCATCCTCTGAGCTGAAAAAACTTATTCCCTTCCTATGAAGGCCTTCCTGGTACCTCAGTGCCCAGAAACATGTAACTGTCCAATCACCTGGAGAATGGGGCTAGGAAATTGAGGAGTGATGATGGCGCCTTCACTAGATTTGCGGCAGGTGGATTAAAGAGCTTTGTAATCCTCTGATCTACACTGTTCAGGCTCTTGAAATCATCTAGGCAGCAATTAGTCCTTGCCTGTTGGGAACTGCTGCATTTTCTCGGTCTGTTGTCATCCTGCCTGGAACACCTCGCCCTTTAGCCCCACAGCTGCCTGACACCTAGCTGATATCCAAGACTGAGTGTCAAGTGGACTTGGCCCACACCCATGTGTTTGGGGGTAGGGCTGCTGAGGGGAAGGAGACATGAAAGAACAGACAAGATTTCAGTCTTCAGAGATCTTTGAGGACCCTCCCAAATCAGACATTCTGTGCTAAACCAGCTCTATAGTCTCTGTTATAAGACCTCTTCCATTTCTGAGTTCTATGTCTTGAGGGCCCATCTACCTCTGACATTCTATAGTGTGAACTCCCTCAAAATTCAAACACTCTGTGTTCTGATGTTTCTCCCAGTTCTGACATTCTCTGATCTAAGGGACTTTCCCACAAGCTTAGATATTAATCCTCTGAGACCCTCTGACCCATCATCACGGGACTCAATGTAGCTGGCTACATTTCTTCCGAGGAAAAATGGGCATTGGTTCCACCAAAAACCAAAGAGAACCAGTCCCCATGATCCCCCTACAAAATAAGCAAATCTTACCAGACAGGAGGGTATCTACAAGCATACTCACCTCAACCCCGATTACTCCACAATTCAGCTCCCTAGCCTTCATCTGCTACTAGGACACCAGCCAGCTCTGGAAACCAGCCCTGACTTGCCCCTTCCTTCAACAGCTTTTCCCAAACCAGAGGTTTTCACCTTTTCCTGACACAGTCATCTTCTTTCGGACTGGTCCTTGAAATCCAAGAAGACAGAAAATAGAACTACGAGAGAAAAGGGAAGTTATCCTCTGTACGGCAACTCTTCCATGCCAGGTACAGTACCATACATATTTACAAATATTATACCATTTGATTCTCACAACAACCCTGGGAGGTAAGTGCTATTACTATCCCCATTTTACAGTTGAGGAAACTGAGGCAAACAGAGGTTAAATGACTTTCCCACAGTCACACAGCTATTAAGTGTCAGAACCTAGGTTTTTCCAAAACCAGGTTTTTCTGATCCCAGGCCCAGCACTTTATACAAGGAGCCACCAGCTGCCTCTAACTGTGAAATCAGAAAAATTGTCACTCAAGGTCCCCCAACCTTATCCCCCTTTCAGTTGCCCTCAAGAAACCTAGTGCCCTCATATTACAATATAGCATAAAGAGGCTCAGGCCAGGAGGCCAAAGATAGAGATTTTTGTGTTGACTCTAACCCAAGATTTGGTGCTTTGGGTAAATGGCTTCCTTCTCTGGGCTCCAATTTTCTTCATCTGTCAAAAGAGAGGGTTTCAGCTAGGTTATCTATGAGATCCCTCATAGCTCTGGCATTCCATGTCCCAAACTTTCAGCTCCAACATGGCACGTTCTAAGATTCCCTCCCAGCTCTGATGTTCAATGTGCTAAGATCTCTCTAAGCTCTTCAGTCTTCGAGGGATGGTGCCCTAATACAACCCCAACACCACCAACAACTGTGATCATACAATGTGCTTTTTATCATTCCTAGAATCTTCCATTTGCCTTTTCGGTGTGTCTGTGTGTTTTGTGGTAGGTAAGGAGAAAAACCTGAAGAGGAGAGCATGCTGGCTTTATGGCCATCTCTCCACAAATGGAATGATTTCCTGGTGGCGTGCCGAGTTCCCTGATACTAAGAATACTTAAGTAGATGCATCATGGAGTTCACAAGGGGGATTCCTGAATGGAGATGGAGGTTTAACTAGCAAACCTTAAAGATTAACTGTAAGACACCAAGATCCTTAGAGACGCAGACTTTGCTGAGCCCTTCAACCCCTAGAAAAATTGTCCTGTCCTGTCATATTCTAGCTTCCTGCTCCCTAAAGTGGCAGACAGCTAGTATGACGGACTGGCCTACAATGATTAGGTTCTAGGCACCAATGTACCCGTGTCTTGGCACTGTTCCTAGAGGTGTCTTGTGACAGCAGAAAGCGTGATTGGGAGCCAAGAGAGGTCTGGAATCAGATTCTACCAACATGTCTTAGCTATGTGACTCTGTGTGTACACACACACACATACACACACACATACACATACACACATATATATAATACAAATATAATATGCATATATACACACACTGGAAAAAGAAATGGTAAATCACTCCAGTATCTGTCCAAACAAAAGCCCCAAATGGGAGTCATGAAGAGTTGGATAGGACTGAAAATGACTGAACAACAATATATATACACATATTATATGCATATATATACCTACATATATATTTAATTTCTACAAACCACCATTTCCAAATATATAAAATGGGAATAATAGCACAATAATTCCTTTACAAGGTTATTGTCAGAATCATTTGAGATAAAGGGTATAACGTGCTTAGTAAACCCTAAAGTACTATATTTATTTATATTGCATTTTAAGTTTATATAAACAACACCTTACTGAAAGAGGTAACTCCAGAAAAGAGTTTCAGGTCTCACTATAGGCCTGGGCATGAAATTGTTTCAGTGGAATACTCTGAATCCTACTATGAAATCAGTCACTCATACCATCAGGGTTGAATATCTCATTGACCAAGATCACAGGTACAAAGTCGGAGGTGAAATTTGAACCCAGGATTTCTGATTCCAGAGCCATTGTTCTTTCTATTATATTCCCCATGCCACTTTCTCTCTGCCAGTTTTGATCACAGTTCCCAAGTCTACTAACAGCAGGGCAAAATGTGAAGATTGAGATTTGGAGTCAGGATGCGGGTTCAAGACCCACCTTAGACTGTATGGCATTAATTTCTCTGAGTCTCACAATACCTGTAAAATGGGGATAATAATGTATGTATTCCCTATTTCATGAAGTTGTTAAGAAGGAATTGTTTTGTAGGTCAGAAAAAAAGGTATGGAAAGGTAAAGAGATATGAATTATTCACACCCTTTCAAAACTTTGTAGTTGGCTATGTCATGTTAGCTGTTTTGAGAATCACCCGATGAGATCAGTGAGTCAGTGGGATCAAATTATATATTTCAGCCATGTCCAACTCTTCATGACTCCATAAGATTGGAGGCCCTGAAATTCAAGATCCAAACCAACACTGGCAAGTCACTTGCTCTAGCTATCTCTACCAGGTTCCCCACAAGAAATAAACAAAAAAAAAAAAACCCATAATGTCTTTAGGGAAGGATAAGGGAGGGAGTGTTTTTATTTACCAGACCTTTGATTTACACACCTGGGAGCTCCCAGTAAGGAAATTTCCTTTGTGCAGATCAGCACTTGTCCCATGCTTCAGAGAATAGCCTGGGGCCACCGGGCAGGTGAGGGGCTTGCCCAGGGTTATGCAGCTAGTAGGAGATGTCAGAGTCCAGTTGTAAGCCCAGATTCTCTTTCCGTTTTCCCTACCAACACCAGAATCTTGCACTCTACCTTCCCTTCCCCCTCCTCCAGGAAGCCAGCTCTGAGAGGTGGGCTACAGTCTTATTTTAACTATGACCAACCTTCCAAGTCACTCCTGGCCATCTGGAACCATGCTGCCTCCCCTCCCACTTTTCCCTCTTTAAAATATAAGTTCCCTGAGTGCAGGGATGGCTCTGCTGGTTAGTATTTGTATCCTCAGAGTTTAACACAGTGACCAGCACAATAAGTGCTTAATTAAAACCATGTCACTTGTCTATGTCTGTCTTGTCTGTCTATTCATCCATCCATCCATCCATCATCTGTCTTTCTATATGTTTATCTATGTTTCTATATATCTATCTACCTGCCTGTCTACATGTATATCTTCCTTCCTTTTCTTTCTTTCTCTTTTTCTTTTTCTTTCTTTCTTTCTTTCTTTCTTTCTTTCTTTCTTTCTTTCTTT
>NW_027187400.1:17189470-17239470 GCF_028583685.1 Petaurus breviceps papuanus
TTCTTTCTTTCTTTCTTTCTTTCTTTCTTTCTTTCTTTCTTTCTTTCCATCTATCTACCTGTCTGTCTACATGTATATATATATATATATCTGTCTGTATGTCTGTCTGTCTCAAAAGTTAACTCTCTATCCTCTGTGTCATGTTACTTATTTAGCTCTTCACAAATATCAGATAACTAAGGATATTCCCTATTAAAACCATGGCAGGTAAGCATCCCTGAGTATTACTATACCCATTTTATAGTTGAGGAAACTGAGGCTTAAAGACAGGGGGAAATTTGCCCAAGGTAACAGAATTCCTAAGTGACAAGGCTGAAGCTGGACTAACCAACCCATCCAATGCAAGGAAGATTCCATAACTCCTGAGTCCAGGAATGTTTCTCCTTGACCACTCTGTAGACAAAATTGAAGAGTATAGAATCCTAGGTAGAGAGGCAGAAGCAACCTTCCAGGGCATCATTTCAGAGTGAACAAAGAGGGGAGGATGATCCTACTCCCTGAAAGGGACACTAACTTAGTGCCTAGCCCCTGGGGAGCTGGAGGGGCTTGGGCAGCACTGGGTGCTGCACAGGGTTAAGGGGATTGGTCTTTGTTAAGGACAAACAACAGCAACCACAAAATGCTCTCACTGAAAGTTTAACAACCATCTCAAGCTGACTCCAGACTGCTGCTGCTTCCAACTCTAAATCATGACCCAATTATCTTGTTCCTATCTGGGTGGCCATGGGTCATGCTTGTGGGGAAAACACTTCATGACACTTAAAGGGCTATAGAAAGTGGGGTAGCTAGGTGACACAGTGAGTAGAGCACTGGCCCTGGAGTCAGGAGGATCTGAGTTCAAATCCAACCTCAGCCACTTAACACAAAACTAGCTGTGTGACCAATTGCCCTGCCTTCCCCCCTCCAAAAAACAAAAATAAAAAGGGGGGGCTATGGAAAGAGAAGTGATTATTAGTTTTCAAAGCCAAGAAGTCCCCTTCTTACTCCCCAAGATTCCTCACTGTCAGGCCCAAGTACCCCGAGTATCTTGAGTGCTATAGCTAAAAGAGCATTAGATTTGGAGTCAGAGAATGTGATTCGAAAGTCAGTTCTGCCATGTTTGACCTACATGACATTAGCAGGTCACTTCACCTTTCTGTGCCTCAGTGTCCTCATCTGTAAAATGAGAGGGTTAGTAGATGATCTCTGGGGTCACTTCCAGATTCAAATCCTATAAGGCATGATGGAGTCAGATCTTTTCAATCAGCAAGCATTTATTTATACACTTACAAGTGTCAAGTATTGTGGTAAGCCCTGGGTATACCAAGAAAGAGAGGAAACAGTCCCTGGCCTCAGGGAGCTTATAGTCTAACAGAGAAAGCAACATGTTTATCCAGACTATATGCAAAATCAATAGAATCTCTTTTGGGAGGGAGCAATTGGGGATCAGAGAAAAAAATTTATGTGGAAGACAGGGCTTGAGCTAAGTCTTGAAGGAAACTAGGGATGCTATAAGGGAAGGAGGTGAGGAGGGAGGGCATCCTGGTCATGAAAAACAGCCATTGCAAAGACATGGAGATAGGAGATGTCATATGCTCACAACAGTGAGTAGGTCAGTAGAGCTAGATGGCAAAGGTTATGACAGGGAGTAATGTATAAGAAGAATGCAAAGATACTAAGGGACTGGGCTGTGAAGAGATTTAAATGTCAAATAGAAGAGTTTCTATTTGATCCTAGAGGCAATAGGAAGCCACCAGAGTCCTGAGCAAGGGGAGAGATATGGTCAGATCTGTTCTTTAGGATAGATGCCTTCAGCCCCTGTATGGAGTGGAGCGGGATTTGAGACCAGAAACCAAGCAGTAAGCCCCTGCAATAGTCCAGATGAGGGCCGATGAGGACCTGAACATGCACGCAGAATGGACATGGAAGTTCAAGAATCTTTTCTCTCTTGACTGGCTATATATATGTTAGCCTTTATTATTGATATTCTGGCCAGGGAGGAAGAGGTTGTATGGGACCTACAGAAATGAATCAATCAATATACCCCTACTATGGGCAGGTAGGTGGTACAGTGGATAGAGCACTGGACTTGGAACCGGGAACACTCCTCTTCCTGAGTTCAAATCTAACCTCACTTATTAGCTGGATGACCCTGGGCAAGTCACTTCACCCTGTTTGCCTCAGTTTCCTCATCTGTCAAATGAGCTGAAGAAGGAAATGGAAAACCACTATAGTATCTCTGCCAAGAAAATCCCAAGTGGGGTCACAAAGAGTTGGACATGAGTGAAAACCAACAAGAACAAAATATGTATCAGGCACTGTGCTAGTTGATAGGAATTTAAAGTCAAAAATGAAACAGTCCTTTCCCACAAGGAGATTACATTCTATCTGGGGTAACGTTGTGTCCATATATAAGTACATACAAAAAATATTCAAGGCAATTGGGAGGAGAGAGGCACCAGCTGCTGAAGAGACCAAGAAAGGCTTTACCAGTTGGTCTAAATTGTAGAGGGTATGAAGGGGAGCCAGGAAGGAAAGATGGAAGCAGATTGTGAATGGTTTTCTCTGTTGAATAGAAGGATTTGCATTTAATCCTAGGGTAGCAGGGACATATTATAAGCAGGGGTGTGATAAGGCCCAATCACTTCGGGAGCTTGTGGAGAATGGATTGGAGAAGGGGGGGATTTGAGATAGAGACACCAAAAAGGAGGCTGACCTGGGGTGGAAGCTGAGGAAGTAGAGAGGCAGGAATCTTCCTGTCTTGAATCTACAAGAAATGTCAGGGAGGTAGAACTGACAAGATTTGGCAGCTAAACTTGGGAGAGATATGCCTGCCACTGATGGCGCCACAAAGAGAAATGATGAAGTCAGAAGCGGGAACTTGCTTAAGTACTTACTGTGTGCTGGTCACTAGGCTAAGTGTAGTAAAAGTGTAAGGGGTGCATGAGGTGTTCAAACAGGACTAGCATCTCTGGGGTGAGGGCTGCTGAGCCCTTTTCAGGGCTGCTCCCCTATCTTTGGTGTCCACCTGTCACCCAGCTCTCACCTGTGCCTCCAAGAAGCTGGAACATGTGCAATAGCCACACCCTGGTGAACCGTCTTAGCAGACAGGCTAAACCAGGTGGAGGGTAACTGACAGGGCTCAAGCCCATTAGTGAGTTAGGGGGACATCTACCCCAAGCAAGTGAAGACTTCCCCTGAAGAATGAGGTGATGAGAACAATTTGTTCCAATGGCCTTGAAGGCAGCTGAAGCAGGCACTGAGTAGGGTTTAGAGCTCGGTCAGACAATGCAGATGCCAAGGTCATCCCCTGCATCCCAGGCCAGGGCCAGCCATCTTTTCTTATGTTTTGCCACTGGATTTCAATGACTCTAAAAGAGAGAGTGAGGCTGACTTTGAGCAACTCAGTCTCACTTAATGCAATTCATGCGACATCACCCTCGTGTCATCATCGGTCTTCTTTGAAAATGAAGGACGAACAAAAACAAAGCTAAGTGCAGGTGATAGACAGACAAGAAGGAACCAAATCCCTGCCCTTAAAACTTGGCACATGGTAGCCAAGGGGGAAGTCGGAGCAGGAAATGATCATTAAGGAAGAAAAGCAGCTTAGATGTGGGTGTCCTCCCCAGCCAGGCCCAGAGCCTGGCGCTGAGGACTTTCAGGGGCAGAGGGCCAGGTTCACAGAGGGTGAATCAGTGCATGGATTAAGGCAGGCTTGGCCATGTGCACCACCCAGGTCTGGACAGTTCTAGGTATTAGACCTGACCAACACCCTCCCACGAGCAAGTCGGTAACCACTAAGGAAGGCAGAAGTGGGGGGTGGAATGTGGCTCACAAAGTGGGAAGCAAAGAGATGTTACTCAGAGAGGGGTGCAAAATGGATAGCAGGTTATGGGGCACCTGGCATAATAAATCATGGGATCATCTTCGAACTACAAGGCACTTTGGAGATCATAATAGCCCAACCACCTCTGGACACTGAGTCTCAGAGCAAAGTAATTTGATAAAAGTCACCCAACCAGTGGGTTGCCTGGACTAGGATCTGAACCCAGGTATTTTGACAACTAGTCTGACCTCCTTTCCATAACAGCATGCTGCCTTTGCTATGTCAAGGTCCCTAGAGAAGAGAAGAGGGGGAGGGGAGAGGAGTGAAGATCAATTACCATGAGGGCCCATGGGAAGGAAATGGGGAGCTTCTCATCTGATGGGGGTAAGAGAGTATCAACCCTCAGAGGATTCCCAGTCTGAGGGGGGAAACAGATCCTTCCCTCAGGGAGCTTCCAGGCTAAAATGGAGACCCAATGGACATTTTTGGAGAGCCCCCAAAACTTTTTCTCTTTCACCAACCACTTCCACACCCACTTTTTCATTCAATCCTCACAACTTTCTTGTGAAAGGGTTAAGGCCCTGTTTGTTAAAAGAGGAAATAGCCCCTTTGTGTCGAAAGTCACACAGCAAGTTAGGGAAACAAGGGGGATTTGAATGCTGGTCTCCTGCCTTCCAAACCAGACCCCTCCAGGACAGCACACGAGGAGTCCCAAGCCTCAGTCTTCCTCTCTATACATAACAGATGAGTCAATCAGTCAACAAGCATCTCACTGATGACCATTTGTCAGGCACTGTGCTAAGTCCTGAGGATACAGAGAAAGGCAAAAACATGGGCCCCGACCTCAAGAAGCTCACAGTAATGGTGGAGACAATATGTCATCAACTACATACAAGCAAATGAAATATGGAGGACATTGGAGGAAATCTCAGAGGGAAGGACTGGGAAAAGCCTTCTGGCAGAAGCTGATTTATAGTTTGAAGTGAAGGAATCCAGGGAAGCCAAGAGGCAGAGATGAAGAGGGAGGGCATTCCAGTCATGAAGGATGGTCACTACAAAAGCCTGGTGTTAGGGAATGTAGCGTCTTCTTCAAGGAACAGAAAGGAGACCAGTGTCACTGGAGTAAAGGAGTAAGGTGTAGGAAGACTGGAAAGGTGGGAAGGAGTCAGGTTGAGAAGGGCTTTAAATGTCAGAGAATTTTATATTTAATCTTGGAGGTAGTATGGAGCCACTAAAGTTTATTAAGGGATAGTTAGGGGGCACCATAGTACACAAAGGACTGGACTTGGAGTCAGGAAGACTCATCTCCCTGAATTTAAATCTAGCCTCAGACACTAACTAGCCATATGACCCTGGACGAGTCACTTAGCCCTGTTTGACTCTGTTTCCTTATCTCTAAAATGAGCTGGAGAAGGAAATGACAAACCACTCCAGTATCTTTGCCAAGAAAACCCCAAATGGAGTCACAAAGAGTTAGACATGACTGAGAAACAATCAAACAACAAAGTTTATTAAGTAGGAGAGTTGCATGGACAGACCTGTATTTTAGCAACATTATTTTGTTAGCTGAGTAGACTGGAGTGGGAAGAGAATTAAAGCAGGGATACCAGCACTACATAAGTCATGTCAATACAATACCAAGGCTGTAGTACAGGGCTACTATGATAATAGCTCAGGTGTGAGGGGATGAGGGTGACCAGGGTGTGGCTGTGAGTGGAGAGAAGGGACCGTAGACGAGAGATGTTCTGAAGGGAGAGAGAAGATCTGGCAATAGACTGGAAAGTCAGGGTGAGAGTGTAGGGATTCAGGGTAACCCTGAGGTCAGGGTGAGGAGGCAGTTCTGACAGTGCAGGGTCACCAAGGACAGCGATCAGTCATGTATCTCCAGCTTCCTCAGCTAAGGGCCCTTGATTGTCTCAGCTGCTACAGACTACAGATATTTCTTCCTTGGCCTATACCCATTATCCTTCCTTCTTCCCTCCAGCATCTATTGCTTATAGATCAGCTTTTTTTTTAGGGGGGAGGTTGTTATTGCTTTTGGCACCCTTGACAGTAATCAGGAAACTGGAAAAAGAGGAAGGTTTGGAGAAAAAAATAAACAAGTTCTTCTTGGAATATCACAACTGAACCAGATCTAGAGACCATCCAGCCCAGCTCCTTCGTTTTTCAAAGGAAGACACGGAGGCCCAGTGAAGGGACAGGACTGACCACAGAGCACATGCTGCCTGGAAGGTAGTTCAGAAGTTCACTGGGTAGGAGGGGAAAGCCAGCCAATCCTGAATAATCCACAAAGCCTGGTTTTCTGTTTCCTCATTGCTTTACCAAGGGCCCACAGCCCCACAGGTTCTGCTGAAATCACAGATGGGTTTTGCCTTTTGCCCTCATCCTGTAGCAAGAACATGACCTCCAGAGAGCCCTAGAGCCCTGGAGCCTGATCTTTCTCAATCTGTTTTATTTGGTGAAGCTCAGTGCTTCCCTGGGCTTTTATAGACCAGATTTATTGGTCTAAGGCACAGTTGCCCAGGGCACATTCTGGTGAAAGAGAAGAAACTCTTAAATGCTGTTGCTTAGCTCAGGCAGGCCCAGTTCCCTGTCCCACCCAGCCTCTAGCCTAGGAATCACTCTCATCAAAGATAGTCTTCAGACTCAGATAGGGAGGCTCAGCAGTCCTCCAAAGGGCCTACAAAGGGACTACATAGTGACAGAGTATTTAGAACCCAAAGGAAACTAATGGGGAGGGGGGTCTTCACCATTGAAGGGGTCTTCAACTCCCTCCCCTTTGGCAGTCTGGTGAAACCCTTTTCTTTTTCTTTTTTTTTTAAGCAATTGGGGTTAAGTAATTTGCTCAAGGTTACTCGGCCAGTTATTTCTGGGTGTGGTGCTAAGTATCTGAGCCCAGACTCGATCCCCAGGTCATCCCGACACTGGGGCTGGTGCTCTTACTCTCTGTGCTACCTGGCTGCCCCTGGTGAAACCCTTTTCAAAGAATGTTTGTTGCCTATATTGGTAATTGAAGGAAATGATTATCAGTTGAAAGTTAGTGAAAATAAAGTCCATCCCATCCAAAAGCATGGACCCTTAACCTATCCAGAGATTCTGTGGGTGTCTACAGACCTTTGGTTAAGGATACTTGTTCTATACCACTTTGTGGATGAGGAAACAGGCCTACAAAGGCTGACTGCCTCACTCTAATCCATACAGCTTGAAAGTGTCAACTCTGGGATTTGAACTCAGGTCCTCTGGCTCCAAGTTCAGTTCTCTTTCCACTTTATGAGACTATTCAATCACCTCGCAGCAGCATCAGGCCAGAGTGGCAGAGTTAATTGGCCCACAGGTCCCCCACACCCCAGCTCTGGGATTCACTCTCTTCAAAGACAGCCTACAAGAAGTCATGGGAGCGTTCAACCCCTGGACCTGCACATGGGTGAAAGAGAAAGGAGAGAAAGGAAGAGGGAAAGGGAAAAAAAGAGAGAGCAGGGAAGGGAGAGAGACAAGGAGAGAAAGAAGAGACAGAGGGAGAAAGAGAGAGGGAGAGGCAGGGGGAGAAGGAAGGAAAGAGAAGAGAGAAAAGGAGAAAGAGAGGAAAAAGAAAGAGAGAAAGGGAGGCAGAGTTAGGGAGGGAGAAGAGAGACAGAGAGAGGAGAAAAGGAGAGAGAGAGAAAGGAAAAGAAAGAGAGGGGAAGGGAGAGAGACAGAGACAAAGAGAGATGACAGACAAGAGACAGAGTTTATAAATAGTTTATATGTATTTGTTCTGAGGACACCCATATGCTCTGATGTAGAGTCCAAAACCCAAGTTCAAATTTTAGTTTTTCCCCTTGCTGCTTGGGTGACCTTGGACAAATCACCTAAGTTCTCTGTAGGACAACTTCTTTATTTGTAAAATGAGAGATTTGAATGAGAGGCCCTCTAAGATCACACCCTTCCATCTATGATCCCACATCCTGATGAACGGAAGCTTCCAAAGAGGTTGTTCGTCCTTCATTCTCAACGATGTTGAGAGGGTGATGACCTGATATGCAAATGAAGTGTATTTAAATGAGGCAGAGCCCCACACAGTCTGCAGCTTCACTCTCTCCTCCAGAGCCATGGAAGTCCAGTGGCAAAGATGGAAGTCAAGATGACCAGTGTCGACATGGGATGCAGCGGATGACCTTGGGCTTTCTAAATTAGAGGGATTTTTTTGTTGTAATCTTTGCATCGTCTATGTCTGGTGAATAGTAGGTGAGAATAAATGACTAATTGATTAACAATGAATATTAATTAATAATTAATAAAAATGAATCATTTTACATTAGAGACAATTCTTGGTCAAGTCCAGAACGGACTCGGTGGCCTCTGAGGTCCTTTCATACTGAGATTCTGGGGTCTGTGTTGTTGGCCACACTTTACAGACGAGGAAATGGAGACTCCGATAGGGATTAGGAAGGCCTTCCTCATGGCCACTCTGTGAGCCAGAGTGGTCAGGGTCATTATTCTCATTTCACACAGGAAACTGAGGCTGAATCAAGGTTTGACCTCGGATCTTCTGCCCCTAGTCTGGTGTCACTGGCCTTCTGGCTGTTCCTCAAACAACACACTCCAGCCCTGGGCTCCAGACATTTCCCCTGGTTCTTCCTCATGCCTGGAATGCTCTTGCTCCTCACCTCCACCCCCAGGCCTCTCTGGGTTACTTCAAGTCCCAGTTAAAATCCCAACTTCCACAACAAGTCTTTTCTGATCTTCCTTAATGCTGGTGTCTTCCCTCTGAGTTTTCCTCCAATTCACCCTGTCTGTATCTTGTTTATACACAGATGTTTGTTTGTTTTTGAAGGGGTGGCATATTGTCTCCTCTGTCAGAGCTCCTTCAGAGTAGGACTATCTTTTGCCTTTTTTTTTTTTTATTTCTCCAGAGCTTAGCATGGTGCCTGGCCCATAGTAGGCACTTAAGAAATATTTATTGACTAAATAACAGGCCAGGTTGACACTCCGAATAAAGAATTCTAAGCCTGGGGTTCAGAGACAGATTTCAGGGAGGTCGGTGAATTTGGGGGGAATTGGTCAGGGGGGAAATAACTACATCTTTATTTCTGAAATTATTTCAGTTACCCACTGAATTCATTTTTCAGTATAATTGGTTTCCTTTATAATCCTCTGTATTTCATTTTATGCATATTAAAATCTTGTTCTAAGAAAGGGTTTGGAGATATCACCAGATATTGCCAAAGTTGTCCATGGCACCAAAAAGGCTAAGAACTCCTGAGCTAGACAAATACAGACCAAGGGATGGGGGAGGGAGGAGTTAGTCATATGGCTTCCCCCCCGCCCTAACCCTCCAACCCAGACTGTTTAGGACTCACCCAGGATTTTCCCTAAGAGAACTTAGGGATTCCCGACTCCACCTTACCCCATCCTATGGAAGCACTCAATGCTTTCAATGCTGTTCAGTTCAACAAAGCATTGACTACGTGGGTGCCAGGCTCTGTGGGAGGGTCTAGAGATAACAAAGACAGGAAGGAAGGTAGTATTTCATTTCATGGCACCTTCTTCAGGACTTCAGAAGACACTCCCGGGGCCTGGCATTGTGAGAAATTCCGTCCTAGGGAAAGTGCTCAAATGGGACCAGATCATGCTCCCTATGACCCCAAGGGACCCTGAGCCCCTAGATTGGCAGGACCTGAAAGGAATTTCCTAGTCCATTTCCCCTGGTCCTGGGGGAAGCATCTGATGGAGTAGATCAGCAGGGGGTCATTCTTTTATCTGTAAAGGACAGAATTCCATGACCTTCATTCTAGGAGAGGATACCATCCTAGAGCCAGTCAGGAGGATTGGCAATGATGAAGAGGAGGAGGAGGATGGTGATGATAGCATTTCTAGAGAGCTTTAAGGTTTGCAAAGTGCTTCACAAATATTTGTCATTTGATGCTGACAACAACAGGTAGTATTATTACCCCCTTTTTACAGATGGAGAAAATAAGGCAGAGAGGGGCATTATGAATATTTATCCCTTTTGATCCTCACAACAACCCTAGAGGGTAGGTAGTATTATTTTTCCCACTTTACAGATAAGAAAAATAAGCCAGAGGGAGGTGACTTGTCTAAGGTCACACAGCCAAGTGAGCACCTGAGGCTGACTTTGAACCCAAGTCTATCCTGATTCAAGGTCCAGCTGTCTAACTGGTCTACCTGGCTGCTGCCATGAGGCAAAGGTGACAAGATCTCAGGTACCCTCTGCCAGCCTCGCCTTGGGGAGAGGACTTCCTGGGCAGGACTCTCCCCCTCAGACTCCCCCAGTTCGCTACGGGGTTATCAGGCCCCCCCTGAACACCTTTCTCTGCCCCAGCTTCCATGCTGTAGATATTGTGCTGCTAGCAATGTGGAACTGTAGAGAAGGCACTGGCCCGAGGAGCTGGATGCCTGGCTTTGCTACTGACTCATGAATGTGCCCTTGGGCTTCCTCCTCTGTATGAGGAGGGCATGGGTAAGAGCGTCCCTCAGGCTCTTCCAGCTCCAACATTTGGAGTCCAAGGTCCCTGCTCACTCTGATGTCTTTTATTCTAAGCTCCCTTTCAGCTCTAAAGTCCTGTGCTCTAAGGAAGGTCCTGGCTTAGTGGACAGAGTGCTGGCCCTAAACTCAGAAAGATCTGTGTTCAAAATTACCCTCAGCTGTGTGAATTTAGGGAAGTCATTTAACTTCTCCATTTCATTTTCTTCATCTGTAAATGCTGGGAGTTTTTGTGTTCCAGAATTCTATTTTCATTCCTTTAGGCTCCAATATTCTATGTTCTAATGAGCCTCCCAGCTCTGACGTTCTATGTTCTAAGACCACTGCCAGCTTGGAGTTTGGGGTTCTAAAGTCACTTTCAGTTCTGACATTCTGCATTGTTAGGGCCCTCCCAGATCTGACATTCTTTATTTTAAGTTCCCTGCCTGTTCTGACATTTTCTGTTCTAAGGTGTTTCCCAGATTCGAGTCTATGTTTTGACTAATATGGAAATATGTTCATATGTATAACTGAGATCACACTGTTTATCTCCTCAATGAGTAGGGGAGGGGAAGAAAGGAAGAAGAGAATTTAGAGTTTAAATTTTTTTTAAATGATTGCCAAAAATAAATCAAAAAGAGTCTTATGTTCTATGGTCACTCCCAGCTCTGACATTCTTCATTCTAAGGTCAGCTGAGACATTCTATATTCTGAAGTCCCTTCTAACTCTGACATTCTGTGTCCTAGGAGGGCCCTCCTAGCTCTGACATCCTGTGTCCTAAGGGCCCTCCCAGCTCTGACATCCTGTGTCCTAAGGGCCCTCCCAGTTCTGATGTTCTGTGTTCTAAGGGTCTTCTAATATTCTACTAGCCTGTGGAAACATCCCATCAGAATTCCCAGGTAAAAGTAATCAGAGACTGCCTGCGCATCCTTGTTTAGACTGCTGACTGAGCCCAGAAGTGTCTCTGAAAGGACTGGGATTCCTAATAAAAAGAGTCTGAGCAAATAGACCGTGAGTTAGCCTGAAGAATTACAAGCTAGGATTCTGGATGCTTGGAAGCTCCTGGAATGAGTTGATCTGGCAGGAGCAGCAGGATGGAGGACAGAGGTGAGAAGACAGAAAATGCACCCAAGTGAATGATGTCTTCTGATCCTGGCAGTTCCCCCTCCTATCCTCTGGTGGGGTGGGCTGATGCCATCCCTCCCCCATGCAACCTCTTCAGAGATGCTGAGGTGGAGGGCAGCCCCAGGGGGAGGAGGGACACCAGCAGGGGAAGGACCTAGCTGAGATTTCCACAAAGACACAGAAGGTCACTGAGGGTGGAGAATCAAGAGAACTGGGAACGCATCTGGAAGGAAAAAGGTCTCCCATGCCAAAGATCTTTTGAAAAAGAAAGAGGGACCTGAATGAGCCCAGACCTGGAGTGGATAGAAATGACAGAGGCAAAGGACTGTGATGGGAAAATGTAGCCTCTAAAAACCCCCACTCTGAAAGAGAACATTGTATCTGCCCCCAGTGAGCAAAAGGAGACACATAGACCCTGTCCTCCAGGCTCCATGTTGCTAACTGCCTATGTAAACAAGAGCCCAAGTCAGCTGGGCCCACCCTTCTTGGTCTCAGTTTTCACATTTGTAAAATGAGTCATTCAAAATACCATCTAAGGGTTCTTCCGTCCCTAAATTGTCCAATTTTGTATGTAATATAGGCTTTGAGGCTTTGGATGTGTGTTGGTAGTGCTAGCTGAGTGTTTCAGGATAGGTAGGGTTTGAAGAAGCAGAGAGGGTGTGTGTGTGTGTGTGTGTGTGTGTGTGTGTGTGTGAGAATGGAGGGACCATCTTCCAGAGGGAAATGTCATAAACAAAGGCAGAGGATGCCCACCTAATTAGAGCAGAGGTTGGATGATGGGGCCAGGACTGGGACTGGGCCCATTGCCTCGGGGCCCACAGGTCAAAAATGGTTTAGTTAAGGCTGGAAAGAGCCAGAGCTAACAGCTCCAGTGAAGTCAGGAGAGGGGTGCATCCTCTCAGAAGTCCCATCACTGATCAGAGATGTGTAATGACAGTAGCAGTGGCCATTGAAATACCCCTGAGTTGGGCACCTTCTTCTCCCCACCCACCTCCACCTTTTCAGCTTCTTTCTGTATGCTGTCTTCTTCTGCTAGATTACAAACTCCTTAAGGTCAAGGTTTTTCTTTTCCTTATTTGTCTCCGTAATGCCCAGCACAGTACTTGGCATATAGTAGGGGCTTAATAAATGTTTGCTGATGGAGTGGAATGCTAGGAGCTAATGGCAGAAATAGCATCTGTCTTGGAATTGAAAAGATCCACTGAGTATAGATACACAGACATGGAGTATAAGAGTAACCCAAGGAAAGGGAGCTTCAGAAAAGATGACCCCTCTTGTCAGATGGGAATGCCAGCTGTGAATTTTAGAAAGGCTCTAGCGCTCAGAGCTCCATAAAAAGCCAAGGGGGGACTTTCTAAGGGCTCTGGGGAGGGAGGAAAAGGATCTCCAGAGCCAACAACTCTTGTGCCTCACTGTCATTATACTCTATGTTCAAATCCACTCTTCCCATGGACATTGTGTCTGTTTTTTTGAGAGTGCACTCCAGTTGGGTGCATCTATTTTTACTATACACAAGTATGCTGGTTTACTGTCTAATGAAATGTTTAATAATCAGCTCTCTGATTAAAAAAATGTTTTTACAAACAACACACTTTTAAGTTTAATCTGAATTATGAACATTTTCTTCATCGCTCCTTAAGTCTAGACAATCAATAAAATGATGACTCAAATCCCTGATTTATTATTATCCCAATTTATTTCCAAAGCATAAATTCTCACACAGAAAATTTAACACTCAGGTCTTACCAAAAGTCTGAGCTGGCCCCAACACATTCCTATTGTTACACATTCTAAATAAATACATTTTCTAAAAGCTAATTGAGGGTACTGGGTGATTGTTTGGGGAGAGCACATGGGTAGGGGCTCAGAGTGACAATGTAGGAAAGAGTAGCCTCAGGGTTATCATTCCTGAGGATAATGTCACTGACCTCTGAGGACTCCAAACCATGATTGCAAGTGTCAGTTGGAGTAGTAGCCCCAGAAGGGAGTGTTACAATTGAAATTCCAACCTTTTCCACATAGGTGTAGTAGAAAGAGTGCCAAATTTAGATTTAAAAGATCAGTTCAAATCTTGCCTCTAACACTTGTCTGTTTTTCAGTCATTTCAGTCATATCCTACTCTTTGTGACTCCATTTGGGGTTTTCTTGGCACTCGATACTAGAGCAGTTTTGTCATTTCCTTATCTAGTTCATTTTGCAATTGAGTAAACTAAGGCAAACAGGGTTAAGTGACTTGCCCAGGGTCACACAGCTTGTAAGTGTCTGAGGCAAGATTTGAATTCATGAAGATGAGTCTCCCTGACTCTAGGCCCAACCCTCTATCCACTGTGCTTTCTAGCTGCCCCTTATTAGTTGTCTAACCTTATGCCTCTGGGCCTCAGTTTCCTTATCTGTAAAATTAATGGATTGGACTAGATAATTTTTAAGGTCCCTTCTAGCTCAAAATTTAAAAATGTTATGATTCTATGCCTAGGTCAAAGATTAACCTAGCAAATACCTGCCAGATCATCTGTCAAAGGGATTGCTTTGAGGATTCCTTCATTGGGCAGGAGGTTGGTCACTTCCAGGAAGAAACAGTCTGACCTGGACAGGAAGAGAAATGCCACTCCCTGCCTGTTACTGTCCACCATGGGGTTTGAAATATACATTATAACCAGCATGCCTGCAGATGGCTCTGGGAAATGAATGTCTAGTGATTTCTTCATTCTGAACATAAGAAGATTTGAAAAAATACAAAAACCCAACATAACAGAGGGGAAGGCAGGGCTTCAAGGTTACAATTGCTCTCTCAGTTCAGATCTCAGAAGTATCATTATCCTGCAGGATATTAAAAAAAAAAATCAGCGGGGCAGCCATGTAGGACAGCGAGTAAGAGCACCAGCTCCAGTGTTGGGATGACCTGGGGATCGAATCCGGGCTCCGACACTTAGCACCCACCCAGAAACACCTGACCGTGTAACCTTGAGCAAGTTACTTAACCCCAATTGCTTTAAAAAAAAAAAATCAACCTCAAAGACAGGGTTTGAATCCCCTTTTCTCCCACACCCTCTAGCTACCATGATTGTAAGTAGCTGGTTCTCTCTCTATTTTTGTCCCTTCTCAATTGCTCAAGAGGGGTGATGAATTCTGAAGACCAAAGAATATGCAGGGTGATAGAGAAGGGCTCAGGGAAGATTCAGGGAGACATTCCGCCCCTCCAGACCAAGGAGTTAGGGAAGGTCCATATCTTGCCAACCAGAGTTAGACTCCCTGGTAGAGAAGAAGTTCTTGTGCCTTATAGAATGGGTCTTGTGCCTAGAACCAGCTCTGACGCTTACCTTGTGATCTCTGGGCAAGTCACTTCACTTTTCTGAACCTGTTTGCACATCTGTAAAATGGAAATAGTAAGTGATCAGTAGAAAGAACTCTAAGTTTGGAGCTCCAATCTCAGCCCTACCTTTTATTCACTGTGTGACCATAAACAATTCATGTCACTGCCCTGGGTCTCAGTTTCCTCATCTGTGAAAAAGAGTGGGTTGAACTACCTGACCTCTAAGTTTCTCTCAGTGTCTAAGACTATGAACCATAAACAAGTTTCCTGTATCAAAGACTGATGTAATTTGTCTATTATTTTTTATTTGTATTGTATTTGGATCCCCAACATCATATTTGTTGTTGACTTTCAAAGTGCTAGAGAAATAATAGCAGAAACACAGAAGCAAAAGGGATCCCCATCGATTGGGGAATGGCTAAAGATGCTGTGGGTGTATAAAGGTAATGGGATATTCCTATGCTGTAAGAAATTAAGTGTGTAGAAGTCAGAGAAGAGTTATATAAACAGATGCAGAATGAAGGAAGAAGAACCAGGAAGGAAATGAAACATGATACAACTGTGGTCAATGGACTGAACAATGAAACAAAACTAAATGCTGTCTAATGAGAACAGCCAAGCTTGGCTCCAGAGAAAGGTTGAGAAAATACTCCTCCCTTCCTTCTTTGTGGAGGTGTGAGGATATAGGTGTGGACCATTGCACGTACCAACAGATTCAGTGGATGTGTTGATTGTTTTATCTGAACTGCTTGTTTTTCTTTTTCTTTTTAGTTATGTGTTGCAAAGGCACAGCTGGCTGAGAAGGGAAAGAGGAGGAATATATTAATAATCAATATGATATGGAGGAGAAAAGGCAGTGTGGTGCAGTGGAAAGACAGCCAAGCTAGGAGTTAGAAAAATCTGGCCATGTGACCCTGGGGCAAGTCACTTAAATTCCCAATGTCCTGGGCAACTCTCTAAGACTTGAAGAAACTATGCCACTGTATGTAGGTCTAGCAAATTTCCTTATCAGGAACACTTTATATCAATAAAATCTCAGGTCTATTCCCATCCACCAATATTTTTTTTCTAAAATAAAGAAAAATGCTGTCAAAATATGAGCTGTTGATTATTATAGCCTGAAAGGAAGAAAGACTTGCAAGTGAACATAGACCATGGATGGACCCTTTCCCAGAGGGTGGGATAGAAGTAGCCTGAACCCCTGTATACTCTGTCCTTGGTCCTGGCCTCTTGGAAACAGACCAGCCCATTCTGGAGAGGATGGTCCTTCCCCAATAGCCCCTCACTTATCTTTTAACCTTCTATTCCTCCTACCCCATCTCATACACACACACACACACACACACACACACAAGCAACAATGCAAGGTCTGCTCCATCCACAGACATTGGCTGTGTTCCAGCCCATCCCAGCCTGTCAGTCTTTTCCTGCCACTGCAGGCTAGAACCAAATTTGGGGGCCTACCTCTACAGACAGGACCACCTTAGCTTTGCAAGATGGCCCCACATATTTGAGCCAATGTGAAAAAGGATGTTTAGTTGAAAAGGGGCTCCCTCATTCTCTCTCCTTTGGAACCTGAGGATATAGGAGCCTGAAGGAGGCTTAGAGACCACCAATTCCAACATGTTCTCATTTTACATCAGGGGAAACCAGTGACCACTGAGGGAACATGACTCTTGGTTACTCAAGACCACACAGTTGAGTTACTCAGGATTAGACCCTCAGATGGCTCCCTCTTAGGCCAACCTCTTGCCATTTGGGTTTTCTCCCAGAATGCTGACTGAAAATAGTAAAGGATTGTGGGAGGCAGTGGAACAACATGGAATCACAGAATGTCAATAATAAAAAGTAACTCAGAGGCCATGTAGTCTAACCAGGGCAAGAACACCCCTGAGGGCAGATTCAAGAAATGATTGCCTAACTTTTGCTTGTAAACTTCCAGTGAAGGAGAAGCTAACTTCTTCCCAAAGGAGACCATGCCACTTTTCAAGAGAGAGAGAAAGGGAAAGAAAAAGGAAGAGGAGAGACAGAGACAGAGACGCAGAGAGAGAGACAGGAAAAAGAGGAAGGAAAGAGAGAGAAGGAGAGTGAGAGGAGAAAGAGGAAGTAAAGAGAGAGAAGGACAGAGAGAGAGAGAGAGAGAGAGAAAGAGAGAGAGAGATGGATAAGTGCAGGGGCTCAGCAGTTAGGTTGTGCAGTGAATAGAGCACTGGGCTTGGAATCAGGAAGACTCATCTCCCTGAGTCCAAATCTGGCCTCGGACACTTACTAGCTGTGTGATCCTAGGCAAGTCACTTAACCCCGTTTGCCTCAGTTTCCTCATCTGTAAAATAAGCTGCAGAAGGAAATGGCAGACCACTCCAGTATCTCTGCCAAGAAAACCCCAAATGGGATCATGAAGAATCAGACACAACAGAAAACAACAACAAAAACTGTGTTAAATAGCTTTTCTTTTCTTTTTTTTATTTGTTTAATATTGTCTTTTCCCCAGTTACTTGTAAAAAGCTTTTTCTTATAAAGATTCAATTTGCCCCTTTAAGACCTCCCTATTATTTTCCTGCTTCAGCCCTCTGGGGCTGAGAAGAATAAGTCTATTCCTTCTTCCTTGTGGCAGTCCTTTCCCTAAGTCTTCTCCTGGTTAATTAAACATTGCCAGCTCCCTCACAATTCATTCTTAGATGATCTGTTCAAGAGATTACCACCTCACCAGGGGCCCTTCATTTTACCAGTCCTATTCAAATGTGGAGTCCAATAATAAATATAATAGAGCAAGTCAATAAAACTTTATTGTACTTGTTCATTCACAACCTACTCTTTATGATCTTTTTTGGAATTGTCTTGGGAAAGATATTGGAGTGGTTTGCCATTTCCTTCTCCAAAGGATTAAGGCAAACAGAGGTTAAGTGACTTGGCCAGGGTCACACAGCTAGTAAGCATCCGGGGTCGAATTTGAACTCAGATCTTCTTGTCTCAAAGTCCAGTTCTCTATCCATTGAACCATCTAGCAGACATTGTGCCAAGGGCTGGGAAAATGAAGAAAGGAAAAAGACACTTATCACCCTTGAGAAGCTCACAATACTTCATATATAGACTGACCAAGGCAAAGTGCAATCAACAAACATTTATTAAGTGCCTCCTCTGTACCAGCTTCTGTGCTAAGTACTGGAGATACAAAGACCAAGATGAAACAATCCCTGTCCTCAGGTTCACATTCACTATGCTCCGCTCCTCTTTATGCAGCCCAAGATCACACTGGCTATTCAGAGTGCCACTGTTGCCTTGTGGTCCACTAAGACCTCCATATCTTTTTCTGACAAACTGCTGTCCAGCATCAGTTTCCCCATCTTATACTCATAAAGTTAATTTTTAAAATTCCAGGCAGAGGACTTTTCCTTCTTCCTTGTTGGATTTCATTGGATTAAATTCCATTATTCCAGACATTCTAGCCTATTGAGAATTTTTTTTTTACTTCCAACTCTTTTCTAATATATTAACCCTCTTTCCCAGCTTTTTGCCATTTGTACATTTGATGAGTCTTTATGCCATCTACGGGGCAGCTATGTGGAGCAGAGGATGAAGTGCCAGACTTGGAGTCAGGAAGACTTGAGTTTAAATCCAGCCTCAGATACTTATTAGCTGTGTGACCCTGCGCAAGTCACTTAGCCCTGTTTATCTCAGTTTCCTCATCTATAAAACAAGCTGGAGAAGGAAATGGCAAACCACTCCAGAATCTTTGCCAAGAAAACCCCAAATGAGGTCACTAAGAGTTGGCAACAACAACAGCAACAGCTGTCTATTCCTTTATCCAAACCATTTTATTAAAAACAGCAGTGTCTAGCCCAGATCCCTGAGGCACTCCCCTGGAAATTTCCATCCAAGTTCATTTCAAACCATAAATTATGACTTTTTATGTCTGAACATTCTTCCAGGTCTGATGGAACTGTCCACTTTTCTTTTTTCTCTTTTTAAAAATTTTTTACTTTTAATTCATGTATTTTTAGTTCTCAACATTCATTTCCACAAGATTGTGAGTTACAATTTTTTCTCTCCTTGTCTTTCTCCTACCCCTCACCCCAAGACAGGGAGCCTACTGAATACCCCTTCCCCCAATCTGTTCTCTCTTATATCTTCCCTCATCACCCCCCTAACTTTCTAGTAGGGCAAGATGGGTTTCTATACCCCAATGCCTGTATATCTTATTTCCCACTTGCATGTAAAAAAACAGTTTTTAAACATTTGTTTTTAAAACTTTGAGTTCTAGATTTTTTCCTCTTCTTCTCTTGTCACCCACCCCCACTGGGAAGACAAGCAATTCAATATAGATTGTACATGTGTAGTTACCCAAATCATTTCCACAGTAGTTACATTGTGAAAGATCAACTATACTTCCCTCCATCCTATCCCACCCCCACCCACTCCACCTTCTCCCTTGACCACATTCCCCTTCAAAAATGCTTGCCTCTCTAACTACCCTCTCCCCCAATCTGCCCTCCCCTCTATCTCCCCCCCTTCTATCCCCTTTCCTTCCTTAGGCCAAATTCAAAGAGAATCAGGTTGTCCCATTCTCTTTCACCTTCCTGCTCTTCCCCTCCATTGTAATAGCTTTCTCTTGCCTCTTTTATATGAGGTGATTTACCCTAATCTATTGCTCCCTTTCTTCTTTTCCCAATAAATTCCTCTCTCACTGCTTAATTTTATTTTTTAGAAATCATCCCTTCATATTCAACTCATCCTGTGCCCTCTATATACACATGAACATACAAATGCCCATACTCACATATATATTTATATACATATACATCATATATATATATATATATATATTCCCTTCAGCTATCCTCATACTGAGAAAAGTATTGAGTTACAGTTATCATTTTTCCACATAGGAATGTAAATAGTTCAACTTTAATAAGTTCCTTATGATTTCTTTTTTCCTGTTTACCTTCTCATGCTTCTCTTGCTTCTTATATTTTAAAGTCAATTTTTCTGTTCAGCTCTGGTTTTTTCATCAAGAATGCTTGAAAGTCCTCTATTTCATTGAATGATCATATTTTCCCCTATAGCATGATGCTCAGTTTTGCTGAGTAGGTAATTCTTGGTTTTAGTCCTAGCTTCTTTGACCTCTGGAATATCATATTCCAAGCCCTTAGATCCCTTAATGTAGAAGCTGCTAGGTCATGTGTTATCCTGATTGTGTTTCCACAATACTCAAATTGTTTCTTCCTGACTGCTTGCAATATTTTCTCCTTGACCTGGGAACTCTGGAATTGTCTATAATATTCCTAGGAGTTTTCTTTTTAGGATCTTTTTCAAGAGGTGATTGGTGGATTCTTTCAACCTCTATTTTGCTCTCTGGTTCTAGAATATCAGGGCAATTTTGATTGATTATTTCTTGAAAGATGGTGTGTAGGTTCTTTTTTTTGATCATGGCTTTCAGGTTGTCCAATAATTTTTAAATGATCTCTCCTGGATCTATTTTCCAGGTCAGTGGTTTTTCCAATGAGATATTTCACATTGCCTTCTATTCTTTCATTTGTTTGGATCTGTTTTATAGTATCTTGATTTCTCATAAAGTCATTAGCTTCTAATTGCTCCAATCTAATTCAGAAGGAGTTCTTCTCTTCAGCAAGTTTTTGAGATTCCTTTTCCATCTGGCAAATTCAGTTTTTCAAGGCATTCTTCTTCACATTGGCTTTTTGGGCCTCTTTTGCTATTTGAGTTAGTCTATTTTTTAAGGTGTTATTTTCTTCAGTGTATTTTTGGGTCTCCTTTAGCTGGCTGTTGACTCACTTTTCATGACTTTCTTGGATCATTCTCATTTTGTCCACTTCTCCTTATCTTTTCCATAAAAATAAGAGAAGTTATATGAAAGACTTCACAAAACTCTAGATAAACTACACCTACAAAATCACCTAATTTATCTATTAACCTTTGTAAGGGATGAACCAAACTTCTGTTTCCACAAGAAAATATGTGATATGCCAGAAGTCCTATATTTGCTGGGGAAGGCAGGAAAATGGATTAGAGAGAAAGTCTTGGGAATGTTGATTAGCTTTTCACTCAACAGCATGTGGGCACCTGCTTATCAGATATCTTCCTTATATTTTGGATAAAATCCACAGCTCCAAAGGCCCAAGGAGAAATTCATTCCACAACACTATTTTGAATATTGGAATTTTTCTTGTGTTAACGGTGAATGAAACTCAAATACCCTGGGTTCTTATCAATTGAGGAAATTTCTTTAAAAGAATTTATGACTTCTTGTTCTTTTATTAAGTAAAGTATAAAGAAAATGAGAAATGTAAGCAGGGATGTAGACCCTTGTGGGGTGGGGTTTAGGTGTTTTTCAGATAGGTTGTGAAACCTGAAATGCAGACCAATGAGAGGAAGTAGGGAAATTCAAATTGGAAACAGAGCATAACCATTAGGGAGCTACCCATTCATTCAGAAGAATGAATGTAAAATAAATGTAATGAGAACTTTCCAGATTTCACAATGAGTATTGTTCTTTCTACAGTGAGCATGTTTCTCACATCTTTTGCCCAAAAAAAGAAAGAAAGAAAGGAATCAGTTTAGTCTGGTGTAACTTGAGGGGAGCCCAAAAGGATGGGGAGACTGGTAGGGATAAGCCAGAAGGGTCTGGACAGGGAGGATGCACACCAGTGTGAGCAAAGGTTCTGGAGAGAGAGGAAACATAAAAACAGCTGAGAGACTGGGGAAAAGATCAGGAAAAAGAACCTTCCAATTCCTGGAGAGCAGAGACAGTTCTAGACCTGGAGTTCAGAGGACCTAGGTTCAAATCCCAGTGTGGCTGCTCTTTGTTTTCCAGAGAGGACCAATCATATCACAGGGTGATAACTTGACAGTGCAGCTCTTCTACTTAGGATCTGTATGCCTTTGCATGTCAATCTCTCTGACCCTCAGTTTCCTTATTTGTAAAATGAAGTAGTTGGACTGAAAGATGTTAAGTCCTTCCAGTCCTAAGTCTTTATTGACCTTAACCAACATAGATGATGGGACCAAAGCAGTAAATGGAACAAGAATGGTCCCAGGGTAGGTGAGGTCGTTTGGTTTCCCTAGAATTCTCAGCCTACCAGGAAACTAAATGTTACCTGAGGCCAGACAAGGAGAGTACACAGAGTACACAAGAGAATCAGGCTGTTTTTGTTGTTGTTGTCCAAGTAGTAGAGTTTTTGTTTTGTTTGTTTATTTGTCTTTTGCCTTTAAGAGACTTCCCAGGAGCTGTCAGGAATTGTACCCAGAAGACCAAGCAAAGCAGTCACTTGTCCAAAGGTTCAGGGTCATTCTGTTCCTTCACCCTGGGGAAAAAAAAAAATCAAGCAAATGGGTTAGAGCTGGGTAGTCACAGCTTATGGGAAGGTCCCGTCCCCTCCCCTAACTCCCCTCTCCACATTGTCCTAGGGTGCAGAACCCAGGATCCTCAAGGCATGGTTGACCCCCACTAGCACAACAAGGGGGTGGAGTAGACTTTCAGGATATACTCCTTCCTTGATGGGAAGGGATACACCCTTTCTGCCCTGGCCCCAACCCCTTTCTCAAACTATGACTCTTGCATGCATTGGACTGAGAGCAAGCAAACACAGTATCCTAGTAAGAGCCCTGATTGAGAATCAGGGAATCTGGGTTTTAGTTCTGATATTGTCCAAAGTTTGCTGTGTGACCATAGGAAAGTCACTTCCCCTCTCTGGGACTCTGTTTCCATATCTAAAATGAGAAAACAAGGAAGTTTGATAATAGCAGGGGTCTGTAATCTAAGGTCTGTGAACTTTAAAAAAAGTGTTGATGACTGTATTTCAGTGTAATTGTTTCCTTGGTAATCCTGTATATTTTATTTTGTGCATTTAAAAACATGGTTCTGAGCAGGAGTTCCTAGGCTTCACCAGACTGACTGCCTAAGAGACCTAGGACATACAAAAAAAAGAAACCAGGCTAGAGAGACATGGTACCACAGGACCTGACAAACAGACAGAGACAGATAGATAGATAGATGATAGATAGATAGATAGACTGACTTATGGACAAAAAATGATAAATGGATGGATAGACAGACAGATGGACCAACAAACAGAATAAAAGATAGATAGATAGACTGATGGACCAAAAAAACATAGATCAAGGGGTCAACAAATAGATAGACAGACAGACAGATAGGTAGATAGACAGACAGACAGATCGATATTGGATTTAGAATTAGAAGACCTTGGTACAAGTCTTAACTCTGCCATTTATAATACGTACAACCCTAGAAAATTTCCTTCCCTTTTTGGACTTCATTTTCTCTGTCTGGAAAATGAGGGAGATGTACTAGTTTTTCTCTAAGGTCTTTCCAGTCTCCAACGTTCTGCTCTAAGGCTCCTTCCAGCTCTACATCATATAATCCTATATAAACATAAACCATAGTTATTAGTCATTTCAATCACTCAGTCATGTGTTTACTAAGTACCTACTATGTGCCAGGCACTGTGCTAGTCACTGGGGATATAAATAAATAAATGAAGCAATCTATACTACTATACAATCTATACTATAAGGGAGCATCTGTTCTAATGGGGAAGATAACAAGTAAATATTCGCAAATACAGAATAAATATAAAAAGAATCAGTAGCAACATATACTAAATAATTAAATACCAGACAGTTTAGGAGGAATGGTAGTATCTGGTATTTAATTATTTAGTATTTGCGAATATATATACTTGTTATCTTCCCCATTAGAACAGATACTCCTTTGGAGTACAGATCACTTCATTTATATCCCCAGTGACTGGCACATAGTAGGTGCTTATTAAACACATGATTGAGTGATTAAAATAACTAGTAACTATGGGGGAATAGGGAAAACCTTCATGGAGAAGGTGGTACTTGAGCTGCTTCTTGAAGGAAAAGGAGGATTCCATGAAGCAAGGAGGCATCACCTACCAGGCAGGAGGGACTCCAAAATGGGAGATGGAGGGTTATGTGTGAGGAATAGAGACAAAGTCAGTTTGGCTGGACTCTAGGGGGGAATAATGCCCAGTGAGGCTAGGAGGATATACTGGGGCAAGGTTGTAAAGGGCTTTAAAAGCTAAACAGAGGTGTTTATGTTTTATTCTAGAGACAATAGGAAACCAGTGATATTTATTGAGTAGAGGATGCAATGGTCAGATCTGCATTTAAGGAAAATCATTCTGGGCACACAAGGCAAGTAACCACAGCCCTGGGTGCAGGATATGGGGGCACAATGAAAGGAGAGTCACCAGGAAAGCATCCCTGACCAGTCTGCTAATGGATTGATTGTTGGTGGATTTCAATTCAATGGCACATAAGGAGAAAGCTCCTCTAGTGATCAGTCAAATAGAACAAAGTGTACTGATATTCTCCCTGTACAAGGGAGTGGGGAAGGGGAGAGAAAAATGAAATGTGGTCGTCACCTCTGGAGACCCCAGGCTGATGGAGGACACCTAGCCCTTGCCCTCTGAGAAGGGAGAACACAGCCCTGTCTTCAGTAAGCCTGCAGTCTGAGAGAGAAGAACGTCCCTGCCCTCGGGGAGCTTTGATCTCTGAGTGTCCAGGTCTGATCTAAAAAATGAGGAAATTGGACTGGACAACCTGGAGTCCTTCCAACTTTAAAAGCTATGAACCTTTGATCCCTACTGTGCCAGAAGGAAGGAAAGAAGGAAGGAAGGAAGGAAGGAAGGAAGGAAGGAAGGAAGGAAGGAAGGAAGGAAGGAAGGAAGGAAGGAAGGAAGGAAGGGAAGAGGATGGAAAGAAAAAACAAAAAAGAAGAAAAAAGACATAAGACAATTTTGTTGCTACCTCGTTAAATTTCATATATAAATGACACATAATATATCATGTATGATATAGAAATAATATATTATGTTTAATATATATTATATATTTCTCATATATATGAAATTAAACGAGGTAGCAACAAAATTGAGATTATATATGTGTATAGATGTATTATATATATATGTACATAGATAGTTGTAGTAATAGTGGTAGTGGTAGTGGTAGTAATAGTAGTAGTGGTAGTAGTAGTAGTAGTAGTGGAAATGGACCTAATTGAAATTGAGTTTCACCTACAACCCTCTTTTTTGTCCTCTGTGCAATGGAATGTAAACAGTTTGCTTATGAGTGTTACATTGTAATTTTTAAAGTGAATTTTGTTTGTGTGTTTTTAAAGAGAGAAAAAAGAGATGGCAGGTGCAGACATTATGTAAGCCCTCTGGTTTGGGGCCCTTCCCTCATGTGAGATCAGGGGCCTCAGCTTAGAGGACAGTCCCTGGACTGCAAGGTCAGGTAAGGGCAGGTGTGTTGGGAGTTCATCTGCCTATTAACCTGCTCTCCTGTGTCACAGGACTGTGTGCTTCCCAAGGGCACAGGTTCCTCCTTGTGGTGTGGCAGAAATAGCGCCACACTTGGAGTCAGAAGATTTTAGTTTAGATTCCAATACTTAACTAGCTGCGTGATCCTGAACAAACCATTTCACAATCACAAGTCTCAGTTTCTTCAGCTGAAAAGTGGGGAAACTGAGATTTGTCCCACCAGTCTCACAGACTTATTGTGAGAGTTTTGTGTTTTGTAAAAACTATAAAAATTGAGGCTGTTGTTGGCTGCCAGTTAAATGACAAAGTAAAATTTGAGAGAAGAATGAAGAAAGGAAGGAGGGAGGGAGGGAAAGAAAAATGGAAGGAAAGGAGGGAGGAAGGAAGGAAAAGAAAGATGGAAGGAAGGAGGGAAGGAAGGGAAGAAGGGAAAGATGAATGAAAGGAAGGAAGAAAAAAGAAAGGCTATGTAGTTGGAGAAAAGAAAGGGAGAGAAAAAGAAAAAAATAAACTTTCACAGGTTTGGGGGGGATTCTATATTATGCATTATACAGAGGAGTCAGAGCCCCCATCTTCAGTGTTCATCCAGTCTCATTTGGGGGAGTCTGAGGGAAAGACAAATGAAAAAAAAAAACACTTTGTGATCAGAACTGGGTTAGAGGTAAGAGAGGAAGCCCTCTAGGATACAACACATAAGATGGCATCAAGGGTTTCAAGGAACACATTTTAATATGAGGATTTTAAAAATATAAACACATGGATTTTTTATTTTGTTTGTACCTTTTGCTTTTCTATTGCTTTTTCCAAATATTATATATATATGTATATATGTGTATAGTGTATGTGTATACATATATATGTTTTCCCCACTCCTTCAATGCTCTTCCTAGGAAGCCATGCTTTGTCACCAAGAATTATAGAAAGAGGGAAAAGGTCATTTAACAAAAACTACTCGCATATCACCCAAGGGTTACCACATATTGTAATATTTCACAACCATAGTCCCCCATCTCTGAAAAGAAAGGAGGGGAAAATTATATAGTTTTTTAATACCAGAAATCTGCTCTTTGTATCCAACAGAGATTTATTTTGTGTTGCATAGGTAACAGTGAAAATTGAAAGTCTTCAGAGGACCAATGAGAAGGAGAGGGAGAAAAAAGAGAATTTTCACACCTTGCCCAGGATATACAAGCGTCCTGTCCAATATCTGTTTGCAGCACAACAGCATACCTTGTGTCCAAGGATCATAGGATTTGGAGTTGGAAAGGAACTTAGAGACAATATGATCCCCAACCTTCATATTAGAGAGAAGAGAAATGAGGTTCACAGAGGGGAAAACACTTGCCTAAGGTCCCACAGGCATTGAGAAGCAGAGCCCAGGTTCAAACCTAGGTCTTTGAACTCCAAATCTAGTGTTCTTGTTACCAAACCATGATGAATTCTTGGGTAGCTGCTGGAGCCCAGCCCCATCTTCGTGTGCTTCCAGACCTGGCCCAAATCCCATTTTTTTTTCACAATCTCCCTAATGGTTATAATTAAGCAGGTATAAAACTGTGATGAACACAGGGCAGGAGGCCTAGGTCACCCAGCCCTCACCACAGCATGGAAGCCTAGCCCCATATGATTCAGCCTCACTACAGCCTACAAGGACCCTGCCCATTGCCCTTGGCCAGGGTGGGCCAGGCAGCCTGAGCAGTAATTAGCACTGGGGAAGTGGGATGAGTTAACAAGGACAATTAACCATCCATAAAAGGCCCTCTCAAGGATCCTTGGCCTTTGTGGGGATGGTTAGGTATTTGAGGATATTGCCTTGCATTGGTCACCTCCTCCATGAAGTCCTCCTAGACCCTTCCCACCATTCCAGGTGAAAGGGATCACTCCCTCCTGTATCTCTCCTTTGCTCTCACAAACCTTTGTATATTAATTATTGGTGTATCCTGAAGTACTTGGAAGACCTCTATATTTAGAGTCAAAAGATGTGGGTTCAAATCCTGATTTAGCCACTGACCAGCTTTGTGACTATGGCAAGTCACTTAATGTCTAACCTATTTATATCAGAATCTCCAATTTTTAAGGGATCTTGGGCATCTCGGGATCTCATGTAACTAGTACATGAATGGAAATTCCCCCTCAAAAATGTCTCAAATGAATAGTAATACACCCTTCACTTGATGACCTGTAGTAAGGGAGGAAAGTGAAATCAACCACCTCTCTGGGCAGCCCATTCCAATTTCGAATAGTTTACAGGTGTAATGGAAAATAAGGTACACTAATGCATTACTGATGGAGCTGTGAATTGGTCCAACCATTGAGAAAAGCGATTTGAAATTCTGTGACATAAGTGTTTAAATTTTCCTGTCCTTTAATTCAGAGATTCCACTGCAAGGCATATACCCCAAAGAAGCCAATGACAGAAACACATGTAACAAATCACTTATATCAGCACATTTCGTAGTAGTGAAGAACTGGGAATGAAGTAGATGCCCATTGCTTAAGTAATGTCTGAGCAGGTTGCAGCACATGGATTTAATGACATTTTAGTACACTGTAGGAAAACAAAGAAGTACAAGAAGACTTGCATGAACTGATACAAAGTGAAATAAGTAAAATCATTGTGATAACATTGTACCTTGTTCTGGTCTCTCCCCCACCCCCAATCTCTCTTCTAGTTAGTATAGTAAATAAGTTTATAAGTAGCCAGTATAAAGGGACAGTAGCAGAAAGTAAAACTGCAAAGGGAAAGCAAGAAGTTATGTATGGACTATCCCAAAGATCAAAGGAATATAATTTGCAAAATATATCATATATTAACCAAAAATCACATCCTAAAATTATGTGCTATAGGAAAGTCATCTAGGTCTTGCAGTCAGGGGTTTTTGGTCCTATAATACATAAATCCCAGATAAATTCCAGACATACACAATAAGATCGGCAGAATGGGGGTGACTAGGTCACACAGTGAATAGAGCACCGGCCCTGGAGTCAGGAGGACCTGAGTTCAAATCCAGCCTCAGACACTTAACATTTACTAACTGTGTGACCTTGGGCAAGTCACTTAACCCTAATTGCCCTGCCTTCCGCCCTCTAAAAAAAAGAAAAAAAAGAGAGATCAGCAGAACTCCAAATGATATTGATAATTTTGAGAAAATGTGGACATGTTAACTTTAAAGTTTTACTAACAATGAGATGATTCAGATATATTAATGAACTAACCCCATGGTGGTACAGATAAGAGTTAGTAAGTCCCCCACCAAAACTCTATAAAAATGAGACTTTGGACTTCTGCCACCCCTCCCCCCCAGAATCTTCTATCTCCATTTGGTCCACACTGCTAAGGGCTCCCAACTCTACTCCATGGTTATGTAAGTGATTCTCTGAGCCTTTCCCACTCTTCTTCCCACATCACTGCCTGCCTTCCTCCACCATCCCATCGCCGTCATCATACTGTCTGCCTCTGTGCCCCCCTTTTGCCCCTTGTCTCTGTGCTTCTTATGCCTATTCACCCCTGCACCCTCTCTGCCTTTTAAAATGTAATTACAGCCTCCTTCCCCCACTGCCATCATGGTCTTTCCTGACACGTACCCAAAGAACCAGGCATGCCTACCCCATTTCATAATTTCATAGATAAATTAGTTCAATCAGGAAAGCAATATATAGTCACTGCAAAAAAAAATGTAAATAGAAAGAAAACCCAAAGAGTTGAAACTGAATGCTGTGACATGATCATAACCATACTTGGCCCCAAGGAAGAACAATGAGAAGACACCTCTCACTGATTCTTGGAAGAGATGGAGATTGTTGGTGGTTGGGTAACATTGTACATGGTGTCAGGTTTTCTGATTTATTGGTTAGTTTTGCAGAACTGTTTTTCCCCTTTTTATAAGATTCATTATGAAAAGTAATGACTCTCTTTTGGGGAAAAGACAGAGAGAGACACTGGGAAATGTAGGTTACATAGAAATGAAATATAACAATAACATTAAAAAAAATGAATAATCCTGACTTTGGGGATGTGTTTTTCTTACATTGAGCCTAAATGTGACTTTCTCCAGCCCCCATTCATTTCTTTCAGTCCAGGTTGAGTGATGTGAGTAGATGTGAGTAAAATGTTTAGATCAGATGGTTTCCAAGGTTCCTTCTGGCTGTAAAAACCAATTAAATTACATGTCCAAACCCCACCTCCATTAGATTTCAAGGTCCGTGAAAAAAGGATTGTGTAATAGCTATCTTTGAAGCAGCCTAGAGGCTAGAAGAGTCATACACTTAGTAGGTGATTCATAAAAGGATTTTTAAAAATTTAATAGTACTAGAGGTATAGTGGTTTGAGGATGATCCAACTTGATGGGTAGAGTTGGTGCCCAACCGGGGCCAAGGGTGAGATTCCCTCCCAAAAGTTATTGTATAGTGGGAAAAGCCCTGGATTTGGAGTCAGAAGTTTGTGATTTTGTAGTTGTTGTGACCTTGAGAAATTCACTTCACCTGTCCGGACTTCAGTTTCCCTATCTGAAAAACGAGGGAGTTGTACTAGATGAGATTATCTAAGTTTCTTTCCAGCTCTGAGGCTCTGTGGTTTTTAGGGTCTAGGGGACCAACTTCTTTGCTTCCTAGGCATAACTACAGTCAGACAAGAGTACCAAGAAGTGACTGCCTGGAGGGGAAGATGTCAAACCTTACCTTTCTCAATGTCCCTTGAATCTCAGCTTCACCCTTCATGTCCCTCAACACTTTCCAAATCTCATTTCATTTTTGAGTATATCTAAAAGGCTCTAGTTTTAAATGCTTCCTCCATGAAGTCTTTTTTGGTTCATCTTCATCTCTTCTTGCCTCAGATCACACCAGAGATGATCTAGTTCAAGTCACTGTCACTTCTTTTCCTCCTCACCCTGATATCTTTGGAAGCCCCACCCTGAGGCTCCCTTCTCCTATGCTTCACCTCGCTCACACTTCAAATGATTCTCTGGACTTCTCTTCAACAATTACTTTGTCCCTAAATAGATCCCCTTCCCGTCCTCCCCTTCCCCTCCCCCTCTTATTGTTGTCTTCTTTTGCTAGAATATAAACTCCTTAAAGATGTGGGAAAATTGGGACAATAAAGCATTGTTGGTGGAGTTGTGAGTTAATCCATCCATGCTGGAGAGCAATTTGGAACTATGCCCAAAGGGCTATAAAACTCTGCATACCCTTTGATTTAGCAATACCACTATTAGGTCTATATCTCAAAGAGATCAAAGGAAAAGGAAAAGGACCTATATGTACAAAAATATTTATAGCAGCTCTTTTTGTGGTGGGAAACAATTGGCAATTGAGAGGATACTCATCAATTGAGGAACAGCTGAACAAGCTGTGATATATGAATGTAATGCAATATTATTGTGCTATAAAAATGACAAATAGGTTGATTTCAGCAAAACCTGGAAAGGCTTACATAAATTGATGCAAAGTGAAATGAGCAGAACCAAGAGAACATTGTACACAGGAACAGCAATACTGTGCTATGATCAACTATGAATGATTTAGCTTTTCTTCACAATACAGTGATCCAAGACAATCCCAAAGGATTCATGATGGAAAATGCTGTCCTCCAGAGAAAGAACTGATGGAGTCTGGATGTGGATCAAAGCATACTATTTAAACTTTTTTGGTAGTTTTTTCCCTTTGGTTCTGTTTCTTCTTATACAACATGGCTAATGCATAGAGAGAAAGAGAGAGAGAAGAAAAGAGAGGAAGAAAGAGAGAAAGAAAGAAAAAGAAAGGAAGGAAGAAAGGAAGAAAGAAGGAAGGAAGGAAGGAAGGAAGGAAGGAAGGAAGGAAGGAAGGAAGGAAGGAAGGAAGGAAGGAAGGAAGGAAGGAAGGAAGGAAGGAAAGACATAAGCTCCTTGAGGGTAGAAGCTGTCTTATTTGCTTATTTTTTAATCTCCAGAACTTAACACAATACCTAGCATATAGTAAGCACTTAATAAATGCTCCATCTAGCTATAGCTAACCTTAAGATTAATCCACTCCCAGTTTAGTACCTAGGCACTTATGCAGTTTGGACCAGGTTCAGTCCACGGCAGGGGTGAAAAACCTGTGGCCTCCAGGCCACATGGTCCTCTAGGTCCTCAAGTGCAGCCCTTTGAGTGAATCCAAACTTCACAGAACAAATCCTTTTAATAAAATGATTTGTTCTGTAAAACTTGGACTCAGTCAAAAGGCTGCACCCAAGGACCTAGAAGGCCACATGTGGCCTGGAGGCCACAGGTTCCCGACCCCTGGGCTAGGGGAACCTAACCTCCAGCGAGAGATGCTAGGTTCCCTGTCCTCATACTCATTAAACCTCCACCCTGGCACTCCTAATGACAAATTATTTAAACCTTAGTTATGGCTCCCATCTAGGGATAACAACAATAACAGTAGCAGCATTTCTATAGCCAGTCAGTCATTAAGCACTTACTCTATGTCAGGCAATGTATTAGGGACACAAAGAAAGATGAAAACATGGTCTTTGTCCACAAAGAGCTTACATTCTAATAGGGGAGACCAAGTTGAGGTCATTCATCGAGAACTCCCTCTTCTCCCTCTTCTCATCTCACATCACTCAGATGTCTTCTTCTACTATCTCTTCCTTCATCCCAGTTTCATATGAAGATATGGCTCATCTCCTTGCCTTGGCCATCCCCTCTAAGTCCCCTCCTATTCATCCCATTCCATCCTATCTCCTCCAGCAGATTGCTCCTGAGAGAAATCATTATTTCTCTCATATTAACAATCAATTATTTAATTAGAACTAGGATTTTTTTCAGAAGCCTGTAAAGGACACTGTTGACAGATGAGATTGCTCAAATCCCAGTGGTACATGCTTTTCAGTCCTGGATAGGGGATTCTATCCAGCTGGAAAACCTTAAGAAGGATGTATCTGGGGCGGCCAGGTAGCACAGAGAGTAAGAGCGCCGGTCCCAGTGTCAGGATGACCTGGGGATCAAATCCGGGCTCAGATACTTAGCACCACACCCAGAAAAAACTGGCCATGTAACCTTGATCAAGTTTCTTAACCCCAATTGCTTTAAAAAAAAAAAAAAGGATGTATCTAAGGTAAATTATGGCCCGTTGTTTCCACTCAGCCAGGTCTTTGTAGAGGTGGACTCGTTTTGTCTAGATTGTCCTAGGCAGGACCAATCTGGATAAGATATAAGTCTCTTTGTCCAAGACTGAGTGATCAGAGTCATGTTCCCCAGCCCCTCATTAGAATAAGCCTACCTCTCATTATAATACTCATTCTTCTCATTAATTGTTAATCAATCAGAGTTGATTGCCACCCTTAAGAACACCCACTCTTCTAAGAGTATATAAGCTTGAGTGGGCTCCACCAGGGGTCTTTGGCATTCGAGAGTGCCACTGACCCCTTTTATTAATTATCTGTTAGCATTAGTAATAAAATGATTAATTACTCAGGAACTATGTCTCTTGAACTTTTTATACCTCTCACTTCCTCTATCACACTCACTCTCTCACTAATCTTTAATTTTTCCCTATATACTGGGCTGCTTTCATGCTGCCTACAAATATATCTTTGGCTCTCCAGCCTTAAAAAGGACCCTCACTTGATCCATACATTTCTGTAAGCTACCATCCCAAGTCTTTCTCTCCCTTCTTGACTAAACTCCTTGAGAAAGCTATCTAGTCTAAGTATCTCTACTTCCCCTCACTTTGTTTGCTTCTAAACCTTCTGCAGTCTGGCTTCAGACTTCACCATTCAATGGAAATGGCTCTCTCCAAAGTTACCAATGGCCTCAGAATTGCCAACTCCAAAGGCTTTTCCTCAGCTCTCATCCTTCTTGACCTCTCTGCAGCCTTTGCTACTGTCCTTACTCTTCTGGATCCCCTTTTCTCTCTAGCTTTTTGATAAACTGCTCTCTCTCAGTTCTGCTCCTGTCTGTCTGCTCTTTCTCAGTCACCATTGCTGGATCTTTCTGTAGGTTCTGCCTGATAACCCCCAAGGGGCTTATCCTGGGCCTTCTTCTCTTCCCCTTCTATACTATCTCACTTGATTATCTCATTAATTCATATGGGTTCAATTATCAACTCAATGTAAATGATTCTCAAATCTATGTATTCAACCCTAGTCCTGTCTCTTCCAAGCTCCAGGCTCACATCACCATCTACCTCTTGGACATTTCAATTTGGGGTCCTGTAGGCATCTCAAAGTCAATATGACTGAGACATAACTCATTTATCTTTTCTCCCAAACCATCCCCACTTCTAGGAAGCTAAGTGGAACACCACGTAGGCTGCTGTACTTGGAATCAGGAAGACCTAGGCTTAAATCTGACAACAGCTTTCTAACTCTGAGAAAGTCACTTAACCTCTGTAAGACGCAGTAAAGTGATGATAATAGCACCTGTTTCACAGGGCTGTTGTAAGGATCAAATGAGTTAATGTATGTAAAGCTGTGCAAGTTTGAAAGCATAGCTGTGTGACCCTGGGCAAGTCACAGAGGCCCAATTGCCTCCAAAAAAGAGTTTTAAAACATGATAGAAATACTATTATTATTGTCGACTTCCCTGTTACAGATAGGAAAACCACCATCCTCTCAGGCACTCAGCCCCAATGGCATCCTGGATTCCTCCCTCATACTCATCCCTCAGTGGCCACTCACTTTGAAAGTGGTGCAAGCTGGTACTTCATTAAATAGTTTTCACAGAGAGATGATCAGTGTCTCCAGCTCAACTTCCCAAGGGTGAAAGAGCATTGCCCTGGGAATAAGGAGACCTAGGTTTTAGTGTCAGAGCCTCTGTTATCATCTCCTGATGACCCCGGGCAAATCACTTGAATATTCTGAGCTTGTTTCTTCTGTAAAACGAGGGAGTTGTACTGAATGATCTTTAAGGCCTCTACCAGCTCTGGTTAAGCTCTAATATAAGGACCCCTACAGGCTTCAGCATTCTATGTTTGAAGTCCCCTCCCATCTCTGATATTATCTAGTCTCTTCCCAGTCCTAACATTTCTTCCAGCTCTGACATTTTGTATTCTAAAGCCCCTCCCAATTCTGACATTCTGTGTTCTAAGGGCCCTCCCAGCTCTGACATTCTGTGTTCTAGGGCCCTCCAAGCTCTGACATTTTGTATTCTAAAGCCCCTCTCAGCTCTGACGTTCTGAGTTCTAAAGCCCCTTCCAGCTCTGACATCCTGTGTTCTAAGGCCCCTCCCAACTCTGACATTCTGTGTTCTAAGGGCCCTCCAAGCTCTGACATTCTGTGTTCTAAGGGCCCTCCAAGCTCTGCCCTTCTGTGTTCTAAGGGCCCTCCTAGATCTGACATTCTATATTCCAAGTTCCTGAATCTTCCCCAATAGTTGATAATAATCTGAGCATGACCCACTTTTCTACATATCGGCTATTGCAATGAAACCTGCAGCTGATAGTGAGGTATGACATCTGTGCCCACCATCATAAAGTCCCATCTCTTCCTAGAGGCTGGGCTCCTCTGGTAAGAACAGGGCAGGGGTGTTTGTGAGGATTCTTTTCTAGCTTCCTTGGTATGATCAGTGCTGCGCATCTTAATTAGGACTGTTTCAAAACCCAGGTACATGGTTGTTGTGGTTTTTTGGGGGTGGAGAGAGAAGAAAACCATCCTCTTAGCAACCAAATGCCCCATACACCAGCCCACCTACTCATGAAAGGAAGCCAGGAAGTTGGATGGTAGAAAAAAAAGACCCTTGAATATGTGAAGCTAATAATTCAATCCAATAGTCAAAAAGCATTTGTTGAATACTTACTATGTTCTAGACCAGGGGTGGGCAACCTGCAGCCTCAAGGTCACATGTGACCCTCTAGGTCCTCAAGTGCAGTTCTTTGATTGAATCCCGATTTATTCTGTGAGGTTTGGATTAGTCAAAGGGTCACACTTGAGGACCTAGAGGGCCACATGTGGACTTGAGACCACAGGTTCCCCATCTCTGTTCCAGACATTGCTAAGTACCAACAATGCAAAGAAAGAAAAACCAGGCCCTATTCTTATAGGTACTCCCATTCCTTGACAACATTCAAATAACTACATACATAAAAGACATATAATCTCAAAGGGGAGGCACTAGCATTGAGGGGAACGGGGAAGCTTCTTCCAGAGAGTGGGATTTTAGCTAAGACTACAGGATGGCCCAGAATCCAGGACCTGGAGGTGAGGAGAGAGAGAATCCCAGGCATGGGGGCAGTCGATGAAAATGCACAGTGAGGAGATAAGAGTATCATAAACTAGGTACAACAATGATGCCGATGTTACTGAGTCACTGTCAGTGGATGTGGAGGAGAGTAAAGGGTCAGAAAACTGGAAAGGCAGGAAAGGGTCTGATTACGAAGTGCTTTAAAAGCCAAACTGAGGGGTTTACTTTTTTTTGTTTTGGAGGGGTTTTTTTTTTTTTGGCTTTTTGGAGGGGGGATGGTAGGGCAATTGGGGTTAAGTGACTTGCCCAAGGTCACATGGCTAGTAAGTGTTAAGTGTCTGAGGCCAGATTTGAACTTAGGTCCTCCTGACTCCAGGGCTAGTGCTCTATTCACTACACCACCTAGCTGCCCCATGAGGGGTTTATGTTTGATCTTAGAATAGGGAGCCATAGAAGTTTACTGAGTAGGGTCAATCAGTTAATTAACATTATTAAGCACCTACTATGTGCCAGACCCTGGGTTAAGTGCTGGGAATACAAAAAATAGTCCATGTTCTCAAGGAGCTCTGAGTCTAATGGGGGAGACAACATACCAATGAATATGTGCTAACAAGATACATGCAGTATAAAATGACCAGCATGACTGGCTCTTTAGGAAAAATAATTTGACAGTTGTTTGGAGGATGGGGTGGAACAGAAAGAGATTTGAGGTAAGGAAACCAACCAGTAGGCTATTGCAAAACATCTTGTAAGAGATAGCACATGGGCTGAGCCTTGAAAGGAGCAAGGGGTCCCAAGAAACAGAGGTAAAGAGGGAGAATACTGTGGGCATGGGGGATGGCCTGTCGTGGGGACCCAGAGGCAGCTGATAGGGTGCCAAGGATGGAGAAGTAGCCCAGTTGGCTATAACATAGAGTGCATGAGGGGAAATGATGCATGATCATCCCAGAAGGAGAGCCTAGAGACAGATTGAGAAGGGCTGAAATGCCAGAGAAGAGTTGGTATTTTATCCTAGAGGCAATAGGAAGTTACTGAAACATCCTGGGAAGGAGGAGACATATTCTGACCTGGGCTAAGTAATGGGTAGGAAGGTCTTCTGATAAAAGGGAAGCTGGACCCATTTAGGAGACAGTTGCTTCTTGTGCTCCAAAAAATGATGGTGTGGATCCATAGATGATGTCAGGAAAGAGATTAATCATCCCGGGATGGTCAGAGGAAGAAGAAGTGAGTAGTTATATGGGTAGTGACTCCCTACTGAAGGGTAATGAAGGTTGATATTATTAACCCAAAGTAATCAATAGAGAGATCTGTTGTCTTCCCAGGGATATGTGTACAAGATCTGACATAGAGCCTCCAAAGACTTTTGAGATCTGACAACCACTATCCAAACATATGGGGACAAATCAATAAAAAAGATGAGCCAGACACTGTGCTGGCCAATGGTACCACCAGAAAGAACCCAGCAAGTATTTACTAAGGATGATGAAGTCTCTGATGGAAAAAAACAACACAAAAAAACCCATCCCAGGGTCAAACGTTATATTTTCATCATTGCCAATTTAGGAAATGAGCAGGTGGTTAACAAAATGGTATCTGAGAAATCTGAATTTTTTGAAGAATGATTTAAAGAATAAGAATTATAAATTCTTGACCAGGAATGAAATACAGATAATAAGTTCAGGCAAAAATATGTTTGCCTAGAGTTTTGAAAACATGGTTTTCATTAATGATTTAAGATGAAAATGGAGAGAGGGAAAATAAATAAAATAAACACATACACACACACACACAATGTTCCCAAAGTCTTAGTGCAGTTTTAAACTATTTAAGCTTTAAAACTACACCATAGGGGCGGCCAGGTAGCACAGCAAGTAAGAGCACCGGCTCCAGTGTTGAGAAGACCTGGAGATCGAATCCCGGGCTCAGACACTTAGCACCCACCCAGAAACACCTGGCTGTGTAACCTTGAGCAAGTTACTTAACCCCAATTGCTTAGGGGCGGCCAGGTGGCTCAGCGAGTATGGCCGTGTAACCTTGAGCAAGTTACTTAACCCCGATTGCTTAAAAAAAAAAAAAAACTACACCATAACTTTTGGGACATCTTGTATTTGTCCAGGGCTGAAACCATAGAAAATATAATAAAAAAAAAATGTGACTACCAGAAAAGTAACAATAATTCAAAGGAAACAATGTTTGAGTCCAAAATAAAACCTAGGTCCACAGATATCTGTATATAAAAGTGTTATAGAATTGAAATATTATATAAATGCTAGCCATTGTAATTAATGTATTATACAACTCTAAGACCCATTAGATTGGCTAAGTTGACAAAACAGGAAAATGGAAAACATTGGTGGGGCTCTAGAAATACTGGCACATTAACACTCTATCTTTGAACTGATCTAGCCACTCTGGAGAGCAATTTAGGACTGTTCCTCAAAAGTTACCAACTGTGCATACCCTTTGACCCAGTAATAACTCTACCAGGTCTATACCTCACAGGATCAAAGAAAGAGGAAAAGGAGGACCCACATGTACACAAATATTTATAGCAGTTCTTTTTTTTTGGTAGCAAAGAACTGGAAACTAAGATGGTGTCCTCTAATTAGGGAATGTTTTAACAAATGTTGATATACAAATATTACAAATAGTAAGAAAATTTTTAAAGGATAGTTTTGGAGAAATCCGGGAAGATTTGTACAAACTGATTCAGAGTGAAATGAGCAGAACCAGGAAAACACTTTATACAGTAACAACACTTTAAAGACAACTACATATTGGTCTAAACTATACCAAGTTTCTGCCAGAGTGCTTTCCAGTTTTTCCAGAAATTTTTACCAAATAGTGAATTGTTAACCCAAAAGCTTAGATCTTTGCATTTATCAAATACAAAGTTACTATAATCATTTGGAACAAGCATTTATTAAGTGCCTATTATGTTTCAAGCACTGTGTTAAACTGTTACAAATATTATCATTTGATTCACATAATAACCCTATGAGATAGATGCTATTAATTGTCTTCATTTTACAGTTAAGGAAACTGAAGCAAACAGAAATTAAATGACTTGCCCAGGGTCACACATCTTCTAAGTGTCTGAGACAGGATTTGAACTCAGGTCTTCCTGACTACAGGCCTAGTCCTCTATTCACTGTGCTACATAGCTGCCTGTACAATCTCTATTCCTCAATTCAGCTTTTCAAAGATTTAGGCAAATACTATGCTGCCACTGGCCCCCCTCCTCCCCTCAAGCCCTTTCTTATTCATGTCAAACACCCTAATTGCCTTTAGCCAATCCTTCTGTGCCATGGTTGCCAATCTCCTCACCATCTTGATCCCTTTCCTGCAGACACACATCCAATGGGTCAATGTTCTTAAAGGTCCCTCTTTAGTGCCCTAGCATTAAACACTGTCCTTCAGCTTTCAAGGACGAAAGAATCCAGAGAAAGGACAATTTGAACTGGAGGGGTCAGGAAAGGCTTCCTTTCTCTGGGTGTTGAAGGACAAATGAAAGAGAGGGACACTTTGGACATGGGGACTAGAGATAAAAGCAACTTGGCTGGAGCAGAAGCCATATACTAGGGAGAAGAGAGGAATAAGGAGAAGCAGGTAGGGTGGAGTCAGATAATGATGGCTTTCAAATCCAGGAAGTTTAGATTTGATACAGTGAAAAACAGCAAGACTTTGAAGGATTTGGCAGTGAAGTACCATAATGAAAGAACAGCTTAACAAAGCTTAGTCTGGCTGCAGCTTGGAGGGTAGGTTGGTTCTTTGCATGACACCATGCTTTCATGGAGGAAACAACTAGGGATGTTTACTCTGAAGAAGAGAAGATTTAAAGCAGTATGATGAAAAAAACTGTCAAGTGTTTGAAGGGCCATCATGTAAAAAGGGATCACATACATTCTGTATGGCCCCAGGGAGCAGGACTAGGAGAAATAGGTAGGAGTTACAGAGAGGAAGATGATGTCCTTTTACTTGGAGCTGTCCAAAAGTGCAAAAAGAATTCCCAGGAAACAAACCATTAAAGGGGATTTTCCAGCAAAGGTTGGGAGGTCATTTATTGGAGATGTTGTAGAGAAGATTCTTATACAGCTTGGACAAGGTGGCCTCTGAGGCCCCTTCCAGCTCCGGATTTCTCTGATTTTGTATTTATGTAGTGTTTTGTGTTTATATGTGTGTATATAGCTTGCTTTGTTTATATTTCGTGGCATATCTCCCCTATCAGATTGTAAGCTCCTTGAGGCTTACACACTTGTCTTTTGTCTCTTTTTATTATTCTTGGTACTGAAGCACAGTGTGCTTGGAACATAGTAGGCAATTAATAAATGTCAATGCATTATTTAAATTAAATTTACCAATTTCATTAATTAGTTGGTTGATAAATGTTGATCTTTTGGAGCAAAAAGATCCAGGAAGCAGGGAGAGCAGCCATCAGAGTGTTTCATAATTCAGTCTCAAGGGTGTTTAGACTGGGGTTAAGGGAACATAAATGGTGAAGGAGGAACAATACAGGAAAAATCTACGGGACGTTGGTGACCAGATAGGAGGGAAGAATGAGTCAAAGAGATCTTGGTTCGAAGCCTGGGACAATGATGACAGGGAAGTCAGGAGGGTGAATGAACTCGGATAGGAAGATAATGAATTTAATTTTAGATGATTTGAGCATGAGAATATCCAAGAGTGAATGCCCAGAGGGCAATCAGACATAAAGGAACAGAGCTGGAGTAAGATGCAGAATGCAGATTTGGATTTAGAAGTCATTGGCAAAAAAGTGATAGTTGAAACCATTGAAGGAATTGAGATGGGGAGAAGAGTCAAAGATCAAAGGGTGGGATTTTAGAATTAATCCAACCTATTTCAAAAAAGAATCCCCACCACAATATTCCCAACAAATGGATACCAGTTTCTAACTGAAGAACTTCAGCGTAAGCAACCTAATACCCAGAAAGTTGGCCCATTCCACTTTGGAATGATGTTAGGAAGTTTCTCTAGACCTCAAATTTGACTTTCCTTCTTTACAATTTCATAAATTCAAAAAATCATCGAATCACAAATTTAGAGCTGGAAGGCATCTTCCGCCTTAATGACTAAGGTCACTAAGTCCAATCATGTTACTTTACAGATAAAGAAACTTGGGCCCCCAAAAGGGAAGTGACTTGGGATCACAGATTTAGAGCTGAAAGTAACCTTGGAGATCGTCTAGTTATATGATCAAGGGTGCATATATTTAGAACTAGAAAGAGTCTTAGAGGTCCTTGGCTTGAGCCCCCTCCTATTACAGGGTCTTTACTTGGCATCCAAAGTCTTCTACAGTATGTCACTTACCCTTCTTTTCCAACTTTCTCATAAGATTCCCCTAATCTTCTCATTAGGGCAGCTAGGTGGTGCAATGGAGAGAATGCTGGACTTGGAGTTAGGAAGACAAGTTCAAATGTGACTTCAGACACTTCCTAGCTGTGTGACCCTGAGCAAGTCACTCAACACTGTTTGCCTCAGTTTCCTCAACTGTAAAATGAGCTGGAGAAGGAAATGAGAAATCACTCCAGTATCTCTACCAAGAAAACTCCAAATGGGATCACAAGGAGTTGGTCACAACTGAACAACAGTAACAATACTCTCTACCTTCCAGCCAAAGCCCAAGACACTCTGCCCTCATCTGCTCCATTCCTTATTTACCTGCTGAATGCCTCCCCATCTTTTTTTTTTTTTTTTGCTTTTTGGAGGGCAATTGGGGATAAGTGATTTGCCCAAGGTCACATGGCTAGTTTTTTGTGTTGTGTCTGAGGCTGCATTTGAACTCAAGTCCTCCTGATTCCAAGGCCAGTGCTCTATTCACTGTGCCACCTAGCTGCCCCCCTATCCATCTTTTTAATGCCTGACTCTAATGCTTTCTCCTCCCCAAAGACTTCTCTTATCCTTCTCCAAATCTTTCGCAACCATCTGTCAGGTTCTGCCTCGAACTTTACTTTCTGCTCCTCACAAAATCACCTCAGTGGCCACCCCACCCAACTGATACCTGGATGAAGATCTCCTCTAGACCTGACAAGTGGGCATTCAGTCTCTTCTTAAAGACCTCCACCAAGGAGGAGCCCTATGACTCCGGAGGCATGCCATGCTACAGTGGATGGCTCCAAATGTCAGCAAGTTTTTTCCTGTCCTCAACCCTACATTTGTTTTGTGGCAGACTTCCACCTATTGTTCTTGGTTCTGACTTCTGGGGCCAAACAGGACAAATCTACTCCTTCTGTATGACAGTCCTTTACCTACTTGAAGACAGTTATTTTCCCCTTAAGCCTTCTCTTTTCCAAGCAAAACATTCCTTCTTCCTTCTATGGCTTCTCAGATGGCATGAGCTTGAGGCTCCGTCCTGGCAGTCATCCCTGGATAGTCTTATTACACTATTAGACTGTGACCTCACTGAAGGCAGGGATCATGTCTTATGTCTCATATAAACTGTACATATCCCTCCATCCCATGCTGAGCAAATGCCTATACATGACAGGAACTGTCGAATTGAATTGAGAGGTACAGTTGGCTCAGACAGATGCCCCATTGAGCTGCCCTGTATCACTGACCACCCTTCTCAGTTCATAGGATCATAGACATAGAGTTAAAGGACCTCAGAGCCAATCTAGTTCAAGCCCATCATTTAACAGGTGAAGAAAGGCCCCCTCCAACTCTGGTCCTGTATGTCCTCTGGGCATTCACTCTTGGATATTCTCGTGCTCAAATCATCTAAAGTCAAATTCACTATCTTCCTATCTGAGTTCATTCTCCTTCCTGACTTCCCTGTCATCATCATTCCAGGCTCCAAACCGAGACCTCTTTTTTCTGTTTCATTCTTTCCTCATATCTGTTAGTCATCAAAGTCCTATGGATTTTTCCTGAACTGTTCCCCCTTCACCATTTGTGTTTCCTTAAGCCAAGTCTAAACACCCTTGAGACTGAATTATGAAACACTCTGATGGCTGCTCTCCCTGCTTCCTGGATCTTCTTGCTCTAAACGATTAACATTTATCAAATAAATAAATAATTTGCCCGAGGTCACATAGGTCGCAAAGATCAGAGGCTACATAGAAACCCATGTTCTCTGACTCCAGAGACTTGTGTATTTACTACTCCAGGCTTGGCAGATAGCACTAGCCAGCTCTCTTCTTCCACCCTCCTCAAGGGTCTTAGAGAACAAAGCACTAACAAGTGTAAGAGACTTGTCCCCCATTGGGAGAGGGGGTAGGAGTGCAGAGAGAGGTTCCCTGATGATGCCAAGTCATGTTCTTATGACTGATCAGCCATTGCTCATCATGGTAAGTTAATGACCTTATTAACAATGGATGTGGAGATCCCAAGCTTAGATCTTTCCCTCCCCTAGGTCCTTATTCTGACAACTGACTCTTGGGAACCTGGTAGTGAACAGAAGGGGAATGGATCACCTTCCAAGCTCCCCCAGAAACCAGAGTAGAGCAGTGGATAGAGTTCAGGGCCTGGAGTTAGGAAGATTCATCTTCCAGCTGGGAAATGACCCTGGGCAAGTCATTTCATCCCATCTGACTCAGTTTCCTCATCTGTGAAATGACCTGAAGAAGGAAATGGCAAACCATTCCATCTCTGCCAAGAAAACCCCAAATGGGGTCATAGAGAGTTGGACATGACTGAAAAAATTCACCAATAAGATACCAAGGGACTGTGCTGCCCATGTCTGACTAGGAGCTCCCTAAGGGCATGGAGAGGGCATGTGTTTCCTTCCTCAAGCTGTTAGCTCCCTAAGAGATTGGGCAGTGTGACAAAGTGGAAAGGAGCCTGATCTTGAGTCAGAGGTCCTGGCTTGTAATCCAAGCTCTGTCCTTTACCAGCCATGTGGCCTTAGACAAGAGATTGTACCTGGTGAAATCGGTGCTAGAATTGGAGTTAAGAAGATAAGGGTTCAGATCTCTCTTCTCACATTTACTTTCTGTGTGATCATGAGTAAGCTACTTAATCTCTCTGAGGTCTGATTTTCTCACCTGTGAAATGGGGAGAAAGTTTTATGCTATTTATTTTTACTAAATAAATAACCGTTTTACTTACACTATTTAATTTTACTAAAATTATTACACTATCTATCTCACAGACTTGGGGGTAGGGACTTATTTGAAAGAGTGTCAAGAAATCAAGAAGTCTTGGGTTCAAATCCCACCTCTGAACTTTGCTCTGTGACCTTGGTCAAGTCATTTAAATTCTATTTTAAACTAGAAATTTGAATTGAATTTAAAATTCTATCTGAATAGAAAAAATGTCTATTTTATTTTATTTGCCCATCTGTAGAATGAAGGTATTAATATCTCCAGTACCTACCACAAACGGCTGTCATGAGGCTCAAAAAAGTTAGCATATATACAGCTTTCTAGGAGCTAGCAGCATAAACTTAATTCCCCTTTCACATTGTTGTTTGATTGTATCTGACTTTCCATGATCCAATATGGGGTTTTCTTGGCAAAAATACTGGAGTGGTTTGCCACTTTCTTTTCCAGATCATTTTACAAATGAGGAAATTGAGGCAAACATGGCAAAATAGCTTGCCCTTACTTATAGCTAGTAAGTGTCTGAAGCTGGATTTGAACTCAGGTCTTGCTGACTCCAAGCCCAGCACTCTGTTCACTGAGCTACAGAGCATGCTTTACTTTACATCCTTTCAGGTACTTGCAAACTACTGTTAACTCCCCCTGGGCTTCCCCCTCCCCAATTTACCATGTTCAGTTCCTTTCAGAGGTCCTCAAATTGATGCTTGTGAGCAGAACTTTAAAAAAAATCTTGGTTGCTCCATTTCAGTAAGAATGGTTTCCTTTGTAACCCCATGTATTTTACTTCATCGATTTAAAATTTTTCACCTATTTTAGTTATTTAAAATCTATTTTTAAAACAATTTTATCTATTTAAATGCTTTGGAGAGGGTTCCTAAGCTCGAGCAGATTGCCAAAGGGGTCTGGGACACAAAAATAGGCTATGATATTCCACTTAGCTAATTCTCATAGGCCCTTCACCACCCTAATAGGGCTCCTCCAAATTTTTTTTCCAGCTTATCAATGAACCATGGTGCCCCAAACTGCACATAATCCTCCAAATGGGGCCTGCCCAGGACCAAGTGCAGCCAGCTTCTCCCTCCCTCCCTCTTTCTGGAAGCTATGTCTTTCATAGTGCAGCCCAAGACCATACTTGTTTTCTTGACTCTGATACCATATCTTTGACTCATTTTAAGCCTGAGGTCCCCTAATACCCTCAGATCTTCTTCAGACAACATACTGTCTCCCACTTCTTGCATTCATGAGTTCAATTTCTTGTGCCCAAGCATTACACCTAAGAAATTCAATCCTATTCAACTCAACCCAGTGCTCTGACCTGTTTTTTCATTCCTCTCTGGACTCCACTCCTGACTCTCTGGACTCTTTACTCTACCATGATCTAGTGGCCTAGAATCTACCCTAGAAGATCCCTTGGCCCCTGATGCTCCTTCCTCTGGTCAGTTCCTCCTGGAAACTTCATTTTAAGGAAAGTGCCCAGGCCAGTCATACTCATTCCTTCATTCTTCTCTGGGCTCTACTCTTTGACTCTCCAAAATTTCTCTTTCTGCCAATCCCTCCATGCAGGTAGGTACCTTCTCCCTCTCCCTTTTACATTTACCTTTTATGTACAACCTTCCCCTCTTAGAATGTAAGCCCTTTGAGGACAGGTTTTCCTTTTGTTTGTATTTTCATTCCTAGTATTAACACAATGCTTGGCTCATGGTAAGAGCTCAATAAATGATTACTAATTTCTAGTTGTTGACTTTGGAAACATGTCAACAACTCCTCCCAGGTTAGTGTTACCTAAAAATTTTGATACTCACACACAATTGATTTCTTTATCCAAGTCATTGATAAAAATACAAATCCCTAGGGCACTCCACTGAAGACTTTCTACCAAGTTGATCTAGAACCATTAATGACTACACTTTGGTCTGGACCAGTTCTGACTCCCTCTAACTAGACTTTTGCTAGCCCAATTGGGTTGCCCATTGGGCAACACTCCCAGGTGCAGCCTGAACCAGACTAAATGTAATTGGATTAAGTGGAATTGTGAACTGATCCAACAATTTTGCAGAGTAACCTGGAATTATACCCAAAGAGTTATTAAAACTGCCTGTACCTTTTGACCCAGCAAAACTACTACTAGGTCTATTTCCCAAGACAGTTAGGGCAAAAGTAAAAGAACTTATATGTTCTAAAATATTTATAGCAGCTCTCTGTGTTGGCAAAGAACTGGAAATTGCAGGGATGCCCCTCAGTTGGGGAATGGCTAAACGAGTTGTGGCATACAATTGTGAGGGCATACTACCCTGCAATAAGAAATGATGGGTTTGATGATCTTGGAAAAGTATGGATGGACTTAGATGAAATTATGAAGAGCAAAATGAGCAGAACCAAGAGAAGGTCATATACAGTAACAGCAATAAGAACAGCTTTGAGTGGCTAAGTCATTTTGACTATTAGACATACCCGAATTAACTACAAGGGCCATATGAAGGAAGAGGATAACTCCATCCAGAAAAAAGGACTGGTAAATAGACGTATAGAATGGTTTTACATATATATGTATATGTATGCATGTATATACACACACAAATGTATATAATATATAGTGCATAACATATATGAACACTATAAATAGTATACCTCTATACATACATTATATACATGTACACTATATAATATATTGTACACAAGTGAGAAATAGTTCATTTGGACCCCTACTCTATTCCAATCAGTATTAATCATTTTGATATTCTATGGAAGTCATATAGGGATATAGATAGGTCCTTATAGTGGGCCACCAGCTTTAATGAAATGTTCACTACGTGTTTACCAAGTTTTGAGCCTCGCTTACACAGCCACAAGAATGCTGACAAAGATATCTCCATCATATTTTACTCAAATTCCACATCCAAACCCAGCATGGGTGGGATGCCTTGATGCTTTGGAAAGTCCCCCAATTTAGTTTTATACCTCTGGACCATTCTCTCTTGTCCAACACGAGCAGGTGATCATCTTCTGACCATCTTATCATGACTTAGTAGAGATAGCCCGTACTTCAGCTAACCTGTGACCCCCTGCTGATATGGTATTTTTGACCCTCAAAAGCAAGGTCTATCAACCAATAAGATTCTGTGTTTTGTCATGCTTCTTTTGCATATTTGGGTACTGGAAGAAGGGTACATTTCAGATTGTGAGGAAGATCTGGGGTCTACTTCATTGGAGGGGACCATGGACCCTTTAATAAAGTGTCATTGGCTCAGAGTTCTGCCTCAGTCTTTTTTATTGTCTGTGGGTCACTATTAATCCCCACATGCATATGCACAAATATGTGTGCGTGTGTGTGTGTGTGTGTGTGTGTGTAATGGTAGCCATCTCTATGGAGGGGGGGGTTGGAAAAAATATTACACAATAACTTTATTATATAGTTAAAAGGAATACCAAGTTATATACAATAGATTCAGTTTCATGTACAATCATCTTTTTATTCTACCATGTTACAGAAATGCTTTTTTTATTTCTTAAGTTCAGAATAAAGAAGGATAAAATGGAACTGGAAAACATTTAACAAAATAAACAACAATATAATAAAACATATATAACATTACGATTTAAAATGAAGTCAATATACACCCAGAGGGGCTGTTATATGAGGGTTAGTGACCCAGTTTTCTATCTGCTTGAAGCACCATTGGTCTCTCCCATCTCTCTCCACATTTTCCATAAGAATCACATACCACACACAAGCTTAGGATAACTTCCTCATGTTAAGACTTCATGGCAAGAGACAGAAGTTTATGACTTAAATCTCTCTCCCTTCCTGGTTTAAGTATTAATTTCTACCACCTTCCTAATGGCTTGGGATGCCAGGGAAAGTTTAACAACAAGGTCTTAATTAATTCCCAGCCACAATTACCTGAAGCAATCTCAGCAGAGCTTATGGGCTCCAAGGATGCCAAAAGGGCCACTTCAAAGACCCAGCTGGCTTCCCGCTGGTTCCTGTATACACAAGCTGGGATTTTCACGCAATTACCTGGAATGCTGCTTGGGGAAACTAAAGGCAGGAGGGAGGGATGTCAGGCAGAGAGCCAGCAATGGGAACGCCTATGACCTGCTGCACCCTGTGCACTTGAAAAAGCCATGGATCAGAAGTAAGGAAACCTGAATACTACTTCTAGCCCTGGAAAAGACTCATTGGATGACCTTGGACAAGTCACTTGCCTTCGCCATGCCTCAGTTTCCACCTCAGTAAAATGGGGGAGTTGGAACAGGTGGTCTCTAAGATAGCTTTCTTCAAGTACTTAAAAGGTTGTCAAGTGAAAGAGGGATCGTATCTGCTGTTTGTTCTGAATCTCAAAACACAGCTCAAATTCTACTTTTGTAAAAAGCCTTTTCCCTGTCCATTCTCCAAACTCCCAATGCTCACTCCTTCCCTCTCAGACTACGTCCAATTTATCTCTTACATGTCTTGAAAGAGCTAAATAAGACAGTGGATAGAATTTGAGACCTTGATTCCGGAAGACCTGAGTTCAAATACAGCCTCAAATAACTAAATGGCCCAGGGTGAGTCTTTGAAACTCTTTCTGTCTCAGTTTCCTTGACTGTAAAAGGGGAGTGATAATCATGCCTGTTTCCCAGGGTTGTTGTGAAGATAAAATGAGATAATATTCATAAAGCACTAGTTATACAAATGTTAACTATTGTTATTGTGGGAACATAGTTGTTTACTTGTGGTCCCCTCCCATTAGATTGTAAGATCCTTGAGGGAAGGTACTACTTTTGCCTTTGTTTGGCTTAGCTATGAGCTTAGCACATAGCAAATGCTTAATAAATGTCAGTTTACTTGTCTGGTCCCAGAGCAAGGGGAGGAAGCTGCTGAAATGCCAATTTAGGCAGCTAGGCAGTTCATTAGGTAGAGGGCCAGACCTAGAATTCATATCCCGCTTCAGACACTTAATAGCTGTGTGACCCTGGGCAAGTCACTTAACTCTACTTGCCTCAGTTTCCTCATCTATAAAATTTCTGGAGAAGGAAATGGCAAACCACTCAAGTCTCTTACATAGCATTTAAACCTCACAGCAGCCCAAGAGGTAGGTGCCATTATTGTTCCCATTCTACAGATGAGGAAACTGAGGCAAACAGAGGTTAAGTGACTTGGCCAACTAGTAAGTGCTAGAGACAAGATATGTAATTCGGGTCTTCTTTATTCCAATCTAGTATTCTATCCCATTATATCACACTGTCTACGTTATGGTGGAAATTCCTTTCATGTGGGCTGAAGCCTTTTCCAGCTCTCAAATTCTAATTCTGTGATCTTTCAAGCTCTAAGGTCCTCTACTCCAAGATCCCTTTCAGTTCCAACATTCTGAGTCCCAAGGTCCCAACTTCCCCCTCACCCCAGCACTGCCATTACATGTTCTGAGGTCTTTTCCAGTTCTGGGATTTTGTAATTACTGCCTCTCCTGTACAGGGAGGGTTTTGCCCCAAAGGCTATGGGAACTCCTGAGAAACAAAAGAAAGAGATCTAGATGGTATGACACATAGAATGCTTCACTTGGAATCAGGAAGACCTGATGTCACGTCTTACCCCAGATACTCCCTAACTACCTACGTGTTTCTGGACATGTTATTTAGCTTCTGTCTGCTCAGTTTCCTCATGTGGAAAAGGGAGATTATAGAGGCGGCTAGGTGGCACAGTGAATAGAGCACCGGCCCTGGAGTCAGGAGGACCTGAGTTCAAATCCGGCCTCAGACACTTAACACAATAAAACTAGCCATGTGACCTTGGGCAAGTCACTTAATCCCAATTGCCCTCCAAAAAAAAAAAAAAAAGACAAGGGAGATTATTATAGCACCTGTTGCTATAAGGATCAAATGAGTGAAACTGCATAAAGCACGTTGATGCAGAAATCATTGAGGCAGCTAGATGCAATGGACAAAGTCCAAAGGCTGGAGTCAGGAAGACCCGAGTTCAAATGTGGCTTCAGACATTTACTAGCTGTGTGACTCTGGGTAAGTCACTTAGCCTCTGTTTTCCTCAGTTTCCTCAACTATAAATTTCGACTAATAATCACATCAACCCCCTGCCCTGAGTTGTTTTGAGTAACAAATGAGATAATATTTATAAAGTAGTTCGTATAGTTCCTGGCACATAGTAGGTGCCTTATAAATGCTAGTTATTATCATCATTAAAGCACTTCACAAAATGTTAACATGTTGCAGAAATGGGAGCTTTCATTTATACTATTAAAGACAGAGATGTGAAGCTTATTCCATACCCTGAAGGAGTTTGTAGTCTAGTTTCAGAGGCAGCACATAAATCTGAAAGACGCAAAACAGTATGCAATTAAACATGACCTGAGGGCAGCTAGGTGATGCAGTGGCTCTCTTCCTGAGTTCAAATCCAATCTCAGAAATGTAGTAGCTATGTGACCCTGTGCAAGTCACTTAACTCTGTTTGTCTCAGTTTCCTCTATTGTAAAATTAGTTGGAAAAGGCAAATCACTCCAGTATCTTTGCCAAGAAAACCCCAAAATGGGGTCATTAAAAGTCAGAAACGACTGAAAAATGACTGAACAATAGCAGTACCTGGGATGGTACAGACAAGAAGTCTTGTAGGGTTTCATTAGATACTAGAATTGGATAGAGAAGGTGTCAAGCACAGAGGTAATAGGAATCTGAATTGAGCCTTGAAGGACAAGAAAGATTCATGAATGGGCAAGGGAACAGGAACTTCTTTAAGCTCTTATGGGATCCACTGTTAGATAGGAATTGTTCTACTCTA
>NW_027187400.1:17244470-17257485 GCF_028583685.1 Petaurus breviceps papuanus
CCAATTGCTGGAGTCAAAAAAGTAAAGAACCTTGGGAAAACCTTGGAATTTGTGATAAGCATATTGCTTGCCTTCTCAGTGAGTAGGGGAAGGACTGGAGGGAGGGAGAGAATTTGGAACTCAATTTATTTTAAAAGGGAAAAGAATGTTAGAAATAAATAACTGAACAGATAAATAAGGGGAAAAAATTGCATAAAAGGAAAAGAAAGTCAAATAGAGTCTGACATGTGCATTAGATTTTGAGAGGGAAAATTTCAAAAGGTTAAGTAAAAGAAGAGGTAGGATCCCATAGACTAAAATTCCAAATAGTCATCACTACTGGTTCCTTGTCAACTTGGAAAAAGATCTTCAGTGGCATTCACCGGAAGATCTGTGCATTGGATAGAAGGGTCATAGAGTCATAGATGTAGAGAGGGAAGGGATCTTAGAGGCCAGCTGATCCAACTCTCTATTTTATAGGTAGGAAAACTGAGGCCCAGAAAAATTAAATGATCTCCCATGAAGCCTTTCCCAACCCCTCTTATTTCTAGTGCCTTCCCTCTCTTAAGGGAATACACACACACACACACATATTTAACCCAAAGGAATATATGTGTATGTATATATATATATATGTGTGTGTGTGTGTGCATATATGTGTGTATGTGCATTTATATATTATATAAAATATATATATTTATGTGTGTATATATATATAATCTTGGAGTTTATGAGATAGATTTTTTTCTCTCTTCCCTACCTATTTATTCTATCATTTAGGAAAAAAACTAGAAAGACTCATATGAACTGATGCTGAGTGAGGGGAGCAGAACCAGGAGAACATTATACATAGTTACAGCCACATTGTGCGATGACTGACTTTGATAGACTTAGCTCTTCTCAGCAATACAAAGTTCTAAGACAACTCCAAAAGACTCATTTTGGAAAATGCTGTCCATATCCAGAGAAAGAATTATGGAGTCTGAATGCAGATCGAAGCATAACATTTGTTCTCTCTCTTTTTTATTTTCTTTTGTTTTGTTTCTTCTTTCTCATGGTTCATTCTATTGGTTATAATTCTTCTTTGCAACAAGACTAACGTGAAAATATGTTTGATGTGAATGTATATGTAGAGCCTCTATCAGCTTGCATGCTGTCTTGGGAAAGGGGGAGAAAATTTAAAACTCAAAAGCTTGTGGAACTGAATGTTGCAAACTAAAAATAAATTAATTTTTTTTAAAAACCTGGGACGATTAACTCTTTTGCCCCATGTAGTTTCATTTATGATTTCTTGAAATACAGAACTGAAAAACCAGGCTTTGATGAAGCCCACTGGGATTCAGATGGAACTACTTGACCATGCCTTAAACTCAGATCACTCTCGCTCTCACTTGATTGGGCAACAACAGGTTCTGTTGGTCATTGTTTGGATTTTGATGGTTCAGAATGACTGTAAATAGCAATTGTTTCTGTTCTGGCCAGAAATCTTGAGGGTCTTCCTGTCCCAGATTGATTTTTTTTTTTTTTTGGAGTAGGTAAAAGAGGCCATTTTTTGTCTCATTTCTTACCTAGCCTTAATCATTGAATGGGTGTTGCCTTAGACAAACAGACCTGGGAAAAACCTTAGCTTAAAAAGGCCAAGGTCTCCCATTTCCCCCTTCCCCCCCAGGCCATCTCCAGTTTTCCTGATCTATGTCTCACCACTGGGTCCAGATGGCTCTGGAGGAGAGAGCAAAGCTGGGGAATTTGCACAGTCCTGTCTCACTTAAATCCAATTCACTTGCATGCCAAGACACCACCTTCCTGATGTCATTTGTCCTCTTCAAGAACAAAGGACAGGCAACAATTTCCATTCATCCTGTGTATAACTTGCTTGTTCATACTTGTTTACTTTATTGTCTCCCCACATTAGATTGTGAACTTCTTGAGGCAGGGACTCTCTCTTCATATCCCCAGCACAATGCCTAGCACACAATAGGTCCTTATTAAATGTTCGTTGACTGACATGCCCAAAGCACACAGTTAGTAGCTGTGGCTACTGTAGAGGCCAGATCTGACTCTTGACTCTAGATGTAATGCTCTGATCAGTATCTGACACTGTGCTTTTTAGTCTATATATAATGACAGCTCAAGATACAGCCAGCTGGAGAAGGAAATAGCAAACCACTCCATTAGCTTTCCCAAGAAAACCCCAAAAGTGGTCATAAAGAATTAGGCACAACTGAAACAACTTGATGATGACAACAACAAAGGTATAGATAATATATTTTTCAATTTTGCAGATGACATTAATTTGGGATGGATATCTAATACATTGATCGAGAGTGTCAGAATTTGAAAAGCTAGGACACTGAGGCCAAATTTAACCAGATTAAACATTATTTAAAAAGGCTTATTTTGGGGTTCCAAAGATTGACTTGGCAAAAACAAGATGGAGGTGACATGGGAAGACAGTACTTATTCTTAAAAGTCTCTGAGGATGTGAGTAGACTACAAGTTCATCATGAGTCAACAGTATGACTTGGCTGCCAAAAGTCTAGTTCAATCTTAGACTGCATTCAAAAAGATATACAGAATTGTAAACGCACCCAGGACAAATGCAGTTGGAGGTAGGCTGACTTCAGAGGCATAGAAGTGTCATAGATCATTGAAAATCATAGTCAGAGCTAGAAGGGACCTTATTTTAGAGATGAGGAAACTGAGGCTCAGAGAGGTTAGGCTTACCCAGAGTCACACAGCTAGTTTCCAACACAGAATTCAAACCCATATTTTCTTGACACCAAATCCAGCCCTATTGCCATTATACCATGCTGACTATCTCCACTGTCCCTTCCCTCTCCATGACACCATGCTGCCTATTGCCCCATCTTCTCTGCCCCCACCATAGAGGCCAGTTCTGACAAAGATTCTCACACCTGGAGAGATTCAAGGAGATGGCTGTACCTCCCACATCATGCGGCAAGGGTCAGAAGAAAAAAGTAGGGAAGCACCACCTACAGGAAGGATGTGTGGATATAACGACATGCCCAGACATCCCTGTCTTAAAGAAGAACCCTATATATAATGTGCTAGTTATTTATGGCTGCATAGCCAGATGTGTAGTATTAGGAAGCTTGTAGTCCCATGGTGCTCTGCTCAGGTCAGACCAATTCAAGAGTATTGTACTCTATTCTGGGCACCACATTTTAGCAAGACCTTTGGTATGCAATCCACTGGTGGGCCACCAAGATAGTCAAAGTCCTCAAGACCTGGCCATTGGAAGATCAATTGAAGAAACCAGGAATGTTTGACCCGGAAAAGAGAAAACTCAGAGCGTAGAGACTGGAAGTGAAAATAAACGCTTAGTTCAAGTATTTGAAAGACTGATGGGGGTGGGAAGAAAGTTAGTCTTACTCTGCTTGGCTCCAGAGGGCAAAACCTGGCGCAATGACTAGGAATTGTAAAAGGGCAGATTTAGGCTGGATATCAGGCCAGCCTTCCAAACAAAAGGACATAATGAGTCCCCTAACACTAGGATACTTTAAGCAGAACTTGAGGGATCATTTCTTCAGTATGTTGGAGGGGAGTTTTTCATTTCGTTATGGGTTATGGCTCCAAGAATTCTTGTCACTGAGATTCTGTGAACATAGTGGGTAGTTAGGTGACTCAGTGAATAGAGTTTGGGGCCTGGAGTCAGAAAGACCTGAATTCAAATCCAGCCTCAGACATTTACTAGCTATATGACCCTGGGCAAATGGCTTAACCTCTGTTTGTCTCAGTTTCCTCATTTTTAAAATGGAGCTGATGATAATGGTATCTGCCTTGCGGGGTTGTCATGAGGGTTAAGTGTTATAATAATTGCAAAGTGCTTAGCAGAAGGAGTGTACATAGTAAGCACTATATAAATAATAGCTATGATTATTACCATACAGAACTGTATCTCTAGGAGGTTACTAACAGGGAAGGAAAAGATCTATCTGTTCAAAATATTCCTGACAGCACTTAGAATAAAAACCACAAAAAACCCCGCTCAAACAAACCATATACTAATAATGCTAATATTAATAATGAGAATAGCTAACACTATGTAGCATTTTAAGGTTTGCAAGGTACTTTCCATGTATCATTTCATTTGAGTCAGAGATCCATCAGCTGAGGAATGGTTGAACAAATTGTGGTGTATTCAACTCCACAAACATTTTTCAAACACCTAACAGGGGTGGGGTTCCTGTGGCCAAAGCCACGTGGTCTTGAGGCTGCAGGTTCCCCACCCCTGTCAGGATGGTGTACCAGGCTTTGAAGATAGAGAGGAAAAAAATTAAACCATTACTGTTCTCAAAGAGCTTATGTTCTACCGGATCAGAGAGGGAGGGCAATGATACATACAATTAAGTTAAGCTCAGACAAGTCAATTAAAAGTATCTACAAAGTAATACATAGCAATTTTATTAGGTAGAAGGTACTAAGGACTGGGGGTGGGAGGAGGGCAGAAATGACTCCTATACAAGGCTATACTTGAACTTTGCTTTAAGAGAAGGTATGGGTCCTAACAGGTAGGGGAGGCTAGGGGACTATAAGATAATGATGGGCAGCCAGATGCTGCCATAGTGCATGCAGCACTGGCCTGTAGTCAGGAAGATTCATCTTCCTAAGTTCAAATCTGGCCTCAGACAGTTACTAGCTGTGTGATCCTGGGCAAGTCACTAAACTCTGTTTGCCTCAGTTTCCTCCTCTGTAAAATGATCTAGGGAAGGAAATGGTGACCCATTCCAGTATATTTGCCAAGAAAACCCCAAATGGGGTCACGGAGTCAGACACAACAGAACAATAACAATAAAGATAATGATGGTCTTCAAGAAGTTGAAGAAATATGGGAAGATTTCTATGACAAGCAGAGGGAAATGAAACCAGAAGCACAATGTGCCTGGTGACCAGCCACTTTGTTACAAGCAACTAAGACATCAGCTAACCTAAAAGGATTGTGAAAAGCAGGAGAACGTGGGTGCCTGTGCTTACGTTACGGTGAACATCCACCCCTCTTGGGTGCAGTCATTTATAAGCTCTTGGATTTTCGACATTTCATCTTGTAAGCTCTTTTCTTTTGTTCTTCTTTGTCTTACTGCCATCCCTGGATTCCTTTAAGTCCCAACTAGAATCCCATCTGTTTCATGAAACCTTCCCAACCCCTCTTGATTCTAGCAAGGGTGGGGAACCTGCAGCCTCAAAGCCACACGTGGCCTTCTAGGTGCTTGGGTGCTGCCTTTTGACTCAGTCCAAGTTTTACAGAACAAACTCTCTTATGAAGAGGATTCGTTCTAAGAAGTTTGGATTCAGTCGAAGGGCTGCACTTGAGGACCTAGAGGGCCTCATATGCTTTTGAGGCCTCAGGTTACCCACCACTGTCTAGTGCCTTCCCTCTCTTAATTATCTCCTATTTATCCCGGATATAACTTGCTCTGTATTTATTTGTTTGCACGTCCTCGTCCCCATCAGACCTCAAATTCTTTGAAGTCAGGGACTGTCTTTTGCCTTTTTTTTTTAATCCCTAGCACTTAACACAGTGTCTGGCATATAGTAGGGCTTTAATAAATATTGATTGATTGATATACCTGATCACCTATACTTATCTCCCCTTCTCCAAAAAAAGCTAAAAACAAAATTAAAAACAAAAACAAAAAAAAATTTTTAAAGAGTGCTGGGGCAGCTAGGTAGCCCAGTGAATAGAGCACTGGTCCTTGAGTCAGGAGGACCTGAGTTCAATCCGGCCTCAGACACTTGACACACTTACTAGCCATGTGACTTTGGGCAAGTCACTTAACCCCAGATGCCCTCCAAAAAGCCACACAAAAAAGAGTGCTCCAAAGTCCCAAGGTTTCCTCTTCAATGTCTGTGTGACCTTATACAAATCACTTCTCTCTGGGCCTCAGTTTCCTTAGTTTAAAAATAAGAGGGTCCTTTGATTCTTAGAATTAGGTTATCTCTTAAGTCCTTTCCTGTGATCTTCTGAAATGATAATCAGCTGGCAAGACAGAGAAAGAGGTGGCCTTGTCAGTACCATGGTGCCCAAATCTGTAACCACGGCCAGCTCAGACAGTTGCCTTGCCCAGTTCTTCCTAAGCCAGGCTTTGGAAGTCTTTGATGTCAGAGCCTCATTTATTCAGGACTGGCGCAGAGTTCCTGCCTGAAAATAGACTTGGAGAAGAGGCTAAGTGTGGGAAAAGAGAATGTAAAAACCATAAGGCATCAGAACTCAGATCAACAAATGGAGCCAATTTTGACTCTGAGAGGATTGTCAATGAAGTACGCCTCTTTCCTCTTGATATATGGGTAGTGTACTCCAGTGCAGAATGAGGTACATCCTGTCAGACATGACCAATAGGTCCATTTTAAAAAAATTAACCGTGCCCCTTTATTATGACACAAAGTTCTACAGGTTGTCCCTAAAGTCTGGACACAAAGAAAATCTCATTAACTATGCATATTTTCAAGAAAAGAAATGAATGAAATTTTCAACAACATTTTATTTAATTAGCATAAAGGAGATTTCATAGGAAGACATAGGAGACATTTAGGAAATCTCATTAATTAATTAAATTAAATTAATCTCATTAATATGGAAAATAGTTCCCAGTAGCTACTGAAAGCTTTTATTCCATATGAAATTGTCATGGCTAAAATCTATGCTACTTAAATAAAATGTTGTTGCAAATTTCATATTTCTTGAAAATATGCATAGTTAATGAGATTTCCTATGTGTCCAGACTTTAGGGACTCCCTATATTACCAAATAATGAAAATGTTGACAATGTACTGAAAAATGACACTTGTAAAAAAATCAGTAAAAATATTTAAACACCAAATAAAAGCAATTCCATTACTGTGTATATAGTCAGTCAACAAACATTTATTAGATATACTCCATGCCAGGAGCTCTGTTAAGCTCTACAGATGCACAAAAGGCAGAAAATAGCCCCTGCTCTTGAGGAGCTCATGGTCTGATGGGAAAGACAGTGTACAAATCATAAAAATATGTACAGAAGAAATTGGAGATAATCTTGGAGGGGAGGAACTAACATCAAAGGATATCTGGAAAGATTTCTTCTAGGAGGTGGGATTTTATTTGGCCCTTGAATGAAGCCAGGGAGGTAGAGATGGAGAGGGAGAGAGTTCCAAGAACTTTGCCTAGCTTACTTAGAGTCCAGATACCTGAGTTCAAACCCCAGCTCTGACTCCTCTAGGAGTACAACTATGGGCAAATAATTTCACCTCTCTTGACCCCAATCAACAGGAAAATTGGAATAATAATACTTGCTCTATGTAACAATGTTATCATGAAGAAAAACATTTTCTAAACTCCAAAGGCTATGAAAACACGAGATGTGGTTATTATCTGTAGTCTGTAGACCATCCTCCTGCCCCCGTATCCTTGACCGCCGGCCTTCCCAAGTCTACTTCCTGGGGAAAGTGAGGAGGACAGAATGAAATAAACAGAACAAAAAGAACGATGTACATAGTAACTAAGTAACCCTTATGTCAAAAGCTTATCCTATAGTTTATAGAAATATAGACATTGTTACTGTATCTTTAAAGACATAGAAGCCAGGAGTTACAGTTGTAACTGCCTTGCTATGAGGTACCTCTCCCTATGAATCCAAAAGGATAGGTATGCTATTTTTACTCTGTGAGGATCTATGGGATAAACTTTGAAGAAGACAGAAAGAAAGCAGGTAAGGAGAAACTTCTTTCCAATGAGGACTATTAACCATTATTTTGTATTTCTTTTTCTTTTTTAAATACTATTTATTTATTTTAATTTTTTTTTTCCTTTTTTGGAGGGCAGTTGGGGTTAAGTGACTTGCCCAAAGTCACATGGCTAGTAAGCGTGTCAAGTGTCTGAGGTCGGATTTGAACTCAGGTCCTCCTGATGCCAGGGCCAGTGCTCTATTCACTACACCACCTAGCCACCCCAATATTATTTATTTTTAAGTTTCTTTTTTTTTTAATTTTGTGTTCTAAATTCTCTCCCTCCCTCCTACCCCTTCCCCACTCACTGAGGAGGCAAATTAAATAATATCCATTAATTATACATGTGAAATCACATAAAACATATTTCTATATTAGTCGTATTGCCAAAAAGGGGAGAAATTCATATTTCCATGTTCAGTCAGAGTTCATCAGTTCTCTCTCTGAAGGCAGAGAGCATTTTTTCCTCATGAGACCTTGGGAATTATCTTGGATCATTGGACTGATCAGAGCAGGCAAATCTTTCACAGTTGAGAATCATTACAACATGGCTGCTACTACCAATGATGATCTCTCAGGTCTTCTCACTTCACTTTGCATCAGTTCACACAGATCTTGCCATGTTTGTTTTTCCTGAAATGTGGACACATTTTTCTAAGGAGAGTTTTAGGAAGAATCTGTGAGGAATTAGCAATGTATCCTGGAAAAAAAATATCTTCTAAATGGCTAAAGAGAAGACAGAGGAAAAGAATTAATAAAACTTACCCCCAGAAAAATTGAAATAACTCCCTTTCTTGAATAAATATATGGAGGATTCTTTTGGGGGAGGGGTTTTTTTTGGAGGGGGGAAGGCAGGGCAATTGGGGTTAAGTGACTTGCCCAAGGTCACACAGCTAGTAACTGTCAAGCGTTTGAGGCTGGATTTGAACTCAGGTCCTCCTGACTCCAGGGCAGGTGCTCTGGTCATTTCACCACCTAGCTGCCCCATGAAGAATATTCTTGAGAAACCTTAATCGGTATCTGAAGTGAACTGAATGGCGACATTGTGTCACTGGAAATAATGTTATATAACTATATATACATATATAATTATATACATATATAATTATATAGAAAAACTATGAACATATATATAACTATATATTAAAAACTATATACGTATATATATAACTATATATCTGATGTTATAATGAGTGCTTAAATTGACTCTGGCTGTTACCTTTCTCATAGCCAAAATATTATAATTACCAATATCTTTGTGTTATTACTTGTAACATTTTTCACAAATTATAGATACAGCAATTATATTTATTTAATCATAAGGAATTTGGTATAAAGAGATATGAGCAATTACTACTGGAAAAAGAAGTTCCTTCAGCTTATTCAATAAATAATATTTAAGTGTGGTCAGGGTTCAATCCAACTAATTAATTAATGAGAGAGAGGCTGTCATTTTACTAATTCTAAATAAAATAGCCAGACATACTCCTGGGTTACTCTAGAGTAAGGGTGGGGAACCTGTGACCTTGCCCCTCTAGGTTCTCAAGTGTGGCTCTTTGACTAAGTCCAAACTTCACAGAACAAATCCCCTAGAGGGCCACAGGTTCCCCTCCCCTGCTCTAGAGCTTGGGACAAAGTTAATTTTGGGAATGTGTCTAATAGTAAAGTGAAGAAAGAGCCTACAGGTGAGTATTGTTAATGGTGGAGATCTGGCTGCAATTTCAAGAGCGTAAATGTAAAAAGTCCTAAAAGTGACTCCAACTTAGATGTTGGGGGCCCTCCATTCCCATTTGGAGCAGTTTTAGAAGAACATTTGATTTCAAGTCAGAAGACCTGGGTTCAAATCCTCAGCAGTCATCTCACCTCTGAGTTTCAGGTCACTCATCAGAGTCAATGGCACTCATACTATCTGCCTCACAAGAGTCAACAAATTCATAGGCTAGAAGGTACCATAGGGTCATCTAGCCCACTCCTCTCATTCTATAGATGAGGAAATAGAAATCATTTGCCCAAGGTCACAAAAATAGTAAAAGGCAGAGTCAAGATTGGGACACAGGTCCTTTTGATGGAATCCTAATAAAGCTGCCCCCAGCCCCAATATTCTAACTTCCTTATGGGCCCCACTGAACATCAGACCCACTGCCCCTACCTAACCACTCACCCCATCCCTCCCCCCACCAACACTCTCAATATCCTAACTTCCTCATATATGCCTCACTGCTCACTAGAACAACAGGTGTGTCCATGAACTCCTATTTCTCACAGAACAGCAGGCATGTGCATGTGATGGGATCCCAACCACTGCCTCTAGCTAGCCATTGTCCCCAGACCCAGTCCTCATATTTCCCACAGAAACAACAGGTGTGTCCATGTATTCAACCACAACCACATCCATCTAGTCTCAAACAGGACCACAATACTCAGCCAATGAGAAAGCAGCACCACCAGGATGTCCAAGCAGGATGTGTACCCCAAAACAATAGAAGGGACTTTCCTTAAGTAGGCACCTGTGCAGTAACAGCAAAGAACTGACCTAGAGTAAACTTATGATGTAGAAAGGCTTATTCTATTATTATTATCATACATACGTACCCCACCCCCCACCTCAGCTAGGTCTTTCTGTATGCATTGTAGGTAATCGTATATACAGTTCCACTATGACTGGGAGCCCTCCCCATTACCTAATCCCTTAACAAACCCCCACTGCCTTTTTAATATTCACAATTTCTGTTATGCAATTGCATCTTTACCCTATAAAAATCCATCTTTCTCTCTCTGAAGTTGCTGGTTCCTCTTGGAACTTAGCCCGCTTCATGAGAGACGTCAATTTCAGTAAATGCCTGCACTTGGATTAGAGGTGGTCTGACTGAATTCTCTGAGATGGCTCCACAATACATCATGAAACCTCAATGGTTTTTGGCCCTGGGTGGGCGGAGCCTAAACCCCAACTCTTGGACTATAAATCCAGTCCTCTTTCCACTGGACTGTGCTTCATCTCAAAAATCATTTATTGAGATATTTATTAAATGCCTCACCGTCCTAGGGCCCTGAAACTAGCAATGGGGGAGACAAAGGTAAAACACAAAATAGTGACAGCAAGAATTCATAAGGTACATTAAGGCTGATCCTTGTAACAACCCACTAAGGTAGGTGTTATCATTGTTTTAAGGTAGTTAACTTGCCTGGTCACTTGTCAACCATCTGAGGCAGAATTCAAATTCAAGATTTGGATGAAACTTCATGAAACTTACAAACCTTGGAACACTGTGTAAATGAGTTAGAATAATAATGATGAGGTCCTGCCATCTCCCTGTTTGGCTTCCGAAGACCCTGCTGCCGCCACCCAGTCCCAGCCAGGTGTTCCAGCAACCGATAAGCTGGAGGGTTTCTTTAGGGCCCAGGGGGCCCAATGAGACAGAGGCCTGCAATGGTTGTCCAGGCCCTTCCCTTTGGGACTATATCTGCATGCAACACCATGAGATGAAAGACTGTTGATTAGTCACAGATACATAAACCACACCAGCCCCTAAGCTCGGGATGCTGGTGTTAATAATACCTTAAAACTTTAGCTACACCTGGGATTACTTCTGGGACCGAAGCCTGTTCTAGGGCAAGGCAGGGCAGGGCCAGGCTTGGCCAGCTCTCTGCCTGGAATCATATCAGCAGCTCTTCTTGGAAGCCTATACTACCAGGAGAGGGGGACACTGCCGTGCCTGAAGAGAGCAACTCACTGAGAGGGTGCTGGGGCCTGGGTCCCAGGGACCACAGATGGACCACATAGTCTCAGAGACAGAAGGGACCTCAGAGCCCATCTTGTCCCACCTGGAACTGAAACCTTCTCTGCCATTGTGACAAGTGGTACCAGTCCTCTGATGCAAACTAAAGTGTGTGAGAGGCTTTGGGCACATCACAATACCTCCCTGACCTCAGTTTCCTTATATGTAAATGAAGGCAATATATCAGATAGCCTTTGTAGGCCTAACTCTAGATCTATGCTCTTATGATTCTATGATTGTACTATCTGACAGTCTTTACTCAAATTCCTCTAATGGGCAACCCAGGTAGAAGACCCTGGGACTGGTGCATAGGAGACCTGGTTGTAGCTCCAGATCTGACTTTAGCATACTTATATGACCTTGGAAAAACCACTTCCCTTCTCACAGTTTAATAGGGAGAGAAGACACGTGAAGAGATACAAAATGATGCAGGATACGGCAATGGAAAGGTATAAGCAAAGTGTTGTCCATCAGTCAGTCAATGAGCACTATTTATTAAATGCTCTCTAAGGTCTAATGAGAAAGTTCATCAGTGCCCCCCTGGGAGTCAGGGGAAGTCTCCTACAGGAGGTGACATGTTGGGTTTTAAAGGACAGGAAGGAGCTCACCAGGCAAATAGTGAAATGGGGACATTCCAGGCAAGGAGAGCCGTCCATGAGCAAAGACACATAGGTTGAAAAGCTCCGAATAGTTGCTTTTTGGAGGATGGTTAGGTACAACCAGAGTTTGGCAAGAACATCCAGCCAGTACATGTCAGAGGCAGGAAGATAATGTAGGTCTTCCTGATTCCAAGGCCAACTCTCTACCCACTACTCCAAGACACCTCTCTGAGTTTATGCTTTTAATAAACTCCACAAACAATCTAGATGGGCAGGTCAATGATTTGGACAATGATTACCAATTTTCAGATGAGTCAACAGAGTCAGAAGAAATTTGCACAAGGTGTGCTACTCATGCTATAAGCAAAACCATGGAAAGGAGTCAAGGGTCCAACATCTCCATCTGTCTTGTTTCTATTTGTATCCCCAGCACTTAGTACAGAACTTGGCCCATAATAAGCATTTAACCAATACTTTATCTATCTGTCTGTCTGTCTGTCTGTCTGTCTATCTATCTCTATCCATAGCCGATGGAGATTTACTATTTACTAAGGGAAGATGAAACACTCCAAATCACTCCTTTTGACTTGTATGTGATGTTGCCACACTCTCCCCAGTTGTCCATTAACAAATTGGGTCAACATTTCCAATGAGGTGATCACCAACGTCTACAAGAGAATATAGGTGACAGATGGTAAGCTCAATCACCCCTGGAATTCCACCTCAGAGCACACTTCCACCGACACTGCAGTATCTTCTATGGACAACCATCTATCCGTATTATTATGGAAAAGGGAAGGGAAGGGAAAGGAAGGGGGGAAAGAATAGGAAGGGGAAAGGAAGGGAAGGAGAAGGGAAGAGGAAAGGAAGGGAAGAGGAAGGGAAGGGGAAGGAAGGGAAGGGGAAGGAAGGGGGAAAGAATGGGAAGGAGAAAGGAAG
>NW_027187400.1:17257495-17268269 GCF_028583685.1 Petaurus breviceps papuanus
GAAGGGAAGGGGAAGGAAGGGGGAAAGAATGGGAAGGAGAAAGGAAGGGAAGAGGAAGGGAAGAGGAAGGGAAGGGGAAGGAAGGGAAGGGGAAGGGAAGAGGAAAGGAAGGGAAGAGGAAGGGAAGGGGAAGGAAGGGAAGGGGAAGGAAGGGGGAAAGAATGGGAAGGAGAAAGGAAGGGAAGGGGAAGGAAGGGGGAAAGAATGGGAAGGAGAAAGGAAGGGAAGAGGAAGGGAAGAGAAGAGGAAGGGGAAGGTAAGGGAAAGGAAGGGGGGAAAGAATAGGAAGGGAAGAGAAGAGGAAGGGGAAGGGAAGGGGGAGGAAGGGGGGAAGAATAGGAAGGAGAAAGGAAGGAAAGTAGAAGGGAAGAGGAAGAGAAGAGGGAGGGGAAGGAAAGGATTTTCATAACACATTTACATAATTCACTAAATGTTGAGTTCAAAAAGTCCCAGATGATATTGTAGAAGGAGGAAGGGAAGGGAGTGAGGGGATTAACTCATACCTCCCCAGTTCCACCAGTATCCTAGCCCACAAATGTTGTATACCCTGAGCCTAACATTGTACTTTACACATAACCGGCATTCAATAAATGTTTATGAATGAATGACAAGATCTATATACCACACCAAAGCAGAAGATAAACAGTCATTGAATGTCAGAACTGGAAAGACCTTAGCACACAGAACAGCAGAGTTGGGAGGGACCCTAGAACAGAGAATGTTGGAGATGGGAGGAACTCTAGAACACAAAATATCAAAGCAAGAGGAGTAATCAGATCATAGATTTTGGGTTAGACTTGACTTTGGAAACCATTTAGTTCAACCTTCTCCTTTTATAGATTAGGAAACCGAGGCAAAAAAGGGTGAGGTGACTTTGCAGAGGTCACACAGCTAATAAATAAAGGTCTGAGGCAGGATGTGAACCCAGATCTTATAGTCCAGCAATCTGTCCATTATTGAAAGGCACCATTGACGCCTCTCAAACATACTATGTATTGGCTAGAAATCAAAACCAGGGCCAATTGTGATGCTGACTATTTTACCACCAGTGCATCTCCAATAAACAGGATCAGAGCTGGAAGAGAACTTAGAATATAACATATTGAACCTGGAAGGGACTTCAGAACAAAGAACATCAGAGCTTGAGGGACCTTAGAACACAGCATGTTAGAGCTGGAAGATGCTTTAAGACAGAAGATTAGAGCTAGAAGAAATAATAGATCATAGAATATCAGAGTTATTTCTACCTTAGAATATAGAATAATAGAGTTAAAAGGGGCCTTAGGACATAGAATATTAAAGCTAGAAGGGGCCTTGAGGTGGCTAGGTGGCGCAGTGATAAAGCAACGGCCTGAAGTCAGGAGGACCTGAAATCAAATCCGGCCTCAGATGCTTGACACACTTACTAGCCTTGTGACTTTGAGCAAGTCACTTAACCCCAATTACTCTCCAAAAAGCAAAAAAAAAAAAAAAAGCTAGAAGGGGCTTAGAACATAAAACATTAAAACTAGAAAGGGTCTTAGAACACAGAAGACCTAGAAGAAATCTTAGAACATAGAATGTCAGAATTGTCCCTACCTTAGAACATAAAATATTAGAGCTAGAAGGGGACTTGGGGATAGAATATTATACCTCGAAGGGGCCTTAGGATACATAATGTTGGTTTTCAGGATTGGAGGGTATGCTTGAGATCATCGACCTCAAACTCCCTAGTTACACGAAAGTAACTGTTGTGTTTTGTCCTTGATTTTTCAAGAGGACCAATGACATCACAGGGTAATGTCTTGACTCCTTAGTAAACTGGATTTAAGTGAGGCAGAGTTGCCCAAAGTTGACAGCCTCACTCTCCTTAAGTCTCAGAAGTCCAGTGGCAGGACAAAAGTCAAAACAACCTTGGCATCTTCGATACCTAACCAAGCTCTGAGCTCCACAGGGTCTGCTTCAGACACCTTTATGGACTTTGGAACAAATGGTTCTCCTCCACCCATTCTGCCTGGGGTGCATGCTTGAGGTAGACACCCCCCTAAATCACGGTTTGTAAGCCATCAGTTACCCTCAACCTGGTTTAGCCTGTCTGCCTAGATGGTTTACCGGGGTATGGCCGCTGCACGTGCTACAGATTTTTGGAACTGAGTGCCGAGTGGATTCCGAGGCAGCCCTGAAAGGGGTTCAGCAAGGCCTCCCACCAAAAGTGCTGATCCTCCCTAAACACCCCAAACATCTACATAAAAAGTGACTAAGGCTCAAAGAAAGAAAGCCTCTTGAATCACAAATCCTGAGTTTGAGACCTAACCCTGACAATACTTCCTAGTTCAATGTTCTTTCCACCATGCCTAGGGTAAAGCCTAGTGCAATTAGACTAATGTTTTTGGGGAATGATGATAATTAGGGTGACAATTATGACAGTGATGACCGTGACAACAACAGTGTCAACAGTAACGACACTTTAAGGTATACAAAGTACTTTCGTCACAACTACAGGAGGTAAGCAGAGTCATCCCCATTTCACAGACAGGAAAACCAAGACTTCAGGAGGTTCAGGGACTTCTCCAAGGCCTCCCAGCTAGTCAGTATCAGATATGGGATCTAAATCCATGTACCTCCTGCCTGGCAGTCCAGAGCTCCTTACAATCTATGACCAAAGTGTGAAACTGAAGAGAGTGATAGGGATCCCATCTTTCCAGGCCATCACAAAGGGAGGAGGAGACATCTATCAGTCAACAATCATTTATTAAGCACAAAGGGAGGAGAAGCCCATCCATCAATCAACAATTATTGATTAAGCACTTACCCTGTGCTAAGAACTGGAGATTAAAAGAAAAACAAAAAAACTGCCCCTTCCCTTGGGGAGCTTACATTCTAATGGGGGAGACCACATGCAAATAACTATGTACATACAGGATATATACAGAGTCAATAAAGTAAGTAGATAAATTACTCTCCAGAGGACAGGCATTAGCAACTGGGGAACTGGGAAAAAGACCTCTTGTGAAAGGGGGCATTTGATCTGAGTCTGGCAGAATGTTGAGTGAAGTAACAAGGTAGAGACAAAGGGTTGAGCATTCCAGGCATGAGAGACAAGCACTGCATAAGAGGAGGAAGGATACCTGCTTTTGCCACATTTCCTGTGTGACCTTGGGTGAGCTGCTTAACCTCTCTGAGCCTCACTTGTAAAATGGGGGTAGGTGAGCTACACGACTTCTACAATCTCTTCCAGCTCTAAGATGGAACGGAGATCACAAGGTTTTGAGAACTTCCCCTCTTCCTTCCTTCCTTCCTGTTGTTCTTGGGAAATAAATGGCAGGAGAGGTGCCTAGGATAACAACCCCCAATCTCCAGAGTTCTGACAGATAAGATCCATTGTCTCCAGCTGCTAGGTCCCTCTAGGTGACTATCTCCTGACCACCCTGAATTGTATCATCAATGGACAACCAGAGAAGGGAGGATTTACTGAGGAAAAAGGTAAAGAAGTCCAGAGAACCAAAGAAATTGTGAAATGCTGGTCAGAAAGCATTTATTAAACATTTGCTGGGTGAGCCAACCACTAAGCCTGCACATACAAAGAAAGGCAGAAATGTGGTCTCTGCCCTCAAGGAACTTACAGTCTAATGGGAGAGATAGTATGCAAACAACCATATAAGATATACATGGGGTAAATTGGGAGAAACCTCAGAGGAAAGTTATTGAACCCCCTGGACATGTTCCAGTATAGACTAAGGTATAACACTGTGCCCCAGTCAGATTGAACCTGGGCTGAAGGTCTCAAGGATCATAAGGGAAGAGCCCTTCAGGACTTAAAGGAAGTATTTCACATGTCTTTTAGCTCAATCTCAGAAGAAGAGGTCAGTGAGACAATGAATTCACCCAAGGAATAGACTGCCTCCACAACTCTGACCACAGTAACTTTGTCTCCAGTCAGTTATCTCCATAAAATCCAACCAGAGTCTGGTAAGAATGGTGCAGAACATCAGAAAACCTAAGTCCTAATCCGAGCATTTTCACTGAATCTGTGTGTTCACTAGAACATTTTCCTGAGCCTATTTCCTTAAATATGAGGAATATAGAGTAGGATTCTCTTTATCTCTGACATCCTGTGTTCTAAGGACCTTCCCAGCTCTGACATTCTGTATTCTAAGGGCCCTCCCAGCTCTGACATCCTGGGTTCTAAGTTGACATTCTGTGCTCTAGGATCTCCTCTCAGCTTTGATACCCTCAGTTCTAAAGTCAGCTCTGACAGCCTATGGTTCTATGAAATGTTTATCCAAAACACAGGAAGAAGAGAGTGAGTGAGTGACTCCTGGGTCAAAGTCACATACTTAGACAGGGCAGGCCTTTGGAGGACACATTCACCCTCTGCCATTTAGTCCAGAAAAGCTTCCTGGAAGAGTGAGTTGGGTTTTGTTCTTTGAGGTGGAATAACAGCTTTGCAAGGCTGCTTGGGGAACCTCCCCTGTACACTGGGAAGTGAAGCAGTTTTCCTAAGCCAAAGGAGGCCAGGCCAGGCCCAGTTCTAAGAGGAAGGGAGGGAGGCCAAGTCCTTAAGAGGCTTTTACACTGAAAATGAGGAGCCTGACTCTGATGGCATTTCCCCTAAGGGCCAAGTACTGCTGCTGCTGCTGCTGCTGTCTATCCTTGGGTCTAGAAGAGAACCATGGGCCATCACCAAGGCCAGGTGAAGAGAGCCCCACCCCTGCCCCTGACTCTTTTGAGGAACTTGGGCTCTTTCTTGTCTTCCTGAAGTTTCCTCCCCATCACCAGCAGACCACTGCAGTCCTCTCCAGCCCCAAAATTGGAAAGTCCTTTCTGTGGGGCTCAACTTTCCTTATCAACTTGGGCCTCCAGCATCAGTGATTGGAGCATAGACTTTTATTACTGCAATATTGAATGGTTTGCCTTGGATTCAAATAGACATCATTCAGTCATTTTTGAGATTTTATCTCTGTCAAATACCGAAATAAATCAAACTCATTAATGGAGGAATTACACATCTTTAATCAAGACAACAGGGTAGCAGGTATGCCACCCTGGGGGGTGTCCCACCAGTAAACTCACAAGAAAAGGTCCTTATACTTTTAGGAGAAAAGGAGGAGAGAGTCACGTTAGATAGAGACCTGGTCACCTGATGCCAGTCACCCTCAGCAATCCAAGCAAGGAAAACTACTTCATTCTGACTGTTTTGCCCTTCATACCATGAATCCCAATGGAAGGGGGCAAAGACATTAGAAGCTGAGATCCACCTCAAGCTAGGTTCCTCTTCAAGGTAAAATCTCTGGGTGGGGAGACTTAGGGTGTGATTCAGCTCGACTTAATCAAGACCAAATGTCCTAAGAATAGGACATTACTGAAATTCCGATGTTACTAAGATCATTTAAAAAGAATGACAGGTAATATTACAATTGACACTAACAATTTCTGTCATGATATTAACAACTTTTCTGTCCCTGCTGCTTTTTTTATTGACTATGAGGGCTACTTCATTTCTTCTAAGGAATTCTCTCCCACACTATTATATGTAGTGATCATCTGAATAAAACCCACCCATTCCTGTCCACTTAAGTAAGTTCACTGACACCCAAGATGCTGATGTTGAATCTTTCCATCTTTGCTGGCCCACATGCAGCTTACCTTGGTTCACAGATGTTACATTTCATTACATTCTATGCAATAGCGTCAGACTTTCCTTTTGGCACCAGAAGCACCCACAGCTGAGATTCCTTTTGGTTTGGGCCCAGCCACTTCATTAGTCCTGGAGCCCCTTGTGGTTGTCCTCTGTTCCTCCCCAGTAGCATGCTGGACACCTTCCCACCTGAGGGGCTCATCTTCCAAGTGTCATCTTTTTTTAAAAATCATTTTAATACTCTTCACGGGATTTTCTTGGCAAAAATACTGGAGTGCTTTGGCATTTCCTTCTCCAATGGATCACCTTTTGTTAGAACTCTCCACTATGTCCTATCCATCATGGGTACCCTGCATGGCATAGCTCAGAGTTCCACTGAGCTACACAGATCCTTCCACCATGACAAGGTCGTGATCGCCAGGGTAGGGGAAAGGGGGGCGTGCAGGGAACTATGCATGAGGAACAGTAAATAGACCAGTTTTGCTGAATGGCAGTAAATGTGGAAAGGAGTGATAAAAGCTCGAAATTTTGTTGGAGTCAAGTTATGAAAAGTAACAAATGCTTTAAATCTGTGAGATACCATTGGAGAGGCAGCAGAATGTGGCAGAATGAATGGAGGTCCAGCATCAGAGTTAGGAAGACTGGCTATCCCAGTCCTGACTCCAGAAGGGACTAACTGTGTGACCCCAGGCAAGCTGCTTGATCTCTCAATGCCTCCAGCAACTCTCCAAGATTGGAAGTTGCTTGACCTGGTGGCCATCTATGTTGGGAGAAGGAGAATTCCTCAACTCAAGCTCCTTATTCTCATGAAATCACAAGTCCAGTAAAAAAAAAATTTATGTGTGTGTATATATATATACATATGTGTATACATATGTATATATATGCTTTTGGTATCTTTTATATATATACTTTTTTGTATGCTTTTTAATGAATCTATATGTTGTTATTCAGTCGTGTCTGATTCTTTGTGACCGTGTGTACTGTATCATGCCAATACTGTTCATAGAGTTTTTCTGATAAAGATACTATAGTAGTTTGACATTTCCATTGTCCACTGGATTCAAGCAGAAGGTAAGTGACTTGCCCAGGGTCACACACAGCTATTAAGTGTCTGAGGCATATTTGAACTCAGGTCTTCCTGACTCCAGGTTCATCTATTGGACCTATCTACTGAGTCTTTTAATGGCCTCTGTATCTATATGTACACATGTACATATATTATACATATACATGTATATGTGTGTGCAGATGTATGCTCTATGTGTTTATGCATCATAAGTGTGTGTGTATATATGGGGAGAGAGACAGAGGAGGGAGACAGAGACAGAGAGACAGGAAAAGAGAAGAGAAGAGAGAAATAGAGAGAGGAAGAGAGAGAGGAGAGGGGGAGAAAAAGACAGAGAAGGAGAGAAAGGGAGACAGAGGAGAGAGAGAACAGGAGAGAGACAGAGAAAGAGAAAGAGAGAGAGAAAGAGATTCTCACAAGGCTTTAATTCTGTTTATAACAATTAATCTCTGTGAATCCAGATTCTCATTCCTGCTCTTAATCAAATTCAGAGCAAGAAACAATCTTTAGGCTTGATATGATCTGTGGGAATCTCTTTCAAAAAACTGTTCTACGAATAAACTGTTGGATGGCAAGAAAAAGAATTAGGGTCTCACTAATTTATTTGTGTTCTGACAAATATCTAATAACTTTATAATACTAAAATTATCTACCAAATAAAGTTTCTTTCATGAAAAAATCATTAATTTATTTTATTTATGTGTACATGCATGGTAAACTCCAAAATTTATTTCCATTCCTATTAAACAGAGGCAATGAGAAGGGCTACTGAAAACTAAGGGATATGGGGATGGATAAAGATTCACTACAACCCTTTCACTTTACAGATGAGGAAACTGAGGCCATTGAGGTTAATGGACCTGCCCAAGGTCACAAGGCAATGATTAGCAGAGCCAGGATTTGAACTCAGGGCCTCTAATCAATGAAGGTCAATGCCTTCCTTGCAACTTGCAGCCTTAGAGAATTGACAGGGGCACTGAGAAATTAATTTGATTTGATTTGCCAGACACTATGCTAAGCACTTTTCAAATATTCTCATTTGATTATCAAGAGGGAGGTGCTGTTATTAGTCCCATTTTACAATTGAGGAAACTGAGGCAGAGGTTAAGTGACTTTCCAAGGGACACACAGCTGTTAAGTTCCTAAGGCAGGATTTGAACTCAGGTCTTCCTGACTTAAGCCCAACATTCTATCCACTGAGCTACCTAGCTTTTTCTAGTGAGAGGCAGGACTTGAATTATCATCTCATAATACAATTCACTGTGACTCTGTGGGACCAAGTTTCCTCACCTAGTAAATGACAGGGTTAAATAATTTCATCTCTAAAGTCACTTCCAATTCTGAATCGTATGATACAGCACATGGGTAAATACATAAATGTATGTGGATGTCTTTGTATCTAAGTTTGCTAGTGTAAGCGTAGGTGAATGTCTCTGTGACTTTGTATGAGTAGATAAACATGTGTATGAATGGGTGTGTGTGTATGTGCATGCACGTGTATTTGTGTATATATACCATCTGGACTGGTTAGGTCAGTGGTTAGACCCCAGTATCGATGAGACTGAGGTTGTGGGTTTTGGTTCTATAGGGTCAATAACCTTTGCACAAAAAGATGCTCTGTTCCCTGGTCACAAATAATAGTCTCATACCCTGACAGATGAGTCTCAAATGTATGCCTCTGATCACAAGGGAGACCCATGGAGATGGAGAACATTCAGTGCAGCCCATCCTCAGTGGTGAGAAAACAACTCAGAGAAGACACCTGGAGATGCTTGGTCAGGAGCATATGTCTCCCGTTCAGAGAAATGAGTGGATGGGGTGGTATACAGTCAATACCCAACCCTCATCTCCCGTCACGCCCTAGGCTCATCAGGTCATAGATCTAGAGCTGCAATGGTCCTGAGAAGTCATTCAGCCCATTTTACAGATGAGGAAATTGAGACCATGAGAGCTGAAGTCACTGCGATGTAGCACAGCTGGACTTTGAATTCAAGTCTTCCAAAATGGTCTTTCTTTTCCACCACAGGAGATCATAAACAATAATAATATTGATGTTGTTTAGTCTGTTTTTCAGTCATGTCCAATTCTGTGACCCTATTTGGGGTTTTCTTGACAGAGGTACTGCAGTGGTTTGCCATTTCCTTCTCCAGCTCATTTTACAGATGAGGAAACTGAGGTAAACAGTGACTTGGCCAGGGTCACACGGCTAGCAAATATTTGAGGCTGGATTTGAAGTCAGAAAGAAGAGTCTTCCTGACTCCAAGCCCTGAATCTGGCCACTGAACCACGTAACTGCCCCTGATAATAACGCTGGGGGCTCACATTTCTATAATACTTTTATGGATTACAAAGCACTCTCCTCACAAGATTAGGAAACAGACACCCTAAGAGGTTGTGATTTGCCATGGCCTCACCAACTTGTAAGTTTCTGAGGTTAGATTTGAACCCAAGCCTTGTGACTCTAGCACTCTGTCCACAACGACACCCTGCTCCCAAAGGCCATTTCTGACCCGAGTAACACATATGTCTGCTCTCTCCACAGTGGTCACCGAGATGGACAAGGTTCTATTTGACCACTGAAACAAACCCCATCTAGTAGGTAGGTTCAAGGTGTCTTAAAAGAGGAGAATATTATAACATAGAATGTCAGAGTTGGAAGAAACCCGACTAGAAATCTGACTTCAGATACTTACTTGCTGTGTGGGCCTGAGCAACTCACTTAATTGCTACATATCTCAGTTTTCCAATCTGTAAAATGGAGGTAATAGGAGCACTCACCTTGCAGGCTTGTTGTGAAGATGAAATGAGATATTGTTTGCAGAGTGTTTTGCAAATCTTTAAATGCTAGTTATGATTATTGTTACCATAGACTGTCAGAGCTGGGAGGGGCTTTAGAACATAAAATAATAATAATAATAGCATTTATATGGCACCTACTGTGTACCAGGCAGCATACTTAATACTTTTGCAGTTATTGCTTCATTTGATCTCCACAACAGCCCTGCAAGGTGAATGCTATTATGATCCTCTTTTTACAATTGAGGAAATGAAGGCGAGCAGAGGTAGAGTGACTTGCCCAGGATCACATGGTTAATAAGCGCATGAGGCAGGATTGGACTCAGATCTTCCCAACTCTAGGCCCAGTACTCTGTCTGCCGCCCTGGAAGGGACCTTAGGATACAGAATTCAGACCTGGATAGGACCCAAGGACAGAGAATGTCAGAACTAGGAAGAACTCTAAGACAGAATGTCATATCATTTTTCAGAGGAGGGAAGTGAGATCCAAGAGGAAAAATCACTTATGTAAGATCCCATAGCTAGGAAGTAACTGAGCAGACCCTAGAATCCTGGCCTCCTATACCCCATCCCTGGTCTCTTTCTATTATACTAGAATTCCAAAGAGTGGGACATGGACACACATCATAATACCTGCAATCTGGGAAAACTCTAGGTGCCATTTAGGCCAATGGAGTCTTAGGCTCCCTGAGAATCGTGGCCAGACGGCAATCTCAGCCTGCCATATTGGCCCTTAAGCGGCATTCCAGGGGCCTCAACAACAATGGTCAACGTCATATGAAGATCAGTTGAAAGAATTGGGATTGTTTATGCTGGAAAAAGAAGACTCAGGGGGACCCCTGAGTCACCTGAAAGGCTATCACATGAAGGAAGAATTCCATTTTTTCCATGGCCTCAGATGGCACAAAGTGAAAGAAGGTCCTAGAGGCAAATTAGGCCTTTTCTAAAAATCCAAGGTGTCTCTCCAACACTGAATGGGCTGCCCTAGAAGGGGGTGGGCTCCCAGCCACTGGAGCTCTTCAGCAAAGCTTGAATCACCTTTGTCAGGCACATCATCCAGAGGGTTCCTGTCCAGCTGTGGGTTGAACCAGACGATCTTTAAGGCCTCTTCCAGCTCAGAAGGTCTATTACTGGTGTGACTGTGGCTTTGGCTTTTGGTTTCTCTTCTCTCAATGCCACCATTTCCTACTCCCCCCATCCTCTACCTCCTCAGTCAGATACATCAATACACACAGGGCATAACCAGAGAGAGGGAGCTTTCTGTAAAGGAGAATGTGACTACTTCCCTCCTC
>NW_027187400.1:17268279-17311314 GCF_028583685.1 Petaurus breviceps papuanus
CCTCCTCCAAGGTACATGGAGTTGGTGGTAAGGAATGAGGAGGGAAGATGGGAGGATGGGAAGAAGTTTGCTTAGCCCAGGACCCAACCTGTCTTCCTTTTGCCTAGCCTTCATTGGAGGCCTCCTTGGATCAGTATTGCCACCTGCTGGCAGCTGAGGGAGTGACAATGCCGAAAGACCAGCAGTTTCTATAAAGTTCATAAAGTGACACCTTACCGTGTTTCCCCGATAATAAGACCTATCCCGAAAATAAGCCCTCCCCTTACTGTGTAAGATTCCTCTAAAATAAGCCCTCCCCTGAAAATAAGCCCTATTGAGATTGCTACTGTAGTGAAGGTGATCCCCTGTGCTACACGCTACATTACGGTACCCTCTGTATGCACCGCCCCCCCCCCTGAAACGCACGCCGCGCTCTGAGCTGCATCCAATCAGAGCTGCAGCAGTGAGCGCCGTCATCCTGTTCTTCCCCAGTGATTTGCTTGCTGGTGCCATTGAGAGCAGTGCCGCGGAGGAGAGCTGAGGCAGGACAACATAAGCCCTCCCCTGAAAATAAGCCCTCTGGTGTTTTTCTTTCCAAAAAAATTAATAAGACAGTGTCTTATTATCGGGGAAACACGGTAGTTCCTTGCTTGGAAGGATAAGCATTCCCTGTCCTCAGGGAGGTCCGAGTCTGAGAGGGGAAGCATAATCCCCGCCCTCTGGGAGTTCCCCTAGATTAGAATGTCTAGTCCAACTCCTTTTTACAGATGTGGAAACTGAGGCCCAGGGAGGTTACCTGCCCTGCCCTAGGTCACACATGAAGTGGCAATGCCAAGATTTGACCTCGGGTCCTCTGTTACCAGATCTAAGGTTCTACCACTGCCCCACAGTACCTGGAGGACCAGCAGAGATGATGTAGAAGGGGAAGCCGTGCTCCTCAGCTCACCCCCACAAATGCTCTAATTCTGTTTCTCATACCTGTCCATTTCACCTTTTCGGCAACACCGGAATGACCACATCTAACCCTCAGGTATCCCTCAATCAGAGATAGGAAACATAGTCCTGGCCTATTGTCAGAAATTGTTTCCTACCAATTTGGTTCCTCAAGAAGCGTCTAGTTTGAGAGGGAGGTGGGATACACAACAAAAGCATACCCCCCCAAAAAAAAAAACCTCTTCGTCATTGGGAGCCCCTTCAGGAAAGGTCTGTGTGTGTGATTCAATGAAATACTGAGGTTTAGAGATGAGAGCCCCACATGCTTCCCCCTGGAAGCCTACCCATGATGCATCTAGTGAAGAGGGTGGGACCAGAGACTGAGGGGATGATGGAGCCATGGATGAAGCTAATCCAGAACATAGAGTCCAAGTAGAATGAGCCCACAGTCCTGCTAAGGAAGACGGCCCTCTGAAGCACTTGGGGCTACCAGGAGCATCCTTCATCTATAATACAGGGATGTGCCGCCACCTTGTGGTCGCTGCGCTGGAACAACCTAACCCCGACAGGAGTTTGCTACTCTTGATTTTAAATTAGGAGCTCAAAGATTCTTAGAACCAAACCATCCCAGAATCCCCTAGTTGGCCAAGAATTCAGTGGCCATCTAAGCCAGCTGATACCTCCCCAACAATGCCCTCACCCCCGTCCCTAACACTGAATTTAGCAGCTAAGGGGTCTGTGGTAACTGTAGAAAGAGCGGTTTGAGGGGGATTAGAACCAGATTAAAAGGGGTTTACAAGTAAGTGGGAGGTGAGGAGATAGCTGGAGGCAATGAGTGGACATGGCTTTTCTTGAAGTTTCCCTGTGAGAAGAACAAGCTTCTGTCTGACCACATCACTCTCATTCTATACCTTTGTAGAGAAGGTTTCTTGTCTACATTTCGAAATTAAATGTTTTATTAGAGATTTGACATTGAACACTAATAAAAACAATTCTGATTGTTTAATGGCAATTTATATTTAAGGTAATTGAGTCCAATGCATAAAGTATCATCTTTTTTTTCACATTTTTTTCTCTAAGTCCCTATCAAAACTCTCTTTTACTTCATCCTCCTTCATTTCTCTGCATATAGGATTATTATTCATGTGGGCTCCATTCTTCTGGCTCTGTGAGGGGATTTTTTCACTTTACTCCATAAATGTCTTTCCAGATTTCTTTGTAATCATCACTCCAGTTCATCTTGATTGCTTCATAGTATTCAGTGACATTATTGAACCACAAATTATTTAAACATTCCCCTATTACCGAGTAGTTAAATTAATTACGGTGTTTTTGTTTTGGGGGTTTTGTTTTGTTTGCAAATATATATATAATATTGCTCTGAAAAACTTTGGATAATGCCTTTTTTAAAAAAATGTACATTTTGCAACACTGCCAGGTTATATTACTTACAAAGAAATTATTGGGTTGAAATTATCTTTGTAAACTCTACTGTGTACTTCCTGACTGTTCTTCTGAATAATTCAAATTTGCTATTCTCCCAGAAATGAATGAGCATACCTCCTTTTCCACAGTTCCATCCACATTGAATTTTGTTGCTTTTCATTGTTTAATATCAATTCTATGGGTGCAGGGTAGTGCTTTAAAATTATTTCAATTTGCATCTTTTTTATTATTAGTGAGGTTCAGTATTTTTTCAAGTGGTTATTAACAATGCACATTTCCTCTTTTTAAAATGGTCTATTCACAGGTACAAACAACTCACAAAGGAAAATACTTTCTACATCCAGATAAAGAACTGATGGATTCTGAATGCAGATCAAAATATACTTTTTTCACTTTATTTTTTTCATGATTTTTTTCCTTTTCATCTGTTCCTTCTTTCACAACTGAGAAATATGTTTTACATAATTGCAAATATATAACCTTTATCAAATTGTTTAGCACTTTAAGAAGAGGGGAAGAGAGGGAGGGGGAGGGAGAAAAATTTAGAACTCAAAATCTTGTAAAAAAAATGAATACTAAAAATTGTCTTTACATATAATTGGGGGGAAATATAATACTATTAAAAGTAAAAATAAAAATGTCTATTAATATCTTTTGGTTACTTATCTGTTGTGGACAGGGGATTATTGCTGTGACTTTTCAACAGTTCTATATGTATTTTAAACATCAAGCTTTTCTCCCTTATATTTTCCACAAATATTTCTCACAGTTTGTGATTTTTCTTTTAATTATGTTTTAGTTGAACAGAAGTTGTTTTTAATTAAAGTCTAGATACAACTAACTTGTCCCCAGTCATTGCTTCTGATGGTTAAACTGAAAGAAACCATCTTCCCTCCACAACCAATTTTCCCATGCACAGTTGCTCAATAATGGATCCTTTCCTCAATTCGTAAGGTTTATCAAATTTATCTCTTGTATATATTTAGGTGACTTACTAGTGACTTGCCTAGGGTCACACATCTAGGAAGTGTCTGAGGCTGAATTTGAACTCAAGACTTCCCGATTCTAAAACCTAGAAAGACTTATATGAACTGATGCTGAGGGAGGGGAACAGAACCAGGAGAACACTGTACACAGTAGCAGCCACATTGTACAATGACTAACCTTGATAGACTTAGCTCTGCTCAGCAATGCAAGGATCTAAGACAATTCCAAAACTCATGATGGAAAATGCTGTCCACGTTTAGAGAAAGAACTACAATCTGAATGCAGACTGAAGCATACTATTTTCTCTCTCTATTTTGTTTTGTTTTGTTTCTTCTTTCTCGTGGTTCCTCCCATTGGTTCTAATTCTTCTTTATCATGTGACTAATGTGAAAATATGCTTAATATTAATGTATATGTAGAACCTATATCAGATTGTATGCTGTCTTGGGGAGGGGGAGAGGGAGGGAGGGGGATAAAATTTAAAACTCAAAAGCTTATGGAAGTGAATGTTGAAAACTAAAATTTAATTAATTTTGTTTTAAAAGACTTCCTGATTCTAGACCCAGATCTCTATCCACAACGCCGCCTAGTGACTAAAAAGACAAAACCAAGACAGACTGCCCTCCAGAAGCTTGCAGAGGAAGTTGCCCAGTGGCAGGTTTCAGCTTTGTATTCTGTAAGACAGGGCTTCCTAACCATAAGAGCTACCTCACAGTAGAATGACAAGTCAACAAAGATTTATTAAGCCCTTATTATGTGCCAAGCACTGGGAATATAAATGCAAATCACTTAACTTCTCTGGCCTCAGTTTAATCATCTGTAAAATGAAAGGATTAAATGGCCTTCTCCAGCTCTTAATTGATGATGCACATGCCCTCTGATCACTGGGAGTCTCCACAAGATGCTACCTACCACCCCTCTGGGGATGTTTTAGGACAGACTTGTGTTTTGGGTAGTAGACAGATGGCTTCTTAGATTCTTTCCATCTCTGAGAGTCTCTGATTCTATGTGGCTCTATGATTCCATTGGATCAGTGCCATTTCTCTCCGTAGAAAGAAACCCTGCTCTGAAGTCAGAAGACCCAGCTTAAAATCCCACTTCTGATGTTTACTACCTGTGCGGCCTTGGGCAAACCCCCCTGGGCCTCAGTTTCCCCTCTTTAAGATGAGGGATTTGAACTACATAGCCTCTGAGGTCCCTTCCAGAATGAAATCTATGGTCTCATGATTCTGTCCTCCTCCACACAGCACTCAGCATAAGACCATGTAGATAGAAGGTGCTCAGTAAATAAGGAAAAACCATTGAGAAGAAACCATCCAAGATGGGGCCATGTTGGCTGACCCCAGCAATGTCACTTAACCTTTATTTATGATGCAAGGATAAAAATCTGTCAAAACAAAAGAAAGCAACAGTGTGAGGGCAGTCTAGAGTACTAGACTTGGATACAGAGAACCTGGGTTTAAATCTTGACTCTGTTGCCAACTGGCTGTGTGACATGCATCAAATCATTTCAGCCTACCCAGCCTCTCTTTCCTCACCTCTAAAATGGGGACAATCACACTTGCATTGCCTATCTTACAGAGTTGTTGGGAAAAGTAATGATGGAAGAAAAAGATGGTCATCATCTAGTACCAGTGGAAAGACTGAGGGAGAAGGGGAAGGATTCTTGGGGAATGAGCTAGGGTTCAGAGAAGAATGGCTCTGGGCCAGGTCTGGGCTTCCTTGAAAAGACCAGTAACCTGAGTTCAAATCTAGCCTCAGAAACTTGATGCTTACTAACTGTGTGATCTTGGACAAGTCACTTAACTTCGATTGCTTTTATGAAATTTTTAAAAAGACAGGGAAACTTGTCCTTTGGTATTTCCCTTGAAGTCCTTAGGAAGGGGGTATATTCAATCTCCAGTCCCTTTTCCACACTCAAATCTCATATCAGGAGCATCCACTTCATCTATTTAATGACTTTCCCAAATTTGTCAGATCCTTGAAGATTCCTTTACTCTATGGCTAGCAGGAGTGAACATAAGATCACAGGATTTAGCTTTAAAAGGCCTAGTCCAACCTCCTCATTTTAGAAATAGGGCAAATGAGGTCCTAAGAGTGGCAGCTCCTGTCCAAGATCATTCTGGTAGTAACAAAGATGTGGCCGGAACCGGGTCTCCTTGCTTCCCCTTCACTAAAATACATTTCACTTATTTGAGTCTGTTTTCTTTTCCATAAAATCGTGATATTATGCAAAGTCAGGGGCTTGGGTGGCAGAATATCTGAGTATCATGATTGTGTCATTATGAACAAGTGATTTCCTCTTTGGGGGACTTAGAAAAAAATCACAATCATCCTGTGGGGATGAAATAAAGGAAGAAATTGGAAAAACTCAAAAAGCTTGTTACTATATATTTTTTTCTCTTTCCAACAAATTTCATCATAGTCCATGATGAAAGATATAGTCATGCAGCCAGTAACAGAGCATGGATTTCAAAGGCATCTTCCTCCCCCCTCCCCCCCCCCAGGAATAGTACTTGATAGCCATCATCTCTTTTACTTCTCCCAACAACCCTGTTAGGTAGGCAGTGAAAATGTGATTGTCCCCATTTTACAGATGAGGAAAGAGAGTCTGGGTGTGCTGAAATAATTCGATGGCTTCTAAGGGTTCCTTCCAACTCAGAGATTCTGGGAGACGGGTATGGAACATTGGTCCATTAGTGTGTTCCATTCGTTCTACCTATGAGGGTCACACTTCTGGGTCTATTAACATTCTAGGGTCACTGAGGCAACATTTGGGCTGTCCATCTGTTAGCCATCACTTTCACTACAAGACTGGTCTACTCTCTCCAGTTCTTTGTACCCTCAAAGAACATGGCACTTACACCTAAGGCATGTCATATTGGGTGACCTACTATAGTCTATTCATGCCTAACTGTGACGATTAAAAAGGCTAGAAAGACATCATTTCTGGGTAATTTAATCATTTTATTAATAAAGTCGATAGGTTATTTAAAAAAAGGATGGTCATTTGACCTCTCTCTTAGACCAAAGACAATCATGGCAGCAGGTTTCAGTTTATATAATGGGTGTTCAATGAGGGGCTGAGGGTAATATCAGTCACCCTTGGACAGAGAAATTCCCTCTATACTCAGACCACCCCAGCCTTAGGCTCTCTAGACCAAAGGATCTGTCTCTACCCAACCTTAGTGAAACACAATGGGCTTCCCTACCTTAGTTTAAATTGCTTATAAGGTTGGGTGGGGTCCGACCAAGATCAGAAGAGTTAATTCAGTCTCATTATCAGTAATATCCTTGAAGAGATGGAACTTCTTAAAATCAGGAATTGGGAAGGAGAGAACTCAGAATCTCCCCCAAGATATTGGTTATTAATAATCATTTCTCTCACATTACCTTCTGGGTCATCTGCAGTTCTGATTCTCCTGACATCCTGGCAATCCGTGATTCATAACCATCACCTGCAGAATACACATATTCAGAAGATAATCTTCCATATCAAGAATCAACTTGGAGTCACTAAAGATACTATGGAAATTTCCCCCAAATGACTTAACCCTAGTCTTCCCTCCTATTCGTTTCCAGTCCAGTCTGTTGTCTGCCATGACCATCCAAGCACTGAGGAACTAGGTTAATGGACTATCTATCCAACTGAATGTCATCAACTATATGTTAATCAGTAAACATTTATTTAATTATTCATTCATTCATTTATATTGTCTTTTTGGAGGGGGGAAGGCAGGGCAATTGGGGTTAAGTGACTTGCCCATGGTCACACAGCTAGAAAGTGTCAAGTGTCTGAGGCCAAATTTGAACTCAGGTCCTCCTGATTCCAGGGGTGGTACTCTATTCACTGTGCCACCTAACTGCCCCTAATAAACATTTACTAAGCACCTACTATGTGTTAAGACTGTGCTAAGAGAGAGGCCCAGATGACTACTCGGTGCACTGAGAGGCCTGGACAAGGCCTGGTCAACATGGCAGCAAGTTGATCCACCAACTGCAAGGGCCATTCCCAGGCCTATCACTGTAGAGCTGGGATTAGAAGGAGCTGGGTAAGAGACAAATGCAGGGCTCATGGCAGTGGCAGCAGCTACTCCTGGGACTACCAACCCACAGCCTGGAAATTTAAAAAGCACCTATCTGAACTTCCAGGGACCAGGATGGCAGAGTGCACCCAGGCTACTCCAGGCCTCTCCTCTGACCCTGAAAACACAGTAATTATTGCCCCAGAGCAAAATTTTAAATAGTAAAGGCTTGGGAACCCTAGAGGAAGGACGTAGTTAAGGTCCTGCCTCAAAATGGTTAAAAAACTGACTGCAAAGACAAAGACTCTAGAACCCTATTATTGTGAGAGGGCAGAATCAAATTCAGAAGGAGATAGTGTTGACTCCACACCCACAGCTGAAGCCTCAACAGGGGAACATGAACTGGTCTCAAGAATAGAAAGCATTCTTAGATGAGCTCAAAAAGAACTTTGAAAACCAAGTGAGAGAGGTAGGAGATAAAATCAATAATTCTTGTAAAATCAAAATTGTGAAATTAGAAAAATTAGAAAAACATTACAATGAAGTAGTGTGAACTAAAAATGAAATCTGAACATATGGAAAAGGAGTTTCAAAAACCAACCAAGGAAAATAATTTTCTAGAAACCAAATTGAAGCTAATGATTCTATGAGGCACCAAGAATCAGTCAAACAAAACATCAAGAATGAAAAATTAGAAAAAGAGGTAAAATATCTCAATGGAAAAATAACTGACCTGGAAAACAGATCCAGGAGAGATAATCTGGTCTACCAGAAAATCATGATGAAAAAATGAACCTGGACAACATCTTCCAAGAGCTCATCAAGGAAAACTACCCTGAGATCCTAGAATCAAGGATAAAATAGAAATCGAGAGTATCCACCAGACACCTCCTGAAAGAGATCCCAAATTGAAAAGTCTGTGAAATGTTGTGGCCAAATTCCAGAACTATCAGGTGAAAGAGAAAATACTACAAGCAGCCAGAAATAAATTCAAATATCACAGAACCACAGTGAGTATTGCACAGGATCTGGCAGCTTCTACATTGAAAGATCAGAGGAATTGGAATATGATTTTTCACAAAGCAAAAGAGCTCAGGTTACAACCAAGGATCACCTATACAGTGAAACTGAGCATTATCTTCCAGGCAAGGAGATGGTCATTCAATTATATAACAGACTTTCAGACCTTCCTGATGAAAAAGCCAGAGCTCAATGGAAAATTCAACCTCCAATTACAAGACACAAGAGAGACATAGAGGATGGCTAGGTGGCGCAGCGAACAGAGCACCAGCCCTGGAGTCAGGAGGACCTGAGTTCAAATCTGACCTCAGACACTTAATACAAAAACTAGATCAAAAAAAAAAGACAGAGACATAGAAAGGTAAATAGGGAAACACACACAAACACACCCCTTGCTATTTAATAAGAGCAAACTTTTTACATCCCTATATGGGAAGCTTATACCTGTTAATATCATGAATTCTACACCTATGGTGACATCTAAAAGGGATACTGATAAATAGAGGGTGTGGGTATAAATTACACAAAATGATGATAAAAAAAACATTATTAAGGGCTACAATGGGACTGCAATGGAAGAAGAGGAAAAAATGAAGCAGGAAAGGGTAAATTATGCCACACAAAGAGGCATAAAATATTATAGTAGAGGGAAAGAAGGGAAGGAGATTAGCATTATATGAGCTTTTCCCTCATTGGTTCTGGTGCAAGGAGGGAATAACATAATCAGTTAAGTAAGGGACTCTACTGAAAAGAGACATAAAATTGATCATAATAGAGGGAAAGAGGGGAGGGAGAGGAGCGTTGCATGAGATCTATTCTCCTCAATCTTGGTTCAAGGAAGAAATAACATACTACATTAAGTATAAAAATCTATCATACCCAAGGCTAAGAAAGGGGGGAGGGGTTAGAAGAAAGGGAAGAAGTAGTAAGTGGGAAGGGTAGAAAAAGGGACGGGAGATGATAAGAAGGGAATACCAAGGGAGGTGCCAGTCAAAAGGAAAACTCTTAAGGAGAAGAAGGGAGAAAGGGAAAAAATAAAAGCATAAACAAGGGAGGGAATATGATGGAGGGAAAGATACAGATAGTAATCATAACTGTGAATGTGAATGGGATGAACTCTCCCATAAAACAGAGGCAGATAGCAGAATGGATTAAAAACCATAATCCTACAATATGCTGTTTACAAGAAACACATCTGAAATGGGGATACACACAGGGTAAAGGTAAAAGGCTGGAGTAAAATATATCATACCTCAGCTAAAGTAAAAAAGGCAGGGGTAGCAATCCTTATGTCAGACAAAGAAAAAGCAAAAATAGATCTAATTAAAAGAGATAAAGAAGGAAAATATATCCTACTAAAAGGCACCATCAAAAAGAAGCAGTATCATTATTAAACATTTATCCACCAAGCAGTACAGCATCCAAATTCCTAAAGGAGAAGTTAAGGATGTTAGAGGAAGAAATAGATAGCAAAACTATACTAGTGGGGGACTTCAATCTCCCCGTCTCTGAGCTTGATAAATCTAACCTCAAAATAAACAAGAAAGAAGCTAAGGAGGTAAATAGAATCTCAGAGAAGATAGATATGGTAGACCTCTGGAGAAAACTGAATGGGGATAAAAAGGAATATAACTTCTTCTCAGCCGTACATGGCACATATACAAAAAAATTGACAATGTACTAGGGCATAAAAACCTCACAATTCAGTGCAGAAAGGCAGAAATATTAATTCATCCTTCTCAGATCATGATGCAATAAAAATTATATGTAATAAAGGGCCATGGACACATAAACTAAAAACCAATTGGGAACTAAATAATTTAATCCTAAAGAATGAGTGAGTCAAACAAGAAATTATAGAAACAATAAGTAACTTCATTCAAGAGAATGACAATAATGAAACAACATACCAAAACTTGTGGGATACAGCAAAAGCAGTTCTTAGGGGAAGTTTAATATCCCTGAATGCATACATAAATAAAATAGAGAAAATTGGAGGTCAATAAATTGGGCATGCAACTGAAAAAGCTAGAAAAAGAACAAATTGAAAATCCCTAATTAAATACTAAATTAGAAATAATGAAAACCAAAGGAGAGATTAATAAAATTGAATTTAAGAAAACTATTTAATTAATAAATAAAACTAAGAGCTGGTATTATAAAAAAAAAAACAATAAAATTGATAGACCTTTAGTAAATATGATAAAAAAAAGAAAGAAAGCAACCAAATTACAAGTATAAAAAATCAAAAGCTTGAATCTACCTCCAATGAGGAAATTAAAACAATAATTAGGAATGATTTTGCCCAAATGTATGCACATAAATTTGACAATCTTAGTGAAATGTATGAATATTTTTAAAAATATATAAGTTGCCCAGACTAACTGAAGAGGAAGTAAACTACTTAAATAACCCCATCTCAGAAAAAGAAATTGAACAAGCCATCAATGAACTCCCTAGGAAAAAAATCTCCAGGGCCAGATGGCTTTACTGGTGAATACTACTAAACATTTAAAGAACAATTGATTCCAATACTTTACAAACTATTTGGGAAAATTGGAGAAGGAGTCCTACCAAATTCTCTTTATGACACAAATATGGTACTTATGCCTAAATCAGGAAGAGACAAAACAGAGAAAGAAAATTACACACCAATTTCCCTTATGAATATAGATGCAAAAATTCTAAATAAAAAATTAGCAAAAAGACTACAGAAACTCATCATGAGAATAATACACTTTGATCAGGTAGGATTTATTCCAGGAATGCAAGGGTGGTTCAACATCAGGAAAACTATCAGTATAATTGATCACATCAACAACAAAACTAGCAGAAACCATATGATTATCTCGATAGATGCAGAAAAGGCTTTTGACAAAATACAACACCCATTCCTATTAAAAACACTAGAAAGTATAGGAATAAATGGAGTTTTCCTTAAAATAATAAGTAGCATCTATCTAAAACCATCAGCAAGTATTATATGTAATGGGGATAAGCTAGAAGCATTTCCAATAAGATCAGGGGTGAAACAAGGATTCCACTATCACCCCTCTTATTCAGTTTGGTGCTAAAAATGTTAGCAGTAGCAATAAGGGAAGAAAAAGAAATTGAAGGAATCAAATTAGGCAAAGAAGAGACTAAGCTATCACTCTTTGCAGATGATATGATGATATACTTAGAGAATCCTAGAGAATCAAGTAAAAAACTACTTGAGATAACAAACAAATCTGGCAAAGTTGCAAGATATAAAATAAACCCACATAAATCCTCAGCATTCCTATATATCTCCAATGAAATCCAACAGCAAGAAATAGAAAGATAAATCCCATTTAAAGCTACTGTAGATATCATAAAATATTTGGGAATCTACCTGACAAAACAAACCCAGGACTTATATGAACACAATTACAAAACACTTTTCACACAAAGTCAGATCTAACTAATTGGAAAAACATCAGTTGCTCATGGCTGGGTTGAGCTAATATAATAAAAATAACAATTTTACCTAAATTAAATTACATATTTAGTGCCATACCAATCAATCTACCAAAAAATTACTTTGTAGATCTAGAAAAAATAGTAGCAAAATTCATTTGGAAGAACAAAAGGTCCAGAATATCAAAGCAAGTAATGAAAAGAAATGCTAGGGAAGGTGGCCTAGCCATACCAGATTTTAATCTGTATTATAAATCAGCAGTCATCAAAACTACTTGGTACTGGCTGAGGAATAGAGTAGTGGATCAATGGAATAGATTGGGTACTCAAGACTGAGAAGCCAATGACTGTAGTAATCTACTGTTTGATAAACCCAAAGACTCCAGTTTTGTGGATAAGAATGCACTATTTGACAAAAACTGCTGGGAAAACTCTAACATGGTATGGCAGAAATTGGGCATAGACCAATATTAAACAGCATACACCAAAATAAAGTTGAAATGTGTGCATGATCTAGGTATAAAGGCTGATATTGTAAGCAATCTGGGAGAGCAAGGGATAATTTACCTGTCAGATCTATGGAGAAGTGAAGACTTCATGATGAAACAAGAGTTAGAGAGCATCATAAAATGAAAAATGGATAATTTTGATTACATTAAATTGAAAAGCTTCTGTACAAATAAAGTCAATGTTACCAAGATTAAGAGGGAAATAGAAAATTGGGAAAGAATTTTTACAACCAGTGTCTCTGATAAAGGCCTCATTTCTCAAATATACAAAGAATTGGGTCAAATTTATAAAAATACAAGCCACTACCCAACTGATAAATGGTCAAAGGATATGAATAGGCACTTCTCAGAAGATGAAATTAAAGATATCTATAAGCATACGAAAAAATGTTCTAAATCACTAGTGATTAGAGAAATGCAAATCAAAACACCTCTAAGGTACCACATCTCACCAGCCAGATTGGCTAAGATGACAAAACAGGAAAATCATAAATGCTGGAGAGGATGTGGAAAATTGGAACACTAATGCATTGTTGGTGGAGTTGTGAACTGATCCAGCCATTCTGGAGAGCAATCTGGAACTATGCCCAAAGAGCTATAAATAAGTGCTTGCCCTTTGACCCAACAATACCACTTCTATGGTTATATCCCAAAGAGATCAGAGAAGTGGGAGGAGGACCCATATGTACAAAAATATTTATAGTGGCTCTTTTTGTGGTGGAAAAGAATTGGAAATCAAGGAGATGCCCATCAATTGGGGAATGGCTAAACAAATTGTGGTATATGAATGTAATGGAATACTACTGTGCTATACGAAATGAGGAGCAGACAAACTTCATAATAATCTGGAGAGACTTATATAAACTGATGCTGAGCAAGAAGAGCAGAACCAGGAGAAATCTGTACACAATCACAGACACAATGTATGTGTGATGACTAACTTCAATAGACTGGGCTCCTCTCAGCAATGTTAGGTTATAAGACAATTCGGAGAAATCTGTACACAATCACAGACACAATGTATGTGTGATGACTAACTTCAATAGACTGGGCTCCTCTCAGCAATGTTAGGTTATAAGACAATTCCAAAAGACTCATGATGGAAAGAGATATCCACATCCAGAGAAAGAGATGCAGAGTCTGAATGCAGAGTGAAACGAACTATTTGCTGTGTTTCTTTTTGTTTTGTTTTGTTTCCTCTTTCCCACTGATCATTCCATTAGTTATAATCCTTCTTTACAACCTGACTAATGATTAATGTGAAGATATTTGTAGATCCTATATTTGAGTACATGCCGCCATGGGGGGAGGGGGATTTAAAACTCAAGGGACTGTGGAACTGATTGTTGTAAACTAAAAGTAAATAAACAAACCAATTTAATTTTTAAAAAAATTTTTAAAGACTGTGCTAAGTACTGAGGATGCAAATAAATAGGCAAAAGACAGTTTTTGCCCCCAAGGAGCTTATAATCTTATGTAGGTGACAACAAGCAAACAAATATATCAAAATAAGTTATATATGGGATAACTAAGAAATAATTAAAAGACAGAAGACACTAGATTAGGAAAGATTGGGAAAGACTTCCTGAAAAGATGAGATTTTAGTGCCTGTACTTAAAGGAAGCCAGAGAAGCCAGTAGGAGATGAGGAGGAGGGAGAACATTCCAAGCAAGCAGGATGGGTAGGGAAAATGCCAAGAGTCTAGGGATGGAGCGCCAGCTAAAAGGTGGAACACTAAGGAGGCCAGTGCCTGTCTGGGGTCTTGGGGCATTCTCTTTCGAGCCCCCATAGATCTCGCTGAGGAGGCTTGGGGACAATCAGCAAAATGTCATCTACAAACAAAAACATCCGGGTGACTCTTGCATTTGGACTCTACACAAGGCATCCTCTACAATATTCATAAACAACTTTGGTCCAGTAACTTTTTTAAGTTACTTTATTGACAGCCTAACAGTTAGGTTATCTTTGTGGTTCAACTGAACTCAGCTCAAAATGATTCTTTAAGCACTTGCTATATCTAGATATAATATATGTAGTTCCACTTCCCACCTAAGCCTGGGACAGTTAAGGACTGCCCTGTAATACTGTGCACATGTAAGGGGACATGACCTCTGATCGGCTGAGAGACCTCTGAGCATATGAGGAAGATGTGACTTTAAAGGGTTAGAAGAATTTCTAATGGAAAGAGGTAGGTGTGAGGCAAGTGCAGACTTTTTATGGCTGTCTGAAAATCTCCTCAAAACTGTAGACATGTAGGGAATTTGCCCTCCCCTTTGGGTCTAACTTCCAGTGCTACTGACCCTAGAGGCTGCTAAATAATTACAGATCTTCTTCCCCATCTCCCTCCCTTCCCCATACACCCTGCTCCATACACCCTGAATAATAAGTTCATTCTCTTCATGGTTGATCTGAAGTTTTTTATCTTACTCCCAAATCAAAATGTTCACTTCCTCTGGTATATTTGTTCACTTCCTCTGGTATATTCTACTGCCTACCCTAATCTATATTCATCTCCAATTTCTTTTTTACTGCTTACTTTGATAAAAAGGTTTACTAGCTATTCACATTGGTCTTTTGGGTAACCAGTGTTTGGTGGGAGGGAGCTAAGCTGGCAATCATATACTAAGTGTTGCTCTGCCTTTGAGAGTAATCAGGGAAACTGATATTGATTCTGAACCATTTACTATATTTCTAGATTTTTTTGAGATGTAATAAGTAGATATGATTCTAACTTAATCTCCCTCCCAGCTTTAGAAATAATAGAAAGTGGGAGAGAACACTTAACCATGAACTCCTCGGTCCTGGCTGCCCCACCCCTTCCTCCCTTGCAAACTACACACTTGGTCTATGAACATCCTGTTTCTTTTTACAAAAGTACAATCACCCACTTTTTTCAAGGCAGGTTGGGCCAGGTCCTAGATCATATCTATGCACACCCCTTGTGAGCTGAGGCATATCTTCCTACTAAACAGCCCATATATAAACATATACTCTACCTATGCATGGGTGCCACCTTATTGGAAGAGAAACTTTAAGCCTAAGATTTGGTCTCCTGAGTCCAATTCTTTTGCCTAATCAGTACAATAGCATCTTATACTTACTCTCCCTCCTCTCCTCCTACTCTTCAGATTCCTAGTTTCTCCCAAGACCTTTGCTGATTCTCGTTATAATTAGTCCTCCTCCACTCCCATGGGATCATTTTGTATAGATCTTATGTTCACTTCTCTGAAAATATTTTATTCCCTGCTTCCCCCCTACACCCACCACACCCGTGAGCTTGCAGACACACACATACACACACACATCTAATATAATGTAAATTCTTCAAAGAAAAATATTCTTGAATTTTGGATTTCCTTAATATATGCTTAATCATTGATAAATTAATACATGGGGGGGGGTGGCAGAAAACTAGAACTGTGATTTCACTGATGAAAGAAACCCCTGTTAAGAAAACACCTTGTAACCACATAAATTTTTAGATAAATATAGAGATATAAGAATAGGGACTTTATGATTTCATTGGTATAGGCAGGTATGTTGTGAAACCAATGTGAGATAATGAATATAAAGCACGTTGCAAATCTTAAAGAGCCATTATCTAAATGCCAGCTAGCAGCAGTAGTCATAGTCATAGTTGTAGTAATAGTTGTGGTAGTAGTAGTATTGGTAGTAGTAGTAGTAGTAGTAGTAGTAGTCATGGTAGTAGTAGTAGTCATGGTAGTAGTAGTAGTGGTCATGATAGTAGTAGTAGTAGTCATGGTAGTAGTAGTAGTAGTCATGATAGTAGTAGAAGTAGTAGTAGTTTATAATCACTAGTCTCCAATATGGTAATAACCTCATTTCCTGAACCTTCTGCTGCACTTTCTCTGAGCTCAAACAATGTTTATAGAGCTATTCAAGGGGTATGGTGGTAAATATTTAACCATCAGGCACTCACCAAAAAAAAGTATCACACACTTTTAAGTTTAATCTGTATTGTTAACACTTCCTTAAGTCTAGACAACCAACAAAACAATTCATCCAGCCCTTGATTCTGCCTAATTCTAAAGTATAAATGTTCACAATGGAAATTTAACAATGGTTGCTCTCTCCAGCATGTCACTGGTATAAAGAACTTCCTCAGAAGGAAATTCCTTCTCCAAATGCATATTGGCACTGCTCTTCAACCTATAATCTTAGAGAGTAGCTTTGAGCACTGAGAGATAAATACGTAAAGGGAAAAAGAAATCATTTTAAGCAAATTGGTATCAACTCTGATTCTCCATACTTAGAAAGAAAGGCCATACCCTGGATAACATAAAACACCAGATAATACAAAAATCATTTCTATTTCCTGTTTGAATGCCTAGTATTTTTTGTTTTTATTTTTTTCTAACAGATTTGCCTTCTGATTCCATTTGTCTTCATCCTAAAAGGAAACTAAATCACCATAGGCTCTGGGAACCCAAACTAGTGACAAGAGAAAACCAAATCCCAACACCAGAAAACCGAATCCACCATAGCAACATAGAAGTTAATACATCACAATGCAGTAGAAAGCCACACCATCCTTTAGCCTTCTCACAAATCAACACTCACAAGCCTAGCTGTCTCCCTAGGTGTGTCCTCTCCTCCCTCCAGCTCTAACTGCTCTGACTCCCAGCTTCCTGTGGACTCTACTCCACCCTTCAGCAAGCTTCTCCCACCACAAACTCCATGTGATTCCATTCAGCCTATTATGGGGCAAGGAAGATTTTCAAATCAGGGAATATCTTCAAATTCCCATTACTGTTACAAGCAGTGAAAAGAACCTGAATTTTAAGAGAATATGGTCTAAATCCATTTCTCTTATTTACAAACGGTGTGGCCTGGAGGCATTTAATGTCTCCAAGTGTCAGTTTCTTCTTCTTTCAGATGAGGAGACTGGATTCCATGATGTCTAAGGTCTGAGAAGCCTTTAAAACCAGGATGCCTTTCCTCACATCCGGCACACAGCACATGTTGCCTGTATTTTATCTCTCTTTTCCCCAGCTAAACTGTTAGCTCCACTTGTTGCATCCAGTTTTTTTTTTTATCACCCACAAGACCTTGCATATCAGATTTTAGCAAATATTTGTCTGATAAATGGACAAGAGGATGCTTGTTAGTCAGGGGTTGGGATAAGGTAAGAAGTCAGGTTCTTAGAATAATAGATTTCAGCCTGAAAGGGACCTCAAAGATCATCTCATCAAACTCCCTTAGAGAATCACAGAATCCTGTTACTGGAAAGTACCTCAGTGGTCATCTGGCCCAACCCATGCCTCTCTCATCCTACAGATGAGGAAACTGAAGCCTTCCCAGGTAATTTTCCCAAGGTGACCCAGCAGATTAGTAGCAGAACTAGGTAGGATTCAAGCCCAGATCCTTTGACTCCAAATACAGCCCTCCAGCCATTGCTTCACAGCACCTCCCAGTCCCCTCCAGTGCTATCTCTAGAAGAGACAATTCTTTTGTTTTTTCTCTCCTCTCTTCCTAGTGCAAAGAATAAATAGGTTCCAGAGTGAAGGAGCTCTCATTTGACACAGACAATAACAACTACATATATAGTCCTCACTATATAGCTATGTTACATGTATAACATTTATATATACATACATATACACATACATATATAATATATACATATAAACACATACAAACACCCACATATATTTAAATATAAATCAATATAAATATATATTTAAATAACTGTATGCCAGACTTTGTGCTATTTATTGTTGCTGTTCAGCTATTTCAGACTTGTCTGACTCTTCCTAACCCCATTTGGGGTTTTCTTAGCAAAGATACTGGAGTGGTTTGCTATTTCCTACTCTAGCACTGTGCTAAGCATTATTACAATTATCTTATTTGGTCCTCACAATAATCCTGGAATGAAGGTGCTCTTATTATGCCTATTTTACAAAATAGGAAACTGAGGCAAACAGAGGTTAAGGACTTGTCCAGGGTCATATAGCTAGGAAATGTCTGAGCCTGGATTTGGACTCAAGTCTAACCATTGACCACTACATACCAGCCAGGATCAGCATAAGCATCAGCATCATTAATTGTAGTCCAAGAATCAATGTGACAGAGAAACTCTGAAATACTCCAGACACAAATACTCCAGACACATAGTATTGAGTCAGAGGTCATAAAAATTACCCTACTCCCCCAACCCCCAACTCTGGAAAAGGGATTAGCAGTGCCACCTGCTGAGAGTTTGGGTAAATTGCAGGCAAAAGCCACCGCTTGCCCAGGAAGGTAGAACTACTCAAACTGAGTCAATGTCAGACAGTAGCCACTGACTTGGAGTAGGAGGAGCCATGTTAGCCATTGCTGGAGACTTTGCATTGCACAGTCCCATTGCAGTGGGAGCCACATTGGGACTTGCCAGAGGCAATAGTCTCCTAAGAGCAGAGCCCTGGTTAATGAATATGTGATTGGGGCTATAAAGATCTCAAGGGGAACATTTACTCACAGGCAGTCCTCATTTTTTTCTGATGAGAGTTCTATTTATTTTCAGTGACTTGTAAACAAAGTTTTTCTACTTTGCATTTTGTAGACTATATAGGTGAAAGGAGAGTGAGTGACAATGCACAGGGCAATAAGCTAGAAAAATGGGCACCTGTGCCCTTTGTGCCATCTGAGAGCCTCTGAAACAAGAATTACACATCCTCTCTTGCCCAGTTGGCTTTCAAATTCTGCCACTTACTAGCTGTGGCACCTACAGCAAGTGACTTCCCTTCCCTGAGCCTCAGTTTCCTTTTCTGTAAGATTAGGTTAGAAAGAAAATTGGGCTAGATAAATCAATCAACTAATAAATATTCATTAAGCACCTACTATGTTCCAGGCATTATACTAAGCACTGGATCTATGGGGTCACTTCTAGCTGTAACATTCTACAATATGGGTAAGATACTAAATCAAGAACAGGTCTGGAAGCTTCCTAGGCACAGAGGGCTCTGCTTTCTCTTAATTGGACAAAAGACATCCACTTAGAACCAATCAGCAGGCAGTTGTCCCACTATCACTGCCCCATTACTAAAGTCTTTAAAATTCATGCCCTTGAGGATCATGAGACCTGGACTGAGTTTCTGGGATGCCTTGGATGGACTACAGCTCTGATCAAGGTCATTCTTCTTCCCACATTCCAGCCTGTCTCCCCACTCAGCAGTGGCCAGAGTCCCCACCTGTCACACTCCTTTTCAACACCCAGTTTGCCCTCAGGATATCACAGAGCTGGCTTTAGGATGACTAATCCAGGATAGAACTCTATTCCTGATGCTGATTTCCCCCCCCCCTTTCCCCTCTCTGACCCTCCCCATTCCCTTACTCAATCCCAGCCTTTTCAGTGAACTCCCATCTCTTCCCTATGCCCCCTACCCCTCTGCCTGAGCATTCTATTTTCATATTGAATCCTCATCTCCACACTGAACTTCCCAACCCCCGTGATGAGCTCTGATCCCCTATGCTGAACTCTCTATCTCCATACTGAGCTCCCATCCCCTCACTGTGACCCCACATGTCCCAATGAGCCCCTATAATCTCCTGTTCTGTGACTAAGTACCCTCTTTTTTTACTAAGCCCAGTGCCCTAACTGAACCCCATCCCTTCATTGAGCCCACTGAGCCCCCCTTTTCCATCACTGACCCCCACTGAGCTCCTATTCTCCACACTGAGTTCCCAGTCTTGGCATTTTGCCAAAGTGATATTTTAATCTCCTTTCAATGGTACTCAGTAAGGACCAATCAACAAGTTGACCACCTGTCAGAGATCTTTAAAGAAAATCCACCTCTGAGATTCTATGATTCTAAGTGTGGTTACCAATCAGATCACAGAACCAGCAATGGGTAAAGCTGCAGAGAGGCAAATTTAGGTTCAATATAAAGAAAAATGTCCTAATAATCAGAACTGGCCAAAAGTGTAATGGGCTGCCTTAGGAGGCAGTGAGCTCCCCATCACTAGAGGACTTCAAATGGCATGAGAATGGCCACTTGACTGGTATATTACAGAGCAAGGGGGTAAAACTCAAATGAACACAGATCCCTGCAAGCCAAATATTGGTTTAGAAGACCATACTATATATTGTATGTTTATTATCTATGATATATTGTATGTTTATTCATTTTGTTCAACATTTCCCAATTGCATTTAATCCTGTTCTGGGTCTGCTGGGAGCACTGCCAGGAGCCTTTGGGCCTCTGGCAATGGTATTCTTCATCAGGTATGAGTTGGTATATGTGCTTTCTGAGGTTCCTTCCAACTCTGGGAGTCTGGGATGGGAGTCTGGATAGAGACATACAGAGTACAAGCCTGGTGCACAGGAAAGACCTGAGAAATCCATCCCCTACTTAACCATTGCTCATACTGTGCTCTGTCTCTCCCTTTCTACTGGCTGCCAAAGTCACCCTGAGATCACCCTGCCTGGAAGGTAGTGATGAAGTTGGCCTGCCAGAAAGTCTGATTCAAGAGACTTTAAGACTCAGTTCCTCTTTCCAGGAAGCAGGATGTGGATGATAGTAGCTTGGGGAATGCCAAATATAAAGGAACAATCTTCTCAAACCACAGTTGATAAAATCAGCTGTCATCCTATTACTAGAAAGATGGGGGGAAGCGGCGTAAGTAGGAAATGGTATGGACATGCACTGTCCAGCATGGATGCTGTGTAGGCTGGTTTTATCCAATTGTTTTTTAGTTTGGTTTGGTTTTGGTTACAAGAAAGAATTCAAGGTGGAGAAGGGGTATTATATCATGAAAAAACACTGTGGCATCAAAAAAAAATTAACAGAAGATTTTTTTAACCCTGAAAAGAGGTGAGTGGTTGCCAATTGGTGGGGGCTCCCAAGATATTCTGATTGAATAAATCCAGGAATCTACACATCCCTTGAAAAAGATAAAGAAATATGCCAAGTATGGTCTGTAAGGAGACAGGCATTGTTAATCTTTTATTAGGCTATACAGTTAATTCTTTAGTGAGGGCAGTCCAATATAGGGTGTATGAGAGGCAGTATGGTAGAGTGGAAAGTGGATTGAATTTGGAGTCAGTGGACCTGGGTTAGAATCCCTACCCTAAGGATAACTACCTACCTGACCCTAGGTAAGGAATTTCACTTTTCTGGGCCTCGGTTTCATCTGTGAAATAAGGGCGATGAATTATATCATCTCAGGCTCTAATTATATGAGCCTGAGAAGGAAAGGGGAATTGCAGTGGGACTTAGGAGTCCTAGAGTTCTAGATCCTGCTTTGCCACTGATTAACTAGGCCACTTTGAACAAGTGATGTTATGCCCCACCCTTCTCACCCCATACCCTCTCACTTTTCTTATTAGGGGCAGCTGGGTAGGCTTAGAGTCAAGATGGCCTGAGTTCACATGCTGCCTCAGACATTTACTAGCTGTGTGGTCTAGGAAAGTCACTTAAGCCTCTTTGTACCTCAGTTTCCTCACCTGTAAAATGGAGGTAATAAATGACACCTTCCCACAGTTATTGTGAGAATAAATGGAGATGACAGGTGTAAAGCACTTTGCAAACTTCAAAGTACTTGATAAATGCTAGATTTCAGAAAGTATAAAATGGAGCAGTTGGACTCCCAACATTCTGTGTTCCAAGATTCATCCCAGCTCTGATGCACTGTGTTCTAAGATCTCTCACTTCTCTGGCACTCTCTATTCTAAAACCCTTTCTGCTCTGACATTCTCTCTGCTAAGATCAATTCCAGTTCTGACATTCTCTGTTCTAAGATCCCTCCCTGCTCTAACATTCTCTGTTCTAAGGTCCCTCCCCACTCTCAAGTTCTATGTTCTAAGGTCTCTCCCAGATCTGATGTTCTATTGTCTCATATTCCAAGATTAACAGATTAATAATTCTAGTCTTTCCATTAACCCTTTATAGTCCAGAAGATGAGAAAGTAGAAAATGTTCCTTTAAAAAAAATATATTCATTGCTACGCTTTGAGTTCCAAATTGTCTCCCTCCCTCCTTCCCAAACCTGCATTAGAGAAGGCCAACATTTGACGCAGATATTTATGTGGAACCACACAATACATACTTCCATCGATCAATTCTGTCTCTGGAGGTGAAGAGCATTTTCCTTCATAAGTCCTTCATAGCTGATATGAATGATCATATTACACAGAATAGCTTAGTCATTCAGTTACTTCTTTAACAGTACAGCTGTTTCAGTTCTCTTGTTTCTGCTTATTTTACTCTGCATTATTTCATGTAAATGTCTCCGTGTTTTTCTAAAACCAACCTGTTCCTTATTTCTTATGGCACAGTAGTATTCCATCACAATCATGTACCACAACTTACTCAGCAATCCCCCAACGGAAGGGCATCCCCTCGATTTCGATTCTTTGCCTCCACAAAGAGAGGTGCTATAAATATTTTGGAATATATAGGTTCTTTTCCTTTTTCCCTGATCACCTTGGGAAACAGACCTAACAGTGGTATTGAGGGGTCAGCAAACAGTCTTTTTAAATTTGTTGTCGCAGAACAATTATTGGGGGAAGGGGAGGAAACAATAACGGGGGAAGGGAAGGCAGGTTGTGGGTGCGTGTATGAATGTGGCTTAGTGATGTGTGGGTGTGTGTGGGTGTCAGAGTGGAGGTACAAAGGAGCGAGGGCTGGCGATGAAAATGCTGGGGCTCCATGGAAAACGTGTGTGAGCACATGCATACCCCACTCCAGCCCCCAAGGCCAGCAAGATAAGCTGCCCTGCTCCCCAAGCCAAGCATGGGCTGATGGAAGGTAGCCAGAGCAATAGAGCTGCGGCAATAGTGGGACTCTCCGGGGTCTTTCTCCTCCCCACTGCTCCCCGCTCCCGCCCCGGGGCAGGGCCAGGCATGACTACCAATCAGAAAGGAGCTGTGGTGGGGGCCCCGCCCCGGGCCTGTCTACGGATAAGACTCCGCTCGGTGGCCCTTTGGACATCTGCTGGCACTGGTTCACCTGAAGCAGGTGGCGGACCCAGCACCCAGCACCCTGCACCCTGCACCCGGGAGTGAGAGCGAGGAGGATGCCGCACGAACGGACTGTGCGCCTGCAGTATGGGAACCGCATCGAGGCGGTGTGCGTGCTGGGCACTCGGCTCTGGGTCGATGTCTACAGGTGAGAGCGGTCTGCCCAGACTCCTGCGCCCGCACCGAGAGGGCCCGGGGCACGGGGACAGCCCGCATCCGGCCTGCCTGCTGCCGCCTAGTCATGGCCTCTCCGTGGCACCTCCCCCGCCTCTGGGCTCCCTCCTCCCTCCCCATGGAGACCCTCTCCGGTACCCTCTCCTCACCTTTGGAAGCCCGCTCAGGTCCGGCCTCTGCTGGACTAGTGAGTCCCCGTCCCCATTCCTGCCCTATCCTAACGTCCCAAACTCCTTTTTTCGCTCGTCTCCGTCTCCACTGCCTTAAATCCTCAAGTACCTCTTCTCCCTCTCCATCCCAGTTTTCCACATCCCCTCTTCTGCTTCCACGTTGGTCGTTCAGGGACTCTCTTTTGCCTTTTATCCCCAGCGTTTAGTACAGCTCTTGCTGGCACATAGTAGGTGCCTAATAAATGTTTATTGACTGACTCCTTTTCAATCTCCTACCATCCATTTCCCAACCATCCTGGGTCCCCATCCCAGTCTCCCCTCCTTTCTGTCTACATTCCAATCTCCTCCAGTTTTCTCTGTCTCGATCCCTGTCTTTCCCCCACCCCCAGCCCCCTGTCTTGTTCCCACACTCTTCCTGCTCCCATCTCAGTCCTTCCCAACTCTCTCCTCTGCTCCTCTCTGCCCCTGTACAGTTCTTTCTCTACCCCAATATAGGCTTCAGTCTGTGCTCCCAAACCCCTCTTCCTCTTTCTGCCCTGGCCCATTTCCTTTTCACCCCTTACTTCTCCATACCACTGAGCTTCTTACCCTATATATAGTTCTTATCTCTGTAACACCCCCTCCTACTTCTCCCTCCTTCCTCTGCCTTTCTCATTCTCCTTATAGCTCCCTAGCTTCTTCTCTGCTTTTTTCTCCCTTCTTGTTCACCTCCTATTCCCCTACTACACCTTTCTTCCTCCTCCCTCCTTTCCCCACTTTTCCCACCTTTCCTCCTTTTTCCTGTCCTTTCCCTGCCAACAAGTTCCCCCACCACTGACCCAGCTTCATCTCTTTCCCTTAAGCCATTCATCCCAGCTTTCCAACTCACCCCCTCTCCTTCAGCCACCTCCTCGTGTCCTCTTTGGCCCCAGCTTGGAGTTCCCCAAATTCCTCTGCTCCCAATCCTTCTCTCCCTGTCCCCATCTAGCTTCTCAGCTAAGCTAGCTCAGAACCAGAGCTTATCCTTTAGAAAGGACAGGAGAGAGATGTGATTCTGAGAATCTTGGCCCCCTGGGGCAGCCCTGCAGCTAATGTTTCAAAGCCCCACAGGGATGACCTTAGTGATCTTTCCTGAACTCTTACCAAGGGCCCCTATCCCCGAATCCTTCCCCAGCCTTCAAGTCTCTGAGTCCTGGAAGTCTATGCTATATCCCTGGAGTTGTTTCCCACTAAGCTGTGCCCCAGGTTTAAGGATTGCTGTTTGTTGTTTTTTGTTGTGGTTCAGTCGTGTTCGACTCTTTGTGACCCAATTGGGGTTTTCATGGCAAAGGTACTGGAGAGCTTTGTCATTTTCTTCTCCAGCTCATTTTACAGATGAGGAAACCAAGGCAAACAGGGTGAAGTGACTTACTCAGGGTCACACAGTAAGTGCCTGAGGTCAGATTTGAACTCGGGAAGATGAGTCTTCCTGACTCCAGGCCCAGGGCTCTATGCCTTATGGTGTCACCTAGCTGTTAGATACTCCCTAGTGTCCATTTCTCCTTTTTTCTTTGGGTGTGAAAGTATGTGAAAAGCAGAAAAGGGATCCCAGCCTCCAGGGACCAGGTTAGAGATAGGGGGAGATATAAGATGGAAAAAGGGTTTCCAATTCTCCTGGAAATGGTGGGGTGCTTGTGTGCTTGTGCTTGGACCCCAATTCTGTTGAATGCATTTCCAAATTACCTTATGAAGAAAATCAAGCATCTCATTACCATTGGCATTGTATACTGGTCACATCTAATTAAGGAACTAATAATAATAGTTAACATTTATAGTGTCTGCCCTCTGCCAAGCATTGTGTTAGATACCTTCCTGTGAGGTAAACTGAGGTAACTTTCTTAAGGTCACCCAGTTAACAAATTTCAGATCTATGCATTTTCCCAATTTGCCTTAGTGCCAAATAGTGTAATAAATTCTCACTTATCTTAAGCATTGGAATTGGGGTCCAAGCACAATCACTCAAGCAACCCAACAGCGGTATTGCCCATGATATACATATAAACATATGCCAGCCAGAGGAGAACCTCACCAAGCACCTTCTCAGGGATAAGTGATGAAACACACTCTTGAACTGTATCCCCAATGCTTAGCACAGTGTCTGGCACAAAGTGCTCCGTAAGTTTTTATTGACTAACTAGCTGGCCAGACCAAATCTGGGCAGAAGCCCAGGTTTGAAAGGGAGCCCAGAGAGGATCCACTCCAACCTGCTCTAGAACAAATATCATCCTCATGAGTCCAGGCCATGAATCTGGGCACTCCCGCCTCTATTGCTCCTTCCCCCACACAGGAGAAAGCCCCAGGGCAAGGTTCCTCCAACTGGGGTCCTTGGGTACTAGAAAGTGCCCCTCTACTATCAAAAATTCAGTTCAACAAATATTTATTAAGCACATATTAAGTGTGAAAGGCATAATACTAGGCACTAGAGATACAAAGACAAAAGAAAACAATCCCTGCCCTTAAGGAGCTTACATTCAATTGTTGACACAGACAAATATATACAAAGGACATACAAAGTCAGTTCTAGAGAGACTGCTAATAATTAGGGGAATAGGGAAAAGCCTTGTGGAGAAAGTGGTCCCTGAGCTATTCTTGAGAGAAGAGATGAGTAAAACGACCTTCAGGCATGGAAGACAACCTAGACAAAGGCACTGGCATTGGTAGAGAGAATGCTGTCTATGGGAAACACTTTGCAGACCCAGTCTGACTGGGACAGAGTGAATGTCAAAGAATGAGACTAGTAAGATGGGTGAGAGCCAGACAGTGTAGGACTTTAAATGTCAACATGAGTCTGAATTTTAGCCTGGAAGCAACAAGAAGGCATTGAAATAACTTTTTTTTTGAGCAGGGGAGTGACCTGGTCAGATATATTTGAAGAATATCCATCTGTCAGGTGGGTGGAAGATGGGCTGGGGATGGTAATGACTAGAGGCAGGGAGACCAATGAGGAGGCTTGTGCCATGACTTAGATAAGAGGTAAGGAGTCCCTGAACAAGGGTGCTTTGGTGGGAGAGAAAGAAAAGGGACCAGACATGAGAGATATTGGGAAGGTAGAGTTGAGAAGATCCAGCAGTGGATCAGATATGGCTTTGCTGGAGCCAGCTGCTCATTGTCAAATTTTCAGTGTGAGCATTTACGCCTCATAAATTTCCATTGCTGCAATTTGGAGCTTGATTTATTGCTTTATTGGTTTCTAAACTTAAGAAAGTATTATTAACACAGATTAAACTTATAAATGTACTTATACTACCCCTCCCCACTCTACAGCCTGGTTGCTGAACATTTGCCAGCACACTCCTCTATTTCTCTATAAATATTACTTAAGCTCAGCAGGAGCTCACTAGAAGACTCAGCCAATTAAATCATCACTGGACTGAGAGGCCTGGTGGTTGTAGGCTAATAATAAAAATAAAAATAATCATGACTGGCATTTATATGGCACTTGAAGATTTGTAAAGTGCATTCTATCCATTATCTCACTTGAACCTCACAATGGGGTGAGACAGCAGAAATGGGGCTGATGATGCTGGGTTGATTGGCTCCACACTCCTGGGTGTGAGGGAGAGTAACATATCAAGGCTAACTCTGAGATTGCAAGCATGAATGACTGGAAGAATGGTGGTGCCCTCTACAGAAAAGGGGAAGTTCAGGGTGGCTTGTGAGGGAAACATGATGAGTTCTGGTTTGGGATATGTTGAGTCTGAAGTGCCTCTGGGGCATCCACGTGAATCTTGTAGTTGAAGACTTGCCAATGGAATGTAGAGGGACTAAATTTGGGAGTCATTAGCACAGAGATAATAATTGAAGAATTGATTATTCTACTGAATAATCAGTAGAAGATGATGATGGTGATGGTGATGATGATGGTGGTGATGATGATGGTGGTGGTGATGGTGGTGGTCGTGATGATGAAGATGATGGTGGTGATGATGATGGTGGTGGTGATGATGATGATGGTGATGGTGGTGGTGGTGGTGGTGATGATGCTGATGATGAAGATGATGGTGGTGATGATGAAGATGATGATGTCGATTATGATGATGAAAGAGAGACAGAGAGAAGAGAGAGGTTGAGAAAGAGAGATAGTGAGGTGGAGAGAGACAGAGACAGAGAAAAAGAGAGTGAGACAGAGTGAGAACAAATTGGGTGAGGACAGAGCCCTTGGAAATATTCAACACTTAGTGGATGGGAGGAACATGATATTCTATGGAAGGAGATTGAGAAGGAAAATCACAGAAGTCAGAGAAGCACGAAAGGAGTGTTATAGAAGCTTCCATAGTCAAGGAGGGGAGAGTGGTTGACATCATAGAATGTCAGCTGTGAGCTGGAACAGACTTAGGGACCATCTAGTCCAACCCCTTTATTGTACAAAGGGGAAAAGCCCTGGGAGGTAAAGCTCCTTCCCCAAAGTCACTGTAGCCAGCAAGTGATAGAGCAGAGATGTGAACCTGTGTGCTCGGACATGGAAGCCTACCACTGGACCACACTGCCTCCTTGTCAGCAAGTTTCTCTTAATTATCAGGTTCTATCACCCCCTCAACTGAGGCTGCATTTGGGGCAAGCTGTCTGTCACCAGGCCTCCTAATCCCCTAAGCCAAGCTGTCACTATACATGCCTGTTTATTTATGGTTGGGCATTCTTGGTACTGCCATGCCAAACTTTCAGCTGGAGGCAAGGAGGGTGAAGAAGGGCCAGGAGAAGGCCAGTGGGGAGGAAGGGGTGAGAAAAAAAAACCCCAGTGGATGCTCTCATTTCACCTTTCTGTTCATATAGATGAGACAAGACAGGGAAGGGAGGGGGATCTAGAAAAGATATGATAAAGTGGAAAGAGAAAGAAGAAAGTTGGTTTTTGGCGGTTGGGAAAACTCTAATAATTTAATAGTACCCGAGGGCTCAGCCCTGCCCCTACACCCCATCCTCTCTCTTCTCTTCCCTCTCCATGTCCCCATGCCAACAAGGCAAAGGTCCTCCAAGGTCTTCATCCCTTCACTCTCTCAAAGGAAGAAACCCTGATGTTCTCTAGGTGTTAGAAAAAACACAGTCATAGGACCCGATTAAAGCTGGAATGGGACTCTATGACAAAGAATGTTACAACCAAGATGCTTAGAACCGAAGGAACCTTAGAACAGGGACCCTCAAAACTGGAAAGACCTTAGGATAGAGGATATCAGAACATAGAGGTCCAAGCTGGGAGGGGCTTTAGAAGAGAAGATCCTTAGAAATGGAAGAGACCTTAGAACCGAGAATGTTAGAATATAAAATGTCAGAGCTAGAATCTTAGAATATCTTTGGAGTTGGGAGGGATTTTAGAACATATTGGTGGAAAAAAAACCCTTAGAGCCAGGAGAACAGAGAACCTCTAAACTAAAAAAGCCTTGGAACAGAGATTAGAACACGGAATGTCAGAGCTAGGATGGGCTATTGAATATAGACCCGTATAGCTGGGAGGGATCGTTCAGAGTCATTGGAAAGTAAGTGTTATGTCTTTCAAAACTCTAGACCACATGGCTCCTCCTGGGGACAGAGAATGACCTCCTGTAGGACCTCAAATTGCTAAGTGTTCCTAGAGTCACCTGGGCTTCCTTAACTCAGCCCTTGTGGTACTTCACAGTGGGAAGGGTGAGGAGCTTATGGCCCAGCTTCCTGTCACTGCAGTGTGGATGGGCTCCTCATGGCATCCCAGCCAGAGTCTCACACAGAGCTCTGCTGTGTGGGGCAGGAGCTAACAGCCTGGGCTCACCCTTCTCTATAGCAGACTTCAGCCTTGCAGCATCTACAGGGTGATCTTTAGCTCTGGAACCAGAATCCTCTGGGAGATCAATGTCTCCCACCTCTTATCTATTAAAGATTATACAAAACTATCTAGTACAGGGGCCTTTTAACCTTTGCCTAAATGTTTTCCCAACAGTTGACCCCGAATTATTTCCTTTGGTGGGGGGAGGAGCAAGGCAATCAGGGTTAAGTGACTTGCCCAAGGTCACACAGCTAGTAAGTATCAAGTGTCTAAATTTGGATTTGAACTCAGGTCCACCTGACTCCAGGGACTATGCTCTATCCACTGTGCCACCTAGCATTCCCCGACCCTAAATTCTTAACCAGCTTCCCCACTTTCCTCTTTTAGTAGCTAAAGCTTAAAGATCATTTAGGTTCAACCATTTAATTCTATGTATGATGAAATTGAGTCCCAAGAGGAATGCCCTCTCTCCTTAACCCCTCAATTCCTTCAATGCTTAGCTCAAATTTGACTCGCTACACATGTCATTCAGTCAAAAACCATTCAGCACTGGAGGTACAAAGAAAGGCAAAAGACAGCCCCAGCCCTCAAAGAGCTTACAGTCTCCTTGAGGAGATGGCCATGTACAGACAAGCTACAGACAAGATGAGGGGCAGCCGATCAGCAGAGGGAGGGCACTAGGCTTAACAGCGATTAGGAAAGGCTTCTTGTAGTAGAAGGGGGACTTGAAGGAAGCCAGGGGCAGAGGTGAAGCCCCACCCTTGCCAGCTGCTGGGACCTCCCATCCAAAATTACCTGGGCTTTGTTTTGCACATAATTTGCCTTTACTAAATGTGCTGTGTTGTCTGCCTTCTTGGACTGCAAACTCCTTGAAGATAGGGGTTATTTGTTTTTTTGTCTTTGAGTCCTCAGTGCCTAGTGAAGTAGCTACCATATAGCATAGGCATATGCTGATTGATGGCTTTCCATTTCACATTTGATCTTCGCAAACACCCTGTAAGGTAGGGAATGTTAGTATTATCATCCCTGTTTTACAGATGTGAAGACTGAGGTGTAGAAAAGCCTAATCACTTGGCCAAGGTTATGCAGCTAGAAAGTTTCTGAGCTAGGATTCAAACCCTGGTCTCTGGGTCTTCAGATTCAGATCTTCCCACCATACAGTATCCCTAACTGCCCACTGGAGGGGCTATTTTAGGGTTATTCATCAGTTTGGGGTTATCTTGGCTGTCTTTGCCCCGCATTATGTGGTTGGTGCCATGAGCTGAGCGATAACTGTATTTGGAGTTGTCCGTCCTCCATCCCCACCCTCACCCCCACCATGCAGGGCACACAGATGGACCTGGCAGGGGCACAGAGAGGATTATTGTGAGCTGGAACCAAGCCCAGCCACCCCACCCTTCCCGGAGCCTGTCAGAGCTCTGGGGAGCTTGGTCCCAAGGCGTGATCAGATGGCCCCCATAAATCAGGGTGACACTCCCTGCATGTCTAGCCCTATAAAAGGCTGGCTTATGCCAGGACTGGCTCCAGGGACAGGTGTCCAGCTGCAGTGCCAAGGCCCTAAGGGAAGAGGCTACCTTTGAGAGACAGGAGATTAGGCTGGACCGCAGCCCTTGCTCCATGCTTGCTGGGAGCCTTTTTCTTTCTCTACAGGCTGAGGTTGATAGGGAGGGAAGGGGCAAAGCAGCAAAAGAAGAGGCAGCTTTGTTTGGGAGAGAAGCCCCTGGCCCCATGCGGACCCAAGGCCCAGAGACAGGAAGGGCCCAGGTCATAGAAAGAACTAGGGGACAAAGCTGGGAGCAGAGTCTGAGCTAGAACCCTGGGCCAGGGCTCCCTGCTCACCCATGGCTACTTCACACCTTTTTTCTCATTTCTGGGAACAAGGGAGGGACAAAAATGACAAGCTCCATTTTACAGAAGGGAAAGCTCCAGAGCACATAGAGACAGGAGAAAGGGTCAGTCGTTTTCCCCTAAGACTAAGATAAGGAGAGTAGAAATAAAGACTTAAAGAGAGAAGGGACCTTAGAGGCCAGTGTAAGGCAAAGAAGTACTAAGCAAAAGAGTCAGGATTTGAACCCAGATCCTGGGACTCCAAATCCAGTATTCTTTCCACTAATCCATACTGTCTTCTCAATGAAAACTCATGAGAGGGTGTTGTAACATACTGGAAAGAGCCTTGGTTCTGAACAGGAGGGAAAGGATGAGTTCAGTTCTGAGCTGTGACGCTGGACAAGTCATTCCCCTTCTCTTATGCCTTAATTACCTCACCTCTAAAATGGATAGAATAATGCTTGCATTGCTGCTAACCAGAGTTGTACATGTCGTGTCCCCAGACTTCAGCAGCTAGGAGACACAGTAGATTAGGACATTGAACCCAGAGTCAGGAAGACCTGAGTTCAAATCCAGTCTCAGACACTTAGCTCCTGTCTGACCTTGGGCAAGTCACTTCACCTCTGCCTGCCTCTGTTTCCTTTTATTATGTAAAATGTAGATAACAGCAGCGCCTACCTCACAGAGTTGTTGTGAGAATCAAAGGGGATCATATTTGTAATGCACTTAGCACAGTGCCTGGAATATAGTAGGCATTTAATAAATGTTCGTTTTCTCCCTCCCTCCTTCCTGCCAGGGATTCCCCTCCTACTCTATCATGTGGGTGTTCCTTTGAGCTTGAAGAGTAAGGGTCAAATGATACAGTGTAACAAAAATGCTTTGTAAGCCAAAAAGTCTATTATTCCTGCAATTATTGCCCCATAGGATGGAGAAGTGGACAAAAGGTGAGCCTTGGAGGAAAAAGCCCTACCTCTGACCTATATTAGTCGTGTGACTGTGGGAAAGTCATTTAACCTCTCAGTGCAGGTGATGAGTTGATCAGTAGAGGGAGTTTCCATACCAGGAGTTTCCTATCTTCATGAAATCATAGATTAAGAATATATACACACATACATATATATATATTACATATTTGTGTGTATGTGCATACACACATATAGTTCCACTGGGTTGTAAACTTAGAGAAGGAGAATTGGCAGAAAATCATAGTAGAAAGCCCTAGATTTGGAGTCCAAGGGTCAGAGTTCAAATCCTGCCTCAGACATATACTAGCCATGTAAATCATCTAACCTGTATGTTCCCCAATTTCGTCATCCATAAAATGAGAAAGTTGGACCCACCCTGTAAGATTCCTCTGATCTCCAAATCCCTGACCCTCTGATCTGGTTTTCCCATTTAGTACCTTGGCAAATGTTTTAGTAAAGACACTCATAAGCTGGGACCAGCCTGGGTAAGTCTCAGGGCTCCTACTTACAATCATTATGACCTTAAACAAATTACTTTCCTTCTCTGCACCTCAGCTAAAGTGTTTTGAAAAATAAATGAGTTAATGGTTATAGAGGAACCCATGATGATCAGACGGGCTTCTAAGGAACCAGGGTTACTGAAAAGTGTTGGACTTAGGCTTCAGAATAAGGCACATACATATGTATGGACCTGATTCTGTCAATGGGCTCCGGAGACAAGTGGGAAGCACCTTGTAAACACCAGTAGCTCCTGCCCCCTCCAAGGATGCCAGTGGGGCCCCTTGCCCTCATACTAGACAGATGATCAGGGAGCCCTGAGTGTTTTTCTCCACCTCCCCTTCCCTCTCCAAGCTGCCAGGAGAGGTTGGCATTAATGATACCCAAGGTAGATGGTGTGGTTGAAGTAGGTTCCATGCCAACCAGAGCTGGTCCTTTGTGCCCCAGTCTTCCACCCCCAATCCTGTCTCTTTGGGAGGGTGTTAGGAAGGTAGGCGCTATCATTCTCAGGTGAGAATGCACCCAAAAAAGCTGAGGAGGACTATGCTATGTCCTAACCAGACCCCCAGAGATCCTTAGTCTATAGTTTACCAAGCTAACCCAGGGTGGCATTCTCCCCTGTTGATCTTTTCCTTCTAAAACTTATTCAAAACTCCCTCTGGGAAACCTTCTTTGACCCCTCCTGACTTAGGTAATCCAAGGAATTCTCTTAGCACTTATCAAATTAGGTCAGCTGCCTAATTTAGAAGCAGGTTAGGTGCTCCTGGGGCTTAGATGCTCCCTAAGTCTGTCTGGCAAGAGATTCCCTGAGAGCAAAAGCTATGTCTCATTGGATTGGGAGATCCATGAGAACAGCAACTGGGCCTTCTTCTCCCCTGTCCCCCCACAGTTTCTAGTCTGGATGCCATTCAACTTCAAGACCTCATAGACTATCTAGTCTTCCTCTGTTCTGTCACACCAAAGGTCTGTGAACTTGTGTGTGTGTTTTAATGCTTCAGTAACTATATTTGAAAATCATTGGTTTCCTTTCTCATCTTGTGCATTTTATTTGATGCCTTTAAAAATATGAGAGTGATGAGAGTGTCACCAGATTACCAAAGGTGGGAGAGAGAGAGGGTTAAGAACTCCTGTTTTAGGCTCTATTTTTATTTTTTTTAATTTATGGACTAAAGCATTTCTGTAATATAGTACAATAAAAAATGATGATTGAATATGAAACCTCAAATCTACTATGCATAACTTGCTATTTCTTTCCAATATACAACAAAATTATCATGTAAATTTCTTTTTCTTCTTCCCTTACCCCCCAGGGATGGCTGCCATTAGACACAAATAGGGGTGTGTGTGTGTGTGTGTGTGTGTGTGTGTGTGTGTGTGTGTGAGTGAATGTGTGTGGAGAGGGGGCCTCTGGAGGAGAGAGTGAGGCTGGTGACTTTGCACAGCCCTCCCTCACTTAAATTCAATTCCCTTGCAAGTCAAGACATCATTGGTCCTCTCTGAGAACAAAGAACAGTGTGTGTGTATAATATATAATATATATGTAAAATTATTCTATACATATTTCTATATCAGTTCTTTCTCTGGATGTAGATAGCCTCTTTCTTCATATGTCCTTTATATTTAATTTGGGAATTTATAAATCAAAATAATTTATTTGTTCAAAGTTATTCTTAAAACAATATTGCTGTTACTGTCTACAATGTTCTGGCTCTGCTCATTTCACTCTTCATTATTTCGTCATCTATTTTTAAAGTCACATCTGTCCCCCTACCCCTACCCTGACACCCCACCTTTCATCCCCCACCCTCGATATTGGCATCCTCTGGTCCTTCCATATCTGCTTTACAAGAGGACCTTTGTAACATGACTAGACTGTTAACCTGTGACCCCTAAAGACAGCCCCTCAGTAAGGGCATCTGTCCTTGGCACAGATGGCACCAACTGGGAACCCCCTCGGCTAAGGAGAATGGGCTCCTTTGTTGTTTGGATCTGGAGCCTGCTCCTAGAATAGCTGTTTGCTCAAGCTTGGTGCCTGGGGAGATGGGGGTGGGGAGTGGACCTCTGTTGTGGGGCTGAGACATCAAGTATCAAAGCTCTATCTGGGCAGAAGGACAGTGGAATTAAGGAGGAGGATAATGGTATCATTTATTAATAATAATGATGATGAGCGAAATTCCTATAATGCTTTGAAGTTTCCAGAGCACTCACCCTAACCCTAAACCCTAAAGCGCTTATAATTACCCTGCGAGGTTGGGATTATAGGCATTATTATCCCCATTTTTTAGATAGGGAAACTGAGACTTAGAAATGAAGTGGCTTGCCCATGGACACAGGGGGCAAATGTCAGAGAAATGATTGACACCCAGGTCTCCCTGATTCCAAATTTGTCCTTTTATCTATTAGTCTAAATAGGGGAAGGGGAAAGAAAGGAAAGAGGGAGAAAATGAACATGAACCTGGTCAGCTTCTCCCAGGGAGTTTGTACTTTGGGGGTCACCTGGAGTCCAGGACCTGCACTAAGCTTATCCTTAGATGTCCAGAAAGTTGGATTTGATCATATTTACCCAGAGGGTGTTGGCTTTGAAAAATCAGCATTATTCATTCTAACCAAACTCACAGGAAAGAAACCTGAGTCAGCTATTGAAAAATCTGGGTTTTCCTTACAATTTGCCACTGATTGGACCTTGGTTTCCTCATTAGTAAAAATGAGGAAGCTGGGGGATGTGATCTCTGAGGCACCTTCCATCCCTGACATTCTCTGATGTAAAGCCCCTCCCAGCTCTGACAGTACAGGCTTCCACCAGACTTCTTCATGAGCATGATTACCAATTTATTAATGTGTGATGGGAGCCAGAACTGTTCAGTAACGAAGAGTTTAGAATCTCTCACATATAGTGTTTCTCTCCCCCATAGAACGCCAGTAAACACTGACTCCTTCTTCCCTGAATTTCCTTTTCCTAGACTTTTCCTTAGCCCCCATCCCCCACGCCCACTCCTACCCTCCCCACTCCAACTATTAAAACACTTAATAAATTATTGGCTGACTAGATTCCCTGCGGACTCCACTCCCCTCCTTTCCTCTGACTGTATTTCAGTCTTCCTGTTATAATACAACTTAGTTGCTTTCTTTAGAATAGATACATTTTAAATTGGGATCTTTCTAAAGGACTTTCAGAAAAACCTCTGTTCCCTGGTAGATACCCTGGCCTGAACTGAATTTCAAAGATATCCTGGTCTCCCTGGCAACTCATTCAGGAATCTCTGGGGACAATCAGGCCTATAGATGACTGATCTTACCCAGTTTCAGAGGGTCATTCTTTTCTAAACTCCTCTAAATTCTGGGAGCATCTCCGGTTAGTGATAACAAAACCCTAGAATGTCAGAGCTGGCCAGGGCTGTAGAACAGATATTGTGTCAGAATGGGAAAGGCCCTTAGGACACTAAGAGGTGAGAGGTTCCTTTAGAGCACTGAATGTCAGAGCTGGGGGGGACCTCAGAATACAGAATATCAAAGCTAGGAGGGGTCTTAGAACAGAGAATGTCAGGGGTGGGAAGGGTCTTAGAACACAGAGTATCAGAGCTAGGTTATTTGTCTTTCATTCTCAAAGAGGGCCATGACATCAAGAAGGTGATGCCATGACTTGAAAGTGAATTGGATTTAAGTGAGGCAGGTCTGTGCAAAATCACCAGCCTCACTCTCTCCTCCGGAGATATCTGGGTCCAGTGGCAAGATATAGATCAGGATGACTGAAGATGGCCCCAGATGCAGTGGAAGCCTTGGCTCTTTTAAACTAAGGCCTTTCCCAGGTCTCAGTTTGACTGAGGCAATGCCCATTCAGTGATTAAGGCTAGGTAAGAAATGAGGCAAAGAATGGCCTCTTTTACCTAGTCAACAAATATCAGTCTGGGAGGGGTAGAGGTTTCAGAGATGACCTAGTTCAGTCCATATATGACAAAGGAAGACATGATCCTCAGTACACACTCAAGGTCACCCAGTGAATTAGCAGTGATCCCCTTTGTTTGACACTCAGTCTTACCTCCGCCTTTAAAGCCAGTGGATCGGTGCCCTTTCCAGCGACCCAGGCTGGTATGTTGGTGTTTTGCTAACAAAGCCCAAGTGAAGCCCACATAATCCCCTGTGATCTCTTGTCCAAATTTAGCCTCATGAGGCACACAAAAACCCAAGTCCCAACCCCAGGACTTGGCCTTCTGCCAGCCTGTAAAATCAATAGAGTTTGGCTTTGGGGGCTGCTGTCCACCTTCTCTCCCTCCTCCATCCCCTGCAGGGCCCTCCCTTCTCCAGACAACTCTCTCCATGTGTTGGTTCTTACAGATCCCTCAGCAAGGTGTCATCTGGGAAGGACATGATGAACCAATTCACACCAAGGTGTCAATGACACAGTGGGACTCCCCCTCCCTGGTACCCGAGTACTCACTAGAGCAGAGACAGCCCAAAGGAAATGCATTGTAAATAGTGGTACCTCAGACAGTGGAGATAGGCCACTGTGGAGACAATTTGATTCAGCAGTGCCTTCCTTGTATTGGCCCATATTGTTCTTAATAACCTCAGGAAAGCTTATGGGCTGCATGACTTTTGGTAAGCCAGTTCCATTTCCTGTACTTCCGATTCCTTATCTATAAAATGAGCAGATTTGACTCGATAATTTCTAAAGCCCCTCCCAGCTCTGACATCCTGTGTTCTAAGAACCCTCCCAACTCTGACATTCCATGTTCTAAGGGCCCTCCCAGCTCTAACATCCTGTGTTCTAAGGACCTTCCCAGCTCTGACCTCCTGTGTTCTAAGGGCCCTCCAAGCACTGATATTCTGTCTTCTACCAGTCATGACATTCTCTGTTCTCAAGGCCTCCCACCTCTGACCTTACATAGTGCAAAGTTCATTCTAGTTCTAACATTCCAGATTTTTTAAATAGTCTTAAGATTTCATCTCCCTAGACCTATGTGGAAGCCTCTCCATGACCCAACCCTTCTCCCTTTCTCAGTGCAGCCCCCGCTGATGCCAAGACCTTCAGCCTGAAACACACAGATGGCGTACGGGTAGACTTAGTGATTGATGGCCAGGCTGAAGAGGCCACAGCCAATGGCAAGCAGCGATGGGCCCTCTCCCCCAGCACCACCCTCTGCCTCAGCATGAGCCAGCCCAGCACAGAAGTCAGCAGTGACAAGGTATGGAACCTGGAGGGCTGGGTTTGAAGCAGGGGGAGAAGAGGGGCACCCACCGGGTCAGCAGTAGGAAGGGGACTCTTAAGCTTGAAGGGATGGTTTCAACATCTTTATCTTGAGCATAGTCCTTTATCAACAGCCTAAAAGTAGGAAAAAAAATCTGTCCTCAAAGAGTTTCATAGAAGAGGAAATGTATGATGAGAGAGAAGTGGCTGGTGGGCTAAGAGGTGGGAGGTAGGGGGTGTGCACAGTGTTCCAGAACGTCATCAGTTGCCTCCTTCCTTTTTTCCTTCTCCCACTGTGGATCCCCAGGTCACAGTCAACTATTATGCAGAGGACAGCAAAATGCCCATTGACCAAGCTGGCCTTTTCCTCACAGCTATTGGTAAGTGACAACCAATATTACAAAGATCTGGCCTCTTCTAAGGGCTGATATAGCCCATTTAGCATCACAGAATCCTCAACTTTCAGTGCTAGGAGGGGCCTTAAAACATGGAACATCGGAGCATAAAATGTTATAACTGGCAGGGGCAACAGAATATAAACCTTAGAACATAATATGGCAGAACTAGAAAGGTGCCTTAGAACAGAGAATGTCAGAGCTGAGAGGTCCCTTAGAACTGAGAATGTCAGAACCGGAGAGACACCTTAGAAAAGTAACATCTGAGCTGGGAGGACCCTCAGAACTTGAACTGTGTGAATGTAGAATGTCACAATGAGATGCACCACCTACTCTAACCCGCCCCCCCCCATTCTATAGATGAGCAAACAGAGGCCCTGAGATTATTCAAGGTCACTCATTGAGTTAATGACAGCTGACACCATTTTTAATCAGATTTGGCACAGGCAGCTTTTCGGTTCTACAGACTTCTGAATAATTCAGACTCAGCAAGGGATGCAAGTTGTGCCCAGTACTCCTTGGCTAGGGGATCTGGTACCCAGAGCATTCTGCCAGGGCTGCACCAGAGGCTCCCCTGAACTAACCACCCTGGATTTCCAGATCCTCATCCAGATCACTGTGGGGAGACAGAAAGAAAAGAGGGATGGAGGGAGGACATAAACAGAAGTAGCCAGGTCAGGGGTTTGAGGGAGAGTAATCAGAGCTCCCAGGATGGTAGCCATCAGAGTTGCAGTGACCAGCTCAATAGGCAGAGGGACTGAGGTGTCTCAGGTAACAGCCCTAACTCACCCTTTCAGAAACACAATCTCCCTGTGACCCTGTTATGTACAAGGCTGGGAAGAGCTCTGTCGTGGGGCCCAGGGAACAGACTTGGGCTGGGTGGTCTGTGGAGATTGACTACAGCACTTTAGGGAAAGATGTACAGGGACACAAATTTCAGCCTGATATCAGGAGAAGCAGCACAGTACTGGCATGGGCCATTCCCTGATGTGACATTAGTAACAGCTCACATTTCTAGAACACTTTTAAAGTATAGAAAACTACTTTCCTCAAATAGATCCATGATATAGGTCACATACAGATTATTATGGCCACCTTACAGATGTAGAAACTGAGACTCAGAGAAGTCTCTTGGATCATGGATCTGAAATTGGAAAAAACCTCAGAGGCCATCTAGTTCATTCCTGCCATTTTTATATTTACGAAAACTGAGGCCCAAGAAGACTAAATCTCTTGCCCAAGGTCACACAGGTAGTAAATGATAGAGACTGAATTTGTACCCAGTTCTTCTGAGACACTTAGTAGCTATATGACCCTGGGCAAGTCACTTAGCCCTGTTTGCCTCAGTTTCCTTATCTGTAAAAATGAGCCAGAGGAAATGGCAAACCGCTCCAGTATATATGTCAGGAAAACCCCACATGAGGTCATGAAGGGTTGGACACAACTGAAACAGCTGAACAACAACCAACCTCTGAGTTCAGAGGCCCTGCTCTTGAAAGGTATCCAGGTAGCAAGGTTCAGAGGCAGGATTTGAACCCAGACCCTCTGGCTCCAGATTGCTGTTCCTTCTACTATCACACACTTCCTGTTGTGAGTTGTTCCAATAGCTTATCTGTTTCCCTTGTGAAGGGAAACTATAGACAGGAAAATGGTCCTTGCCCTGGACAGGTGGCTAGAGATTCACCTTCCAGCTGTGAGGATCTAGGGGCTCTACCATGACCCAGGATGTATTCCCAGGGAGGCAGTTTTGGACTCCACCCCCATCATCCAGATGAAGGCAAAGAGGAAACAGGCAGGAGACACTGAATCCATTAGGATGCATGAGAAAAAGCTGGCTTCAGAGTCAGAGGCTCTGCATTCAAATTCTGACCCTGATACCACCTGTGTGACAAGGCAAATCCTCCTCTATAAAGGGAGGGAGCTAGACTAGATAGCCTTAAAGCCCCTTCTAAATTTACTATGACCCTAGGATCCCAAATCTCATCCATCTCTCTCCTCCTTGGTCCTTGCTGCTGTTCCACAAAGAGGCTTGAGTCCCCATTTGGGGGAAGGGCTTGGGAAAAGGGTGAGGAGTTGGAGAGAACATAACTATGAAAAAGGGATGACTTTGCTGCCTCGATGGTACTCAAGTCAACTTGAAAAGAACCAGAAAAGAGAATCCAATAAATGGATCCAATATATAGTACACACTAACCTTGCAAAAGTTCCTAGGCCCCCAGTCACCCTCTGGAATCTGACCTGGAAGCTAGAATTTAGAGTCAGGAGGCCCAGGCCTCCTAATGCCTCAAATCCCAGCTCTGTTCCTTACTCTGTGTCTTCAAGCACATTTCATTTCACCTTTCTTGACCTCATAAGCTCCATCCATAAAATGAGCATAATTGTGCACTTCCCATTCAAAGGCACTTGAATGAATCAGATGAGCTTATTAAGGTTTCCAAAGTGCTGTTGGAAGGCAGAGAATGCTGATTTTTTTTTCTGGATGCCCCTAATACCTACCACAGTACCAGCATAGAGCAGATCTTTAATGAATGCTAATAGATTGAACAATTCTTTTTCTTTTTTGTCCAGACCTGAGATATAACAGGTCTAAAGAACCCCCCTTCCTCCAATGCAGGCAGGCAACTTAGCTAAAACTTGGGGTTTTTGCCTTTTTTTGCATCCCTGCTACTTAGCACAGTACCTGGCACTGGGTAAGGGCTTAATAAATGCTTGTTGACTGACTAAAGAATTGCCTTAAAATAAATAAATGAACATATAAAAAATTAATTAATTTCCTAGAGCACTGAAAAGTTAAGGTAATAAGGAAGCTATCCCTTATAATAAATTTTTAGAGAAAAAAAGTTCCCCAAAGCAACCAATGCATGGACAGTGCCTCACAGTATACATAGCCCTCTGCACCCATAGTCCTCCACCTCTGCAATTAAGGAAGGGTGGTTGTAAACACATTCATATCCTGATAACATTTACCTATGATAACACACATTTGGGGCTTTATGAGTTTACAAAGTGCTTGTTTTACAACAACCCTGGGAGGCAGAGAGTACAAATATTATCTTTTATCTTTCCCTTTTTTGGATCAAACATGATTTCATAAGTGAAGGGGGCTCCTAGTGAGTAACTTCTGTTACCAATGTAGACCAGCATATAAATGTGTGTGTGTTATATGTATATATATGTGTGTATATATGTATATATATGTAGGACCCCTGAGGTTCCTTCCCACTCTAACTATATGATATATAATATATTTATATAAACATACACATATATACACATGTGTGTATGTGTGTCTGTATATATGTGTATAACTATAATATAATATATAATAGTATATAACGTGCTACATGTGGCATATAGACCAACTATACCTGATAGAGGTAGGCAACTGTAGTCAGTAAATATTTATGAAGCAAATACGAGGTGCCAGGCATTGTGCTAAGGGCTGCAGGTACAAAGAGAGACAAAAGACAGTGCCTGCCCTCAGGGAGCTTACAGTCTAACTGAGAAGCCAATGAGCAAACAAATGCATCCACACAAGCCAAAGAAGGTAAACTGGTCTGTCTGTACCTGATGATCTTGGAGAATTGTCTGGGACACAGGGTTCAATGATCTGCCCAAGGCACAGGCCATTATCTGTCAGTGAAGGGAACTGAAGCCAGGTCTGCCTGACTCCAAGGCCAGCTCTCTAGCCACTGTCCTACACATCCTGCCCCTCATTCTCCTATTTCACAGTTGAGAAAACTAAGGCTCAGAAAGGTCAATGTTGGGATTTCTGCCCTGATTTTTCCTACTATTTAACACGCTTCTATTAGGAGGAGAACAGAGGGCAGGGTTATCTCTATGGAGGCCTCAGTCTTAGGGCTAAAGTGTGTTCAGTATCAACCTCCCACCACAGCATTCTCCCAGCCTAGTTATCCCAATGAAGGCAACCCTAGAGTACAAAGAGGGTAACATGTAGCCTGAGGCGGGGCACAGTATAAAAATGGAGAAGGATCATGGGCTCATAGAGTTAGACTGGGAAGGAACCTCAGGGGTCCTCTAGCCCAACTGCCTCATTTTACAGATGGGGAAACTGAGGCCTAGAGTGAATGTGGCTTGCTGAAGATCACACAGTTAATTAATAAGTGAAATCCAGGTCTGCCTCCAGAGTCAAGTTGCCACATGGGGGCCTTGCCTTAGTCATAGAAAGGCACTTCTAGGCTACTAATATGTCCATGCCCCCTGCTCCCAAAGTGCAGGGCCCAGCCCAGCATGATCACCCTAATTTTCCAGCCCCAGGGTTGGCTCTGAGAATGGAGAACTGCCCCCCATCACCTAGCATAACACAGTCACCAGTCCTTCTTTCTGCCCCAGGAAGCTACAGAGCTGGGCTCCTAGCCATGGTGCTGTGGAGGGGAGGGCGGATCCATGGTAGGGTATTAGCACCTTGAGTTCTGAGACCAAGGAGGGAAGAGGGAACCAAGGCAGGCAGGCAGCAGCCTCTTGTGCCATCCCCACCCCCCATATAACCCTGAACCCAATCCCCTTGACATTTCCCCTTAATCTGCCCACCACTGGTGGGAATACCACCTGATACCTTGGGACTATTTTGGGGAGCTGACCTAGGAGCCAGAGCCTTTGGACAGTCTCTCCCTGGGCTGGGAGGCCCCAAAGCCAAATTTCCCCAGCCTCGTCCTACCACCACCTCCAGCCCTCTCTCTCTCTCAATCTCTCCCTCCCTCCCTCCCTCTCTCTCTCCCTCTCCCTCCCTCTCCCTCCCTCTCCCTCTCTCTCTCT
>NW_027187400.1:17311414-17320787 GCF_028583685.1 Petaurus breviceps papuanus
TCTCTCTCTCTCTCTCTCTCTCTCTCTCTCTCTCTCTCTCTCTCTCATACACACATACACACACACACACACACACACACACGGCATAGAAGCAAAAAATGGGGGGGAGGGCCTTCCAGAGAGGTAGGACTGGTGTGCCACCTCCTCAACACTTTATAGTTAGTCTCTGATGAGGAAGGTCAAAGAAATCACAAAAATACTATTAGAGGCTGCTAGAATAGTGGATAGAATTAAATCCTGCTTCAGACACTTAGCTGTGGGACATTGGGCAAGTTGCTTAAGGGCTCTGGGTCTCAGTTTCTCCATCTATAAAATGGGGGGAGGAGTGAACTGGGATGATTGATGTGGAATGGGAAGGGGAGTACATAAGCTGAAATGACTATAAGTTAACAATATAAAACAAACACAATAATAATAATACTAATAACTTGTATTTCTATGGCAATTTGCTTCCAAACAGCTCCATGGCTTGGGGGTGGGAGTAGGGGTTGTTAATAATCATCCCCATTTTATAGATGAGGAAGGGGGGGAGGGAAATGACTTGGCCAAGGTCACAGTGCTAAAGCCAAGATTTCAACTCAAATCTCCTGCCTTCAAATACAGTGCTCATTCCATTATTTCATAGTTGGACTTTGTCCCTTTAAGGAAGACACAGAGCCTCAGCATTGGAAGGGATGGGGAAGGGGATGGGAGTGGCTGCCCAAACCTCCCTCCCTGAATTCGAATTTCCCTGACAACACAATGGATTGTGGCCATAGAAGCTTTCCTTGAACGTCTCCAGGACAGGGAGCTCCCTGTGCCTGGCCTGGCTTGTTCTGCTCTTGGATAGATCTAATAACCAGTGAGGAAGTTTTTCCTTAAGCTAAGACTAGATTGCCCCTTCTGCAGTTCCCTCCTCACCCGTGCCACAGTGATTCCCAGTGCTCCTCTCTGGGGCCAAGCAAAATAAACCTGATTCCCCTTTCACATGATAGCCTTGGCAAACAGCTGTCCAGGAGGCATCATCAGAGCTCTGGATGCTAGGTTTCTCTTAATGCAGTAACTAGGACCCTCAGTGCCCTCACACAGTGGGGCATAGAGACTAGACCATTGACTTGGGACTCACCAGGCCTGGGTTTGATTCTTGGCCTGGCCATATCCTATTTGACCTTAGCTAAATGACTTCAGTCAACCTATCAAAAAGCATGTATTAAGCACCTACTCTGTGCCAGACTCTAGGCTAAGGTTCTAGGGAGGGAAAGACAAAAGTGAAACAATTCCCTCCCTCAAGATGCTTACAGTCTAGCTGGAGGAAATAACCTATACATCTAGAGGTTAGATACAAAATTGACAGGAAGTATTTTATGAGGAAGGCACTAGCAGCTTCCTGGGGACAGGGTGATGAAGAAAGGTTTTCTTGTAGAAGATGGCATTGGATCTAAGTCTTGAGGAAAACTAGGGTGTCTAAGAGGCAGAGGTGAGGAGGGATGGCATTCCAGGCAATGGGGGTGGCCAGCAAGCAGACTGGGGAGCATCATTTGAAGTCAAAACCCATTTTCCAGATGGGGAAAGCTGAGGCCGAAGGTCACACCTACAAGTGGCAGAGCTGGAATTTTAAACCTTGCCTTCTGGCTCCTAATACAATGCTCCTTCTAATATATCACAAATAAAAGAAGCTCTCCTCTGTGGCTGATAAACTTGACTCTGAAGGCTCTTCCCAAAGACCTCACAGAAACCACTCTGAAGGGCATGATATTCAGTGGGCTAGATAGAAATTCTGAACCATTTGTGGAAGAAATCTGCCTCTTTGAGAGAGCCCTCCTTGGCCCATTCCCCTCACTCCCATCCTTGCCAGGATCCTCTTCCCTCATCCCTAGAGATGGGAGCCTCTGCCAACAGGACTGACCAGAAATGCTCCCATCTGCACCATACGTCCAAGGCTCCAGGTCCTGCCCAGTTGAAGGGCAAATCTCCTGGGAGGTTCCTTGGTCAGGAGCCCACAATCAGCTTCTTTTCCTCCATGGTCCCTTTGAAGAATTGTTGACCATGGGGTGGCTAGGTGGCGCAGTGAATAGATCACTGGCCCTTGAGTCAGGAGGACCTCGGTTCGGATCCGGCCTCAGACACTTAACACAAAAAATAGCCATGTGACCTTGGGCAAGTCACTTAACCCCAATTGCCCTCCAAAAGGCAAAAAATTAAAAAAAAAAAAAGAATCATTGAAGATCAGAATCAGGAGGGAACTCCGAGGACATGTAGTCTAGTTCATACCTGAGCAGGAGTCTCTTCCTCAGCATCTGCATAGCTGCAGAGATTTCCATCAAACTCTCTGGGCCTTAGTTTTTTCATCTGTTAATTGGGGCTACCGACTTCAGTGGGGTTTTATGAGGAAAATGTTTTGTAGACCTTAAAGTGCTACAGAAATGTGAGTTGTTGCTGTTATAGATTAAGTTCTAGGTCTAGGTCTAGGTAACAAGATTGGCCTCTACATTATCTAAGGTACCACTGGAGTGGGCAGAGAATCTCAGAGATGGAAATCACCTCAGGAAGCATCTAGTTCAGCTTACACCCAAAATGGGGAACCACATGTTGGGGATGTTGTAAGAGAGTCACCAGTCTGAGCACAGTACCTGACACATAGTAGGTACTTAGTAAATGGTAGCTGTTTGACAACCTCTGTATATAAAGAGCTTGTTACCTCCCAAGGTGGGGCATCAAGTGCATAGAGCACCAGGCTTAGAGTCCTGAGTTCAAATGTGACTGCAGACATTGACTAGCTGTGTGACCCTGGACAAGTCATTTAATCCTTTTTGCCTCAGTTTCCTCATCTGTAAAATGAGCTGGAGAAGGAAATGGCAAACTACTCCAGTATCTTTGCCAGGAAAACTCCAAATGGGGGTCACAAAGAGTCAGACATGACTGAACAACCACCTGCCTTGGTTCATTTCATTTTTGGAAAGCTATAAATATTAGAGTTTTTCCTTATCCAGCCAACATTTGTCTCATCAGCTTCTCTATCTGCTGCTCCCTCTTTCTGCTTGCTGAGACCAAGTAACACAGGGTTATTCCCCCCTTTCATCCGACAACCCTTCAGATATTTAAAGACCACTCTCATGTCCTTCCTCCACCCCTGACCTGACTTTTCTCTAGGCTGAATGTCCCCAGTTCTTTTTCCTACCCAGTGAAAAAGTGTACATTAAATGCTTTGCAAACCTTCAGGCACTATGTGAATGTCAGCTAGCAGGAGGAGGGATCAACACAGCAACAGCTGGAAAGACAGCAGTGGAGTAGCTAATGGGCCAGCTTTCACTCTGGTGGAGGGGCAGTGAGATCTGGTGAGGAGAGCACAGGACTCAGACCCCAGTTCATGTGAGGATTCTGAGACTTAGTGAGGTGACCTCAGAGGAGTCAATAATATTAATTACGCAATTTTCTCTAGTGCCTTAATGGTCATTCCCACTCCTATGGACTCCCATCTCTGCACAATCCATTCAGTCAATCAACAGGCATATATATAATGTTATATTATATTTTTATTAAAACATGTTATTAATTATATTATAATTAATTTCAATTATTTATCATAGTAAGCTATTATATAATAATCATAATACATAATTTATTATGTTTATAATATTATTTCATTATTATAATTTAATTGTTGAGTTAATTATAAAATTAATTGTGTTTATAATATTAATTTTGTTGTGATTATATATTTTATTTTTCCACCAATTACATGTTAAGATAATTTTTAAATATTTGGTTTGTTTTTTAAGTTTTGAATTTCAAATTCTATTCCTCCATCTTCCCTTCCCCCTCCCTGAGATGGTAAGCAATTGAATATCGATTACACATGTGCAATCAGTAAAACATTTCCATATTAGTCATTTTGTACAAGAAAATTCAATAAAAGATAGATAAAGAAAGAGAGAGAGTGAAAGGAAGAAAGAAAGAAAGAAAGAAAGAAAGAAAGAAAGATAGAAAGAAAGAAGGAAAGAAAGAGAGGCAGAAAGAAAGAGAGAGAGAAGGAAGGAAGGAAAATAGCATGTTTCGGTCTGTATTCAAACAATATCAGTTCTTTCTCTGGAGGTGGATAGTATGCTTTACCTATTGTATTGCTGAGAATAACTAAGTCATTTACAATTCTTCATCAAACAATATTGCTTCAACATGCATTTATTTAACACCTACTACGTGCCAACCACTATTAGTCACTGGGACTTATAAAATGGGAGTAAAATGTTTGTACTCTCTGTATCCCAGGTTTGTTGTGAGGAAAGCCCTTTTAGATCATAGTTGATACTCAGATCAGGTCTAGGCTCACGTAGATGACCCCAACAAAGCCCCTCCTAGCGCTAGCATGGGAAATAGAGGATATGAGGGGAAGAGAGTGAGACACAGCTGCCCCCCCCAGTCCCAGTGGAGAAGTGAGGGCCTCCCCACTTCCAGGTCATCCCAGTCTGTCAGTTCGGGGACAGCCCATGACAGGCCAGAGCAGTACACCCAATGGCTGTGTCTTCTCCCCAGAGATCTCCCTGGATGTGGATGCAGACCGAGATGGAATAGTGGAAAAGAACAATCCTAACAAGGTAAGTCAGCACTCTACTTGCCACTACCCCAAGTGGAGCTTAGTGCCCCAGAATAGTGGGTCTAGTGAAGAGTGGGTCAGTCCGAATCAAGGAGTGGACTGAGTTCATAGTTGTGGGCAAGTCATCTCCCCTCTGTTTGCCTCAGTTTCCTCATCTGTAAAATGGGGACAATAATAGCACCTGCCTCTCAGGGCTATTATAGGGATCAAATGAGATATTTGTAAGTTCTTATCACAGTGCCTAGCACATAGTAGGCACTTAAGAAATGCTTATTTCCTCTTTCCTTCTCTGAATCTTAAGTCCACTGAGCAGAGTCTTGGTCTAGGTGTTCACGGGGAGATAGACTTCTTGCCTTTACTGTGTTCCCAGTCTGGGACGGAGGGAAGGCCTCAGGAAGCCCCCTAACTGAATAGGGAGAAATGAATGCATGAATGAATGAATGATTTTTTTAAGTATGTTAACTGTTCCTGGAGCTGTCCTTGGTGCTAGGATAGAAATACAAAAAAAAAAAAAAAGAAAAGAAAAGAAACCATCTGTGCCCTCAAGAAGTGTGTATTCTAAAAGAGTAAATATACAACATTTTGCAAACCTTAAAGTGTTGTATAAATGCCAGCCATCATTTTTATTTCTAGACATTACTTCTAAAGGAGGAAGGGGAAGGGTGGTCCTATGCATGGGGAGGCCTATCATGATGATGGCCAGAGAGCAGAATGCTGGGTCTGGATCGGGACAGATGTGAAATGTCTTCACCAGTGAAGAGCTCTGTGCTCCAGGGTGGGTTTGAGGGGACTGAGTCAGAGACATAGGCTCTATGGGAGGCATAGACTAAAAATGGTCCCTGACCTCAGGAGGCTCCCAGATTGAAGAAGAAAAATACAGTCCCTGTCTTCAGTGAGCTCCCATTTTACAGAGGCCGAAACCAGACCCAGAGTATGTAAGCAATGGTCCCAAGGTAAATCAGTAGTAGAAGTAGAATTAGACCCCAGATCTCCAGAATGCCAGGTCCAGTGTTCTCCCAGACCTCTCTCTATCTTCCTACCCCACCTATACACCAAGGACTGAGGAGATCACAAGACTGTTAGGAATGAAAGAAAACACAGCCCCCAGGGATAGTGCTGCCCTTTCCAATTTAGCACCCAATAAATCGTGCTTCCCACAGTCAGCCAAAATAGAAACCTGCCTTGTAAAAAGCCTCATTGTCTAGGTCTGGAGCCAGAGCACATTAAAAGAAAGCCTGTCTATGTAACCGTAAGGCACGATGGATTGCTGAATGGGGAGTGGGAGGCAGGGGCCTATGTCCAAGTCTTTCATAAATGGGCTATGTGACCTTGGAAATATCATGCCCCCTCTCCTACACTCCATTTATCCATATAGACAAGTGGTTGATGAACTTTCTCATCTCGTGATCTCCCCCTGACAGCTTCTCTGCCTTCTCTGCTCCCAATAAAAGAAAGCCAGCTGACAGGCCTGCCTCTCAGAGGCAGGAGAGGATATCTGTGCTAGACTAGGCATGGCCAATCCCAAGGGGACTGGTCCTTACTACAGAATTGCTGAGGACTCACAACCTTAATACTCCCTCCCCTCTAGACAAGGTACCACAGGCTCCACTGGCTTGTAGAGAACCTAGATTCAAAATCCCACCTACCTATACTACCTTGGACTCTGAGCTCCAGTTTTCTCTTCTATAAAATGAAAAGATTGGAACACTATTGTACTGGAAGAAATGATGAAGGGAATGGTTTTAGAGAAGCCTAAGAAGATTTCTATGAACTGATACAGAGTGAAGGAAACAGAACCAGAACTTTGAAAGAAAGTCCAATGAGCAGCCATGATTCCAAAGGAATCATAATAAAACATGCTGTCTACCTATTGACAGAGAGGTGATAGACAAATGGTGTAGATAGAGACATTTTTTGGACATAGTCAAAATGGGAATTTATTTTTCTTAATTATTCATGTTTGTTACAAGGGTAGTGTTTTTCTTTTTTTTTCAGTGGGGATGGGGGAGTGAGGGTAGGAGTGGGACCTGAGGAAAGATGGTGGATTTTTTCTTAATTAAAAAACAATTAACTAAAAAAGTAATAAAATAAAGGTGTTGGATGACCTCTGAGGTCCCATCCAATTCTAAATCTATGAACCTGTGGTGTCCAGACAAGAAGTATCCCCTTTTAGTTCAGCTCCCTATCTTTTCCTAGAACCAAATTCCCTTCTCTAAGAGGGGATATAAAATATTTGTAATTATTTTATAATTAGAGTATTAAAATTTTATATTTAGAGTTTTCATAATTACAAGTAGAGTAAAATTTTCTGTTTTATAATTACAGGTATATAATGTAAATTTTATTTTACTGCTTTGGGGGCAAAAGTGATGGTTGTAGTTATTGCAAGCACTTAATGAATAAAACTAAAAGAATGTTTATAAGTAGTATTCTAAATTACTCTTAGAATTAACGACACATTTTGTAGTTGTTATTGAAAGAGGATCCAAGAATAAAAACCTCAGGCATCACTGCCAACAGCTAGTTTAGTTTAGACTATAGATTATTAGGTGGGGGTTTGAATTTGGAGCTTGTGAACTCCAAGTCCCATCTTCTCTCCACTATGTTCCAAGTGGAATCCCCAAAGAGTATTATTATTTATCAATAGTAAGGGAAAACCCCCAATTGCCTTGCCTTCCCCTTCAAAAAAAATAACAAGGGAAAAAACTTGGTATAGTGGAAAGAATATTAGATAGTCAGAAGACCTGAATTCAAGTTTAGTTGTGACACCAACTGGCTGTGTAGACTGGCCAAGTCATTTAACATCGGTGATCCTTCAGAGTCTCACTTGTAGAAAGAAGCTGTTGGCAAAAGAAAAAAGAAAGAGGCCATTGTTTTTATTTAGTTGTTTCAGTTATATCTGACTCTCTGTGACCCCATTTGGGGTTTTCTTGGCAGAGATACTGGAGTTGTTTTCTGTTTCCCTCTCCAGCTCATTTTATAGATGAGGAAACTGAGACAAACAGGATGCAGTGACTTGCCCAGGGTCATACAGTTAGTAAGGGTCACAAGCCAGATTTTAACTCGGATCTTCCTGACTCCAGGCCTAGTGTTCCATCCACTGCAGCACCTGGCTGCCCCTAGAATGAAGTGCTTGAGTTAAGAGAATTCCAGTGATGCTGTAATGACAGCCGCTGATTATAGTTGACAGTTTATGAAGGTCTTTACCATGTATGAGCCTTACAATAGCTAGGGGAGGTAAAGTGTCAGAACCAGGATTTGGTCTCGAGTCTCCTGATTCACTCATTGTACTGCTTCTAGGATGCCTCTGGTCTCTAGCTTAGTCTACACAGTCTCTCAGTGCCTAGGGTGGTAAAAATAGAGCTGGAGCTGGCCACTTACTGCAGCCAACCAGGAGCTTCTTTCTGGGCCCCTCAGAAGCAGCCTGTATTATGGAAAGAGCACTGCACTGGAAATCAGAGAGCTTAGACTCAAATACCAGTCACCTTCCCTGCTCTGTGCCTCAGTTTCCTCCATTGTCAAATTAAGGAATGGATCTAGATGATTGTAAGGTCCTTCTGACTCTAAATCCTATGAAATCTCCCTCTTCATGGGCATCAGGAGACATGCATTGTAGGTATGGGTGAGTCAACTGGTACTGGCCTTTCAGGAGGCAAGAGAAACAGGGTTTGCTGCTCACATGGTGGCCTGGCTCCCTTTGTCTGCAGGCATCCTGGACCTGGGGCCCTGATGGCCATGGAGCCATCCTGCTGGTGAACTGTGACAGGGAGATCCCCTGGTTGCCCAAGGAAGATTGCTCTGATAACAAGATCTACACCAGAGAAGGTATTAGAGATGGCTCTAAGTGGTCCTTTGGGTGGGGTGAGCAGCAGGCTCCCCGGGGTTAGGAGGAGGAAAAGATGGCATCTTTTTTTCCCCTTTTTCTTGGGAGCCAAAAGGGAACAGAGGGGCAGCTTCAGATAGCTGTGCCTGGTTATCCTGATCTGAGCAGATATGGCATCAATCTCTGGCTTGTAACTGGAACAAGAAGGGTGGAGGGGGCAAGGCCAAGGGACCCTGACAACATCCTCATCTTACTGCTCCTCTGTCCCCCCTGTCCTCCCTGCAGACCTGAAGGACATGTCTCGGATGATCCTGAGGACCAACGGCCCCGGTCAGCTCCCAAAAGGCTATGAGATGGTTCTCTACATTTCCATCAGCGACTCAGACAAAGTGGGCGTGTTCTATGTGGATAGTGAGTGTGACCCCAGCCTCCCAGTCCACACCAGTTCCCACATCCATAGACCCAGATCTCCCTCTAGATAACTACTCAACTTTAATTGACTGAGCAGCTCCCATAGGCCCTACCCTGTGCTGGTCAGGTGCTCTGACGGTAAGAAGCTCAGTCTGTCATAACTCAAGGGCTAATCCTTAGAACACAGGGGGTCAGAGCTGGGAGGGCCTTAGAACCCAGAATGTGAGAGCTGGGAGGGGCCTTAGAACAGAGAATGTCAGAGCTGGGAGGGCCCTTAGAACACAGAATGTCAGAGGTGGAAGGGCCCTTAGAACACAGAATGTCAAGGCTAAGAGGGCCCTGAGAACACAGGATGTCAGAGCTGGGAGGGCCCTTAGAACACAGAATGTGAGAGCTGGGAGGGGCCTTAGAACACAGAATGTCAAGGCTGGGAGGGCCCTGAGAACACAATGTGTCAGAGCTGGGAGAGGCCTTAGAACCCAGAATGTGAGAGCTGGGAGGGGCATTAGAACACAGAATGTCAAGGCTGGGAGGGCCCTGAGAATACAGGATGTCAGAGCTGGGAGGGC
>NW_027187400.1:17320797-17325100 GCF_028583685.1 Petaurus breviceps papuanus
TTGAGAACACAGAATGTCAAGGCTGGGAGGGCCCTGAGAATACAATGTGTCAGACCTGGGAGGGGCCTTAGAACACAGAATGTGAGAGCTGGGAGGGGCCTTAGAACAGAGAATGTCAGAGCTAGCAGGGCCCTTAGAATAGAGAATGTCAGAGCTGGGAGGGCCTTTAGAACAGAAAATGTCAAGGCCTTTAGAACAGAGAGCTAGAAATCTGCCTCTGATAATTTTCAAGTTAGTTCATCTCCTTTGAATGAGATGAGTATTTCCAGAAATATCCATGTACTTAATTATGTTAATGAAATGAAAGGGCCAGCATAGGGGGAAAGACTGTCTCTGTCCCCTCCGGGGCCAGACATTTACTTGTCCAAGTTGCAGTGAGTTGGCCTGGGCCTCCTGAAGTTGGGAGACAAACTATAAAGGCCTAAAGGAAGCTAGATGGCATGATTTTTACAGCTCTAGACCTGGAGTCAGAAAGACCTGAATTCAAATCCAGACTCAGACACTTATTGTGTGGCCCTGAGCAAGTCTACTTTTGTGTGCCTTGGTTTCCTCAACTTTAAAATGAGGATAATAATAGCGCTCAGCAGGATTGCGTTGGTAAGAGCTTAGCATAGTAGGAGCTTCATAAATGCTTTCCTTTCACCAGAGGCCGCCTTCCCTGGAGAGTTCCACTAATTCACTGAAGGTTAATACCAAGAATTTTCTTGGAACCAGAGGCACCAGCCTTGTGATCACAGACAAGGCCCTTCCCCTTCTCTGGGGCTCACTTTCCTCCTCTATAAAATGAGGAGAGTTAGACTGCATGATTTCTGAAGTCACGTCCAGGCATTCCGTGAGTCTAATATAGCCAAGGTTAAAGACCTACCTGGACAGCCCAGACTTACTGGGGGTTATGGGTATGTGGAAGGCAATGCCAGGCATCTGCCACTGCCCTGATCCACCCTCATCTCCAGCCAACTGCAGGGGTGATGACCCCAGAGGGTGTCAGAACTCCTCTGGGGGCCAGGCTGACCCTACTGTCCACTCTGGGCCAGAGATGTTGATGTTTATCTTGTTCTGGGCCAGGTTGCCATGAGGATAGGGCAGCGAGGGTATGCCAGTATGCCATTAGACCATGGGCTCGAATGCCCCCTGCTGCATAGAGTGTTGGGAAGATGGAAGGGAATCTGGTCTCCTAATCCTTGAGGCTTGATTGCCTGAACTAGATGGCCTTGCATCTTCCCAACACTCTATGCAGCAGGGGGTGATTCCCTTTTGTTTCCAGCCTTGGTCTAATGGAGGCAGGGAGGTTTAGTGGAGTAGTCACTGGACTCAGAATCAAGATCTGGGTTCATATCTTACCTCTGACCCTTAGAAGCCATGTGATCCTGGACAAAGCCTTTAACCTCTCTCTTCCCCTATTTCCCTTCTCTGTGAAATGAGGGGCTGGACTCCATGGCCTCCAAAGGCCTTTGTAGCTCTAAATCTCTGGCAATAGGAGTATAACTCCATCTACTCAGGCCAGGTACCTAGTTATTGGCTGGTGATCTTCTCCATTAGAACGTGAGCTCCTTGAGGGCATGGGGTCTTGTTTTTACCTTTCTTTATATATGCAGCACTTAGCACAGGGCCTGGTAAGTACAGTCAAGTCAGCCATCATTTCTTAAGGGCTTATTATGTGCCAAGGTACAGTGGATAGAGGGCCTGGCTTGGAGACTGGAAGACCTGAGTTCAAATCCAGCTTCCAAGTTACTAAATTACCTAGCAATATCACAAAGCTAGGATAGGAAGCCAGGTCCTCGGATGCCAAATTCAGTGTTCTGTGCTAAAGGCACAAACTAAAGCAAATAGAGTCAAATGACTTGGCCAGGGTCCCACCTCTAGTAAGTGTCTGTGGTGAGATTTGAACTCAGATCTTCCTGACTCTGGACCCAGCACTCTAGCCCCATTGTGCCACCTGGCTGCCCAGTATAGCAGCTACTATGTGCTGATCACTGTGCTAAGCCTTTAGGATGTTTATCTCTTTGATCGTCACTACAATCCGGGAAGGTGAGTGCTCTTATTGTACCCATTTTACAGGTGAGAAACTGAGGCAGATTGGGGTTTAAGTCGCTTTCCCAGGGCGACACAGCTAGTAAGTGACTGAGGCTGGACTTGAACTTGAGGCACTCCATCCATTGCACTATTCAGCTGTCCATATGGAAATCTTGGACTACTAAGGAGTTTGCTTTTTAATCTCATGGAGAGTAGAGAGTCGCTATCAATATTGTGCTTCAAGAATTTAGAATACATTTATTTCTCTTACTCAGAAGAAAGAAGACGGACACCCAAAGCATGCCCTGGACCCAATCAGTCTGAGTCAGAGGGCAGGACTATTGCCTGACTCATATATACCCTTAGCACACACAGACACAGAAGTTGACATTTACCTTCACTTTCTTAGATGTTTGCAGAGCTAACCCCTCCAGGCTACTTGGCATCCACCCAGACATGGGAGGCACAGCACCCGACAGGAAGAACAATGACTTTGGAGTCAGAAGGCCTGGTTCCAAATCCAGGCTCTGCACCCTTGCTACCTGTGTGACCTTTGACAAGCGCATGCCCAGCTGTAAAATGGGAGAGTTGACTTCAGCAATCTCCAAGGTGTCTCCCATCCCTCCATGCCAGAGCCGGCTAATGGTGAACAAGTCTGGCAATTCTGGCTCCAGTCCAGAGGCCCCGTGATGTGGGGCAGCTCTACAGAAGGGCATTGTTGGTCTCTGCTGGGAGAGAAAGCCAGCAGGGAATAAGTAGGGAGGTTCTAGTGGAGAGGCAGGGGAGGCTGGTCTCCTCCAGACAATGCCAAAATTGTCCCCGGCTGTGAATGACTGCCTGGATGGTGGCCGAGGGCCCTGAAAGAAAAACGACATTAAAATTCAGAGGCTCAGGTTCTGTCCTCAGATACTAAGGGAGGGAGCAAGGCGCAGAAGAATTGAAACCCAATGTCTGTGACCCTGCCTTTCCTACGCAGCCTTCAGCCTGGCTTTCTTCTCTAGGCATCCTTGGCCTCTCCCAGGGAAAGCAGAGTCATTCAGCCGAGGATCCGGTGTCTACAGTGGGCATGATTCAGCTTTCTCTCCCCCCTTCCCTACCCCTTCTCCACCCTCTGACCTTTGGAATTGGAGGTTTCCCCAGAGCATCACTGGAAGTGTCTCTGAGAGCATGGGTATAAAGCCTGGCAGTGCCATTGTGCCCATGGTAGGACTGGTAATTGCCTGGATTAGCCAGGCCTTAGCACCTTAGGGCAAAATAATTCAGTGGGTGGCCAAGGTGGAAAGGATGATGGAACACAGAAAGTTGGAACCCAGATTGTCACAACTTAGAGCAGCCTTAGACCATCACCAGGCATCGGAGCAGGAAGAGGCATTAAGAAAGGTTAAAACAGAATCAGCAAGTCCAGAAAGCCCTCTGTCCTCACCTCCTTCTCCTGGAAATTCCTGGCTCTCCGCAGCTTTCACCTCAAGCCTCACCTCCTCCCAGAGGCCTCTCCTGACTCTCCCAAGTTATAGACTTGTAAGCTCTTAGACGTAGACCCTAGAGGGGACTGAGAAGGGACCCTAGAGGTCCTTAGAAGGGACCCCAGAGGCCACCGAGTCCAAGCCCCTCATTTTAGGCAGCTAGTGGCACAGTAGACAGAGTGCTACACCTAGAATCAGGAAGACCTGAGTTCAAATGTGACCCCCCACACTTGCTAGTTGTGTGACCTTGAGCAAGTCATTTAACCTCTATCTTCCTCAGTTTCCTCAGCTGTAAAATGGGGATAATAATAGCACCTGCCTCCCAGGATTGTTGTGAGGCTCATATTAGCACAATGCCTGGCACATAGTAGGCACTTAGTAAATGTTTATTTCATTTCATTCTTTTTCAAATGAGGAAAGTAAAGCACAGAGAGGTTAAGTGATTTGTTCAGGATCACCCAGCTTGTGTCTGAGGCAGAATTTGTACTCAGGTCCCTGTCCATTGGCTCTATTCACTACTAATTGATTAGTTGACCTAGTTGTTAATAGTGCCAAGAACCCCTCCAGTCACAGTGTGTTCATGGTGTGTTTCCCCCTCTGTGAACACACAGTAGAACGTAAGCCCCTAGAGGGCCAATACTGTCTCACTTTGGTGTCTGTACCCTAGTGCCCAGCACAGCACCTGGCATTTGTTTTTTTACTGAACCATATTCATAAAGATATGAGTGAATGAATGAATACATACATACATTTGTGTGTGCGTGTGCACGTGTGTGTGTGGAGAGAGAGAGAGAGAGAGAGAGAGAGAGAGAGAGAGAGAGAGAGAG
>NW_027187400.1:17325110-17361028 GCF_028583685.1 Petaurus breviceps papuanus
GAGAGAGAGAGAGAGAGAGAGAGAGAGAGAGAGAGAGAGAGAGAGAGAGAAAGTGAGAGGTAGATAGAAGAATATATTGGGAAACAAACATGCAGGAGAGAGTGAGAGACAGAGAGACAAAGAAGAGACAGAGAGAGAAGACTGGGCAGAGAGAGCAAGGTGACAGAGAGATAAACATGTTTGCTGGGGTAAGGACACTCCCTCTGCCAATGCCCACTAATACTTCTTTTTCAATTAAGAGAATTATGTGGAGCATCGTATAGTAGGAACTTAATGAATTCTTACCAACTGGCTAATTTAAAACGTTATAATAGTAAATGTCAGAGTTGAGAGACCCTCGAGGTAGAATGGTCTGGAAGGGAGCAGGATTTACAATCAGGGGACTAGAGTTGAAAGCTTAGCTCTCCTGTTACTGTCTGGGTGATCTTGGGTCAGTTACGTAACTTCTCGGGGGCTCTGTTTCTTCCTCTGCAAAATAACAAATTGAAGTAAATGCCCTCTGAGGTCCTTCCCAGCTCCAAACCCTGTCATCTTCAAGCCCAGTCCCCTTCATTCACCAAGCAGGAAACTGAGGCTCACCGAGGTGGTTGGTTAGGACAGCTGGCACCGCACCCCAGGCCTCTGGGTTACTCCAGGAGGTATCTTATGTTGGCCAAGATACTTTTCATATCCTGACTATAGGACAAATCCTTATTCTCTCCCATCTTCTTTCTCCTTCCCTATTCAGTCATCTCAGTTCCATTTCAGAATTCTCTTCCCCTCCCCCCTTCCTTAGTATGGGCCCCTCCAAGGCATCCTCCCTCCGGGTCTTTCTCTTGCTAACAGTCCATATCCCTTCCAGACCCATTTTTTGGCCAGCGATACATCCACATTCTCGGCCGGCAGAAGCTGTTCCATGTGGTAAAGTACACGGGTGGCAAAGCTGAGCTGGAATTCTTTGTAGAAGGCCTTCGATTCCCTGATGAGAGTTTCTCAGGCCTGGTCTCCATCCACGTCAGCTTGTTGGAACTTCTGATGGAGGTGAGAGGTCATGGGCTGGGGAAAGGGATGGAAGGTGAGAGGAGCAAAGGAGAGCTTCCCAGGAGGTGGAAGAAGCAAGGAGAAGGAGAGAAAAAAAAAGGAGAGAGGTGGCCAAGGTTAGAAGGCATCCCCAAGGCCAGTCAGGTCATTCCCCAACATGGCAGGAGTCAGGACACCATTGTTCCCATCCTTCCCAGGAATGAGCCAATAGAGGCAGGCTTTTGGGCATGAACTCCCTACCAAGAATACCCCAAGTCTCAAGTCTGCCATCAGTCCCATCCTCCAATTCAAGTGGGCCTCAACACCTCTAGAATCATGCCTACCAACTCATTCCATACCTTTAAAACTTAAAGGCTATCTAGTCCAATCCATTTTACAGATGAAGAAACAGAGGTAAATTGATTTACCTAGAGTCACTGCAGAGAGTAAGTGGCAGAGTCAAAATTTGAACTCAAGGCCTTTTTTTCTTCTATACCATTGAAGAAAATAGTTGACCAGAAGTGTTGCCTCCTTGATCTTCTCATTTCCATAGTGTTTTAAAGTCTCCAAAGCCTTTAGCCTCATGTACTTAGAGATATTATCCCCATTTTAGAGATGAGGACTTGCCCAGGGTCACACAGCTAAGAAGTAGCAGAATTCAGTGTCCTGACTCCAAATCCAGATCCTTTGCCCACTACCCCATGCTTGCCTGCAATACTAAAAAACCTCAGGTGGGCCAGGTTTTCTGAACTCTGATGCTAGGCTGACTTTTAAGGCACCAACCTAATTCCTGCCCTTATGCCCCTACGGCAGAATATGTCTAATTCTCCAACAATACGCTTAGTTGTGTGGCAAGCAGCAGACTAAAGAAACAATGTGTATGTCAAATGTCCACTGTGTACCTAAATGAAATTGCTTTTGTTTCCATAGGACTTTACAGAGTCTTAAAATTTTTTTATTAGTCTTTTTTTTAATCAAATGTCACCTTCCTTTCCCAACATGTCCCTCTCCCCTCTTCAATCCAGATAGCCATCCTTTGTAACAAAGAGTTAAAAATAAAAGTGGAGTGGGGGGGGGGTGAGGTAGAGAAGGAATTTAAAACTTACCAACACATCAACAATGTATGCAATGTTCCATACCCACAGTCCCCCACCTCTGCAAAGAAAAGAACACTTTAGAGTTTGCAAAGCCTTGTTGATTTCCAGTAACCCTGGGAAGTAGATAGCATGAGGACTGTCCCATATTTTACAGCTGAGAGAATCTCTCCACCTCAGAAAGCTGAAGTGAATTTGCTCAAGGTCACACAGAGTAGAGCCCTGTAGACTGTGTAGAGACAAACCCAGGTCTGCTCCCTCCTCTCGGCCACAATGACTAATGTCATGCCCATGTCATAAATTTAGCTGTCCATGTAGACTAGGTAACTTTGTACAGAGAAAAGCTGTTCCCTGACCCTAGACTTCACCCTTAACTGTGGGCATAGACAACTCTGTTGTGACCCCTCAGCCTGGGTCCCCCCTCCCACCCACCCCTGACCACCTCAGTTAAGGAGGATTTGGATGGAGGGGAGAGAAGAGAGTATAAATAACTCAGAACAGCACCCCCTTACTGCTGGACAACCTGCAGTCCACAGTGACTACCCTCAACATACTTGGAGTCTCTGGAGAAGAACCTTAGCCAGAAATTTCTGTACCTAGAGCAACTCCAGTTGATGTGGGGACATTGGGCACTGCCCCATTGAGGGAGAGCCAATACCAATAAAAGAAGGAAGGAGGGGGGGGCTTTATCCTTGGTGGAGGGCTTAGGTCTTTGTTTCTATGCTGCCAGTAGACTACAAGGACTATTATCACCCTCCAAATTCAGCACCCTAGGGCAAAACCCCATAACCCTACCCTAGTTATTGATCTGCTTAGGAGTATTGTCCTATAGAGAGGAAAGTACATCAGTTTGAGCCACTGTAGACCTCCCCATCAGAGTGGGATAAGTACTCAGACTAATTAAGAACTAATGGTTCGTGTATCACCTATATCAGATTGCTTGCTATCTTGGGGAGGGGGGAGGGAAGAGAGAAACGGAAAAAAAATATGGAACCCAAAATTTTACCAAATTGGGGGGGGGGGCGGAGCCAAGATGGCAGTGTACAAGCAAAACCAAATGTTGAAAACTATCTTTACATGTAACTGGAAAAAAAATAAAATATTATTAAGGAAAAAAAAAAAGAACTAATGGTTGTCCTAAAATCCGCCTTTGATTTTAGATGATTTAGCCAGAGGGCATACTAGTTATCACTTCCTCTCCCCATTCTCTCCCCTAGGGACTTCCCCAGACTCCAATCTACACAGACACAGTGACTTTCCACGTGGCCCCATGGATCATGACCCCAAACACGTTGCCTCCTGTGTCTGTTTTAGTGTGCAGGTAAGGTACAGGTGTACCTAGCCAGGGCTTGGCTACTTATTGGAATTACCAGGGGTGTTCTCTGGATCAGCGGGGACCCTCCAAAGATACCCATAGATGAGACTTCAAAATGTTTTGAGAGGTCCAGGGAAAGCTTTGGTTATGCCTTAGTCCTTGGGAAATAAGCAAGGTCTGCATCTCAATGGAACATCAAAGTACAGCCATGTTGGGGACCCTAACTAAGCTGCCCCTTTTCCCCCACTACAGGAATGATGGGAGATTCCATTCTAATCAATCAGACTGTGGTCCTTGAAGGTGGGGAGGTTGACAGGATTGCCCCATACATCATTAGTTCACTGCCTCCCAAAGAATGAGTACTCAAACCCATATTGGCCAAGCCATAGAAAGGAGGCTGGAAGGAAATGAATGAAAAATAATGCAGAATTTATACTCAAAGAAGGCAGGAACCGTCTCCCTTTATTTGTATTCTCAGTTCCTAGTCCAGTGCCTGGCACATAGCAGTAACTTAATGCTTGTGGACGCCTTGGGCTGAAAAAGACACATCACCCTCATTCTAGAATGGTTTCAGTAAACAGATCTTGGTCTTCAAAACTTGACTGGACTTGGAGGTACTGAGTTCACCCTTCAGGAGTATTTTCCCCATTCATTTAATTGGTTGTTCTGTTAACACCAAGGATGTGTCTGGGTTTAAGAGATAGCTTGAGTTATATCCTTGACTGTCCCTCTCCTAAAAACCTACTAGAGGGATCTGTGAGCACCCATGCTGATCCAGTTGTCTTCCCCCATCCCCAGTGAGCCTCCGTCCCTCATTGCTCTTCCCTCTTCCCCCCTCCCTGCTCTCTCTGGCACTGCTCAGCATGAAGGACAATTACCTGTTCCTCAAGGAGATAAAGAACCTGATAGAAAAAACTGACTGCAAGCTTAAGATCTGTTTCCAGTACATGAACCGTGGGGATCGTTGGATCCAGGTGAGAAGACTCCAGCAGAGGCAGAGTCAGAAACGCAGGGGGCGTTCTCAATAACGAACTAGCATTTATGTATAGAAAAGCTCAAAAAGTGGCAAAGCGTTTCACATACACCACCTTATTTGATCCTCACAACAACCTTGGTAAAGTAAATGCTATTATTTTTTTTTTAGGGGTGGGGGTGAGGTAGGGGTTTTTTATATTTTTTTTTATTTTAAGTTCCAAATTCTCTCCCTCCAGCCCCTCCCACCCCTATGCAGAAGGAAAGCAGGTAGATGCTAACCTTATACTCATTTTACAAATGGGTAACCTGACACACAGAGAAGTTAAGTGGCTTGCTCTGGGTCACACAGCTAGTAAGTGTCAGAGGCAGGATTCAAATTCAGGTCTTTCTGACTCTCCATCCACTATGGCACTTGGTTAGATATGGATTGGACTGGAGGTTCACTGAGGTCTTTTCCAACTCTGACATTCTTTAAGTCTGTGAAATGACTCCCAGAATTTGATTGATAGTAACTGACCCAGTCCCCATACCTCAATTTATTAATTCTTCAACACTTCCTTGGACCTGTGACCTCATTGATTCAGGTGCTCCTTCCAGGGGAGACGGATCACAGCCCATTCAAGGCTTCTCACCTCATGCCTTTCCATGCTTTTTGGTCATTTTTTCCCCTAAATCAGACCTGATGTCATTGATAGAGTGAGTCTTTGTTAAAGAGTCTTCTCTACATATTGGCACTTGCTCTGTGCAATGCAGTCTTTGAGAGACTCCCATATATTGCCCAAATCCTCCCAGGAATCTTTCCTAGGAGACCAGGCTTGCCCAACACCTGGAGATTTTCCCTACTTCTTTTCATATTACACGGGTCTCAGTGAAGCTCAGGCTGTCCTCTGTTAGGTCCTTTGCCGCTTCTATATTTCTTAGACACTAGTGTCTGTTACAACAGTGGGGTCAAACTCGAACGGAATGGGATCCCCGCAGGCTGCACATTGACCGAGAAAACAGCCCATTATCTATGTTGTATTGTATTTTTATTTATTTTGTGAAACATTTCCCAATTCCCGATATTGTAATCTGATTCACCCTACACTTGGGAGTTTTACCCATGAGTTTTACACTTTTTCAAATAGCACTCCTTGTTAATCAGTCAGTCAGTCAACAAGTATCTGTTAAATACTTATACTATGTGCCTGACCCCTCCCTGGGCCCATGGCAGATGCCCAGGACACCACTACAGGGGTAGGAGAGCTTTGCAAAGTGCAGATCAATTCAACAAACACAGAGTAAGATGGAAAAGGGCATAGGGAAGAGGAATCCATTCTAGGCATGGGACCTAGATTCATATACAATTATTCCAGCTCTTGCATCCAAACTTTGCACAGTACTAGAAAAGTCTTTGAGAGACAGGGCCTTAGTAAAATACTGGAGGAGGGGTTCAGAAGAGACCTATGGGGATAAGAAAATACCAATATAGATGGTAGAAACAAGTATCATGTTTCTAGAAACAAGTTATTACAGAAGCATCACACACACCTGACACACATATACACACTCACATACCACACACACACACACCACACACACATATACATCACATACACATACACAAACTACACACACATACACAACACACACACACACACACTTTCCCTCAGGAAAGTTTGATCAGTCAATTAGAATTCATTAAATGGTTACTATGTACCAGCCACTGTGATAAGTACTGAGGATACAAAATAATAATTTATATATATATATGTAAAATATACATAGTAGTCTTTATCTAAAACTAGTTTTTTATGTAGCATTTTTAGGTTTTGCAAAGTGCTTTACAAATATTATCTTATTTGATCCTCACAACAACCTGGGAACTAGGTGCTGTTATTATCCCTATTTTACAGGTGAGGAAACTGAGGCACACCGAGGTTAAGTGACTTGCCCAGGGTCACACTGCTAGTAAGCCTCTGAGGCTGAATTTGAAGTCTTCCTTACTACATATGCAGAACTGTGCCTAGATAGAAAAATATAGTCCCTGCCCTCAGGGATCTCATATTCTAACAGAAGAGAAAATATCCAAACAGCCATGTACAAGTTTCATACAGAGCAGATGGAGAGTAACCTCAGCAAGGAGGTACTAGCAGGGGGTCTGGGGGATTAGGAAAGGCTTCTTACAGAAGGTGGAACTTGATGGAATCTTGTAGGAAACCAGATCGTTAGATGGGAAAAGGAAGAACATTGCAGGTGTGGGGGATACTGTCTATATTAAAATCAGTCTCCATGAGGTCAGACATCTCTAGCAAATCAGACAAATCCCCAAGACACTCCTAGAGGAGAAGAGTTTCTAAGAGTTCAATTCACCTGAACAAACTTTCCCCCTCCCCAAAATTTTTGTTCTGACATTCCCTCCACTTCCTAGTATATTTCCCCTTCCCAGGGATTGCTCCTCATAATAAAGAATATTTTAAAAGTGGGGAAGAAATCAGTTCTACAAAAATAACCACTGTACCACATCAACTGAGTCTGACAGTATTTGCACTGTTGTCCATAGCACCACCCCCAAGCCCTCACTTCTCTGCAAAGAATGGAGAGAGATCTTTTCTTAGCTCTTCTTCAAAGCCAAATCACTCAGCTGTACAAATCTTTCTTACACACTTAGGATATTAAGTGGTATGATACTAAATATCATATCCACTATGCTCAGTGGATAGATGGATAAACATAACACAGACCCTGTTCTCAAGGAGCTTACAATCTAATGGAATTGTAAGGAGGTGCAGAAAAAAGACAGTGTAAATAGTAAACTCTGGATGGAGTAACGGATAAGGTACTTGACTTGGTCTTAGGAATACCCGAGTTCAAATCCTGCCTCAGATACTTACTAGTTGTAAGTAACCTTGTAACCTTGGGCAAGTCACATAACCTCTCAGCCTTAGTTTCTTCATCTATAAAATGGGACTAATCAATTGCATCTACTTCCCAGGGTTGTTGTGTGGCTCAAAAAAGATCGTATATGTAAAATGCTTTGGAAACAACAAAGTGCTGTAGACATGTTTGCTATTATTGTCGTTATTAGTAAATAAATATGATGAGAGAGATCCAAGAAAAATATGAATAAAAATTTCATGAAGGGAAAAATCACTTCCCAAAGGTTAAGGAGGGAAGGGTGAGATCAGGGGGCTTCCTGTAGGGGATGGCATCTTAGTCGGGTCCATTTCAGGCATGGGGGAAATGCCTTGAGCAGACACAGAGATGAAGAGATTAAGAGTCAATGAAAGGCGATCAGGGAAGGGAGATGTGAAGAGAGGGAGTCATATGGTATAAGTTTTGAACAGGAGGAGACGTTTGCTGATGGTTGGATGGATGGATGGATGGATGGATGGATGGATGGATGGATGGATGGATGGATGGATGGATGGATGGATGCTGTCATTCAGCTGGGACCAAAGTGGTCCTCATCTCAAGCCTCAAGAACAGATTAGCCCAGGCTGAAGTCTGGCTGCCCCCTGGTGGTGACTGCCCCGCAAGTGCAAACCAAGATGAGCAGAATCAGCTAGCTGGACCAGTCAGTCCCCTTCTCCCCAGGCTTGTCTGATGGCTCATTTTGTTTCCCCAAACAGGATGAGGTTGAGTTTGGCTACATTGACGCTCCCCACAAGGGCTTTCCTGTGGTCCTAGATTCCCCCCGAGATGGGAACCTGAAAGATTTCCCAGTGAAAGAACTCCTGGTAAGATTCCCTGGGGCTTATTACCTGAGTCTAAAGGTAGACTTTTACCCACAGAGCCAAGGGGCAGGCATTGATGGCAAAAAAACAATTGCACTGGGAGGCAGAAGGCCTGGTTAAGAAGCAGCTGGGTAAAAAGGCTGGAAAAGCCCTGGAAGACCTAGGTGTCAATTCCAGCCTAGCTGTCTGTATAACCTGCATGGGTCTCTCCTCATCTATAAATTAAGGGAGGGCACCTAGATGATGTCCAAAGTCCTTCCCAGCTCTAAGACCTGATGTGATTTCTCAGTCCCTTTCCCTTTATATGATCTACTGGCCCAAGCAGTAAGAATATCCACGAGGCTTGTCGCCAGGAGAGCTGGATCCTGGTTCCAGGGCTACCACTAACTTGCTGTATGACCCTAGGAAGTTCTTTGACCTCCCTGGCCTCAGCTGCAGCCTCTGCAAAAGGCTTTGATGTTCTGTAGGGCATCTTCCAGCTCTACCGGTAACATTCTAAATCTCTACAGACTTGTCATTTGGGGCCAGAAAACTGCAAGATCAGGGAAGGAACCCCAGGAAACAGGGCATCGGGAGTAGTTGGAACAGTTCCCTTCCTGCTCTCAATCTATATTCCTGTGTCAGAGATCCTACATCTGAATCCTGTCTCATGCCAATTGATTCCTTGGAGGACAAGGCACTTCATTTCTCTAGGCCTCAGTTTCCCCAACTGCAAAATGAAAGGCTTTTCCAATAGATCATAAATTTAGAGCTGAAACAGACCTTAGAGGTTGTAGAATCTAATCCCCTTGCTTTATAGTTAAAACTTAAGTAGCGTGAAGTGACTTGCCCAGAGTTATGCCCCTACAAAGTATGAAGTGGGATTTGAACCCAGGCTTGGCTGCCTCTCGACTCAGTGCCCTCCACTACACCATCCCCCCTAATGGGTGAGCGCCAGCACCAAGAGCCCAGCGGTGATGAAGCCTGGGTTGGGGGGCTGAGACCTCACAGTTCTCCTCCTCGGTCTCCATTTGTTTCTGGTGTCCTCAGCATGGTCCAAGGCCAGCGCTGTCATCGTTCCCAGGAGCCTGGGCCAGGTCGACTTTGTCGGCTTTATGCTTCACGCCTGGTCCCTTCGTTGTAAAACTCCCCAGCTGCCCCGGGGCCCCACCTCGCCCACTCAGCCAATGAGGATTTTCAAGGCGTGAACGTGCTAAGCCTTAGTTATTTGTCTGCACCCCCGGGAGTGACTATTCATGGAGAATTACAACGTGACTGCAGGCCAGACTCCTCCCCCACCCCCTTCCCTGCCTTTTGTCACTCAGGTTCCACAATGGCAGAGGATCCTGGAACTTGGCTTCTGGCCCAATTATGGTGGTGTTCATGTGAGAGATCTCGAGTGCAATCAACCCTATGTAGGTAATGTTACAGCAGAGGCAACCTTAGCGACTGTAGAATTAGAGCTTTCAGCATCTTCTAGTCTACTCCCTTCATTTTCCATTTACGGATCCTGATTTCCTGATCAAGTGACTTGCCCAAGGTCACATAGGCAATTAGGGAAGAGAGCTAGGATCCAAAACTAGGTTCTTTGACTCCAGACCTAGCATTCAAAACTGAGGCCCAGAAAAGTTATAGCCTTATGGAATTGAGAGCTGGAGTGGACCGTAGAGATTGGTTAGTGAAACATACCCATTTTATAGATGAGGGAATTAAGGCCCATTGAGTTTAAGCCCCTAGCCCAAGATCACGCAAGTGGTAGGTAGCAGAGTTTGGATTTATGTCCGGGTCTTAGCAGATTACTCATGTTGGGTCATCAGAATGATTTGGCAGCCAAGAAGGAAGCTGCAGTCTTAAAGGTCATTAAGAGTAGAGTGTCCAAAAGACAGGAGAGGATGGTCCCAAAGTTTTCTGCCAGGGTCAGACCACATCAGAATTACCGTGTTCAATTCTGGACATCACATTTTAGGAAGGATGTTAATAAGCTGGGGAGTAGTCAGCAAAATTAAATCAGGATGGTCAGGGTCCTTGGGTTAGAAACTGGGAATGTCTAACCTGAGAAGGGAAGAATTGAGGTTTCTAGATAGAAAACACTGACATTTGGGTGAGTCTTATTCAGTCTTTTTCAGTCATATCTGACTCATGACCCCATGTGGGGCTTTCTTGGCGGAGATACTGGAGTGCTTTGCCATTTCCTTCTTCAGCTCATTTTACAGATGAGGAAACTGAGGCAAACAGGGTTAAGTGACTTGCTCAGAGTCATACAGCTACTAAGTGTCCAAGGTCAGATTTGAACTCAGGAAGAGGCGTCCTCCTGACTCCAAGCCTGATTCTGAACGTGCTATGGCACCTCTAACTGCCCAGGGTGAGTTTTAGCTTATGGCTTTCACTGTAAGAGCTTGTACTCTCCAGAAAGGGAATCCATCAATCAGCAAGTATGCATTAAGTGCATAAGGCTGCTGGATGAATGCAGCCCTCCCCTGCCCACCCTTTCCCATTAGATTCACTCAATCTAATAGCTGACAGCAAGATCTAGATCCCCTGCTCCCCCATCTTATAGTCCAGTACTCCTCCGACAGCTTTGAGGGCCACATGCATGAAGCTCTTCTCTCCCCAAGGGGCCATCTCTGCCCATAAATTCCCCTTCTCTCAAGAGAAGGTCAGATTCTAGGACCTGCTGTGGCAGGTACTGACCAGAAACCCCCCCCCCCCTTTCTCTGGTACAAGATTGAGCTCTGGGAATCTACAGCTCCCAAAGATGGACCCTCAAGATGGCTCCAGAAGCGCCTCCTGCTGTTAGATTATCAGCTCCTTGAGGGCAGGTGCTGTACTCCCTCCCAGCCCATAGGAGGTGCTTAGTAAATATTTACTGATTGTTGGAGTCAGGGTTCGGGACTTCTCACTACTCAGACAGACCATGCAGTTCCCTCCCCACCACTCCATAGTGTCCATATCTTTGAAAGCTCCCTTTCATAGGCCAATATAAAGGGGTAGCTCTTCATACCTGCGGATCCCAATGAGTCCAAGCCAATAATTCAATGAGCAGAAGTAAAATTCATGCTGCAGGAGACACCAAGGTGCATATCTAGACCCTCCACAAGAAGATACAAAATCCCAACAAACTCCCACCGTCCTATAAGTTCATCATAAGTGATGGGGGGGGGGGAACTCCCTTAATCAAGGACCTCCATCCCCACCCCCATATTACTATTTGCAGGGCTCAGACAGGAAAGACAGCTTAGACTTTTTCTGCCTTACCCCAAAGATTAGAACCGGAAACAATGGATAAAAGTTTCAGAGAGTCTGCCCCAGGCTCAAAGTAATCAATTATTCCACCAATAAGCATTTCTTAAGTGCCTGCTAGGCATTATACTAAGCACTGGGGGAACAAGGACAGAAATAAACATTTTCCTAACACCAGAAGTATCCAGAAATTAAAGAGGCCATCCTCACTGGAAGGAGTGATAGGTTAATCAATTTTAAACTGGACCTTAGAGGCCAGTTCCCTAATTTTAGAAAAGATGAAACTGAGGCAGACAGACAGGTTAAATGACTTGCCCAGGGTCACACAGGCAAGATTCAAATTCAGATTTTCCTGTCTCCAAGTCCAAGGAACCATCCACCAGCCAAAGACTGGTTGCCCACTTGTGAGCTGTGTTATAAAGGGGATTCCTAGTCTATTAGCAGTTGGCCTAGATGGCTTCTGAGGTCCCTTCCACATCTGGGGTTCTGTATCCCTTTTATTCTGACTACAATTTTAGTGTTCTTACCACTATACTGACTTGTGATTGTGTTTGACCTCAGCATATAGGATGGGGTGAACATTCAAGACCAGGAGTTCTTATATTCTTTTGTGTACTAGACAGAGCCCTTTGGCAGTGTATGGGTAAGCCCACAAAACCCTCTCAGAAAAATGTTTTTAAGTTCATAAAATAAAATACATAGGATTATGAAAGAAACCAATTCTGTTGAAATGGTCGTCGAAATGGTTTTGTTTTGGTTTTTTTGAGTTCACAGGTTAAGAACCCCTGTTATGGGCACACGTTTAGTGTGTCACTCATCCCTTCTGTGCCCAAACTGCCAAGTTCTGGCCTGCACATCCCTTCCATTAGCAGGCTGGGATTCAGCTGGTGAGCAGACCATGGCAAATCCATCCAGCTCATGACTGAGAATGTAGGATTGCACTGAATTGGGCAAACATGGCCAGGGGAATGGTGGCTGCGCTCGGTGGGTGAGGAATGCTAACAACATATGCTGTCTGTGCAGGGCCCGGATTTTGGCTACGTCACCCGGGAGCCGCTCTTTGAGGATGTCACCAGCCTGGATTCCTTTGGGAACCTGGAGGTCAGCCCCCCTGTGACGGTGAATGGGAAGGAGTACCCCTTGGGCAGGATCCTCATCGGCAGCAGCTTCCCCCTGTAAGAGAGCCCTGCAGCCAGCAAAGCTCCCAGCCTGGGCAGCTTTACATGCACACCAAGTGGGTTGTTGCCTACACAGTGTGTGATTCATGGATCATGGGGAGGTTCCTCTGACCCCCTCTAAAATATCCACTGATGATACATGAAATCCCACCATTCATTCATCTGGGGTGAGCTTTGCCTGATCTTCCTGGGGGTCTGGGCTTTCAACCATTCAGCAAGCCTTTATTAAGTGCTTCCTGTGAGCCAGGCACTGGGGATATAATGAAGCAAAAACAACCCCTGCCTTCATGGAGCTTATATTCTAAGTGAAGATTTCCTAAATAGGTGCTCCTTGGAAGGCACGTTATTGTATATTATTATCCCATATAAAGGATTATCCTATATAATATATGTATATAATGTGCCATATAATATTATTATCCCATATAATATATGCTTATATAACATATAATAATATATTATTATCCCACATAACATTTGCTTATATAACATAATACAGGATTATCCCATATAATATATACGTGTATAATGTACCATATTATCCCATATAATATATGCTTACATAACATTTCCCCATGTAACATGCTTATATAATATATAACATCATAATATAGCATTATCTGATATATAATATATTATATAATCATACATAATGTGATTATATATTATCATCCCATATAACATATGGTTATATAATATATCACATCATAATATAGCTTTATTCATATATAATATATAATCATTTGTAATATGATTATATAATATATGATAATGTATTGTCCCATGAATGCTTACATAATATACCATATAATAATATATTATTATCCTAGACAGCAGTTAAAGTGACTTACCTGTGAGGTATTATTCCTATTTTACAGTTGAGGAAACTGAGGCAGACAAGATAAAGTGACCTGCCCAGGAAAATGAAGCAAGTAACTGTCTGAGGCTGGATTCCTGATGCACTCTGTCTACCTGCCTCTAACTCTCTTATTATTAAGATAATTTATTAAATTTCTAAATGCTTCGTCCCCCTCAAGGCAAAGAAATTGAAATGGTATCTGACAAACTTGAGGAAAACAGATAATTCGATATGCCCAAATTGTTCCTCTAGGGTAGTAAAATCACTGGGGAAAACACTGTCCCAAGAGCTACCCAACAAAAGTTCCCCAGGGATAATGAAACAAGAATCAGCCTACAAGTGTGTAGTGCCTGGGTCTGGGGTCAGGAAGACGTGTTCAGATGCTGCCTCAGACATTTAGCTGTGTGATCTTAGGCAAGGCATTCTAACTGCTGCCTGCCTCAGTTTCCTCAACTGTAAAATGGGGATAATAACAGCACCCAGGATGGTTGTGAGGATCAAAGGAAATAAAGCATCTTGCAAACCTTAAAGTGCTACATAAATGCTGACTCTCATCAAGTGATTTTTCCATGCTCACACAGATGAGAAGTAACAGAGATAGGGTATGAAATCAAGTCTTCCAAAGCCAGCCCTCTATCCTCTACATTAGCAGAATCAAACTTAAGGCCTGAACTAGATATTAAAATGTACTTGGGAAATGTTTGACATAATAAGGGAAAATACAGCCCAACATAGATAAATGTTAAATTGTGGTTTTCTAAGTCAACGTGCAGCTGTGAGCCTGCCAAAGGCCAGGGGTCAGAGCTAGTATAATTCTGATTTTGACCCCTATTAGCTGTGTCACAACAATATTTGCTAATCTGTGTGACCTTGAGCAAGTCATTTGTCTCTTGTCATTTGTCTCCTCTGAGCCTCAGTTTCTCCACCTGTAAATGGGAGAGGGGATATACACATATGACCTACCTCACAGGATTATTGGGAATAAAGTCCTTTATAAACTTTAAAAGCACTCCAGGATGTCCCAAAAATCTTATTAATTACTATTTAAACTATTGAAGATTAAAACTGCACTAAGACTTTGAGGAGGGTAGCTAGGTGGCATAGTGGTAGGTCTGGAGTCAGGAAGACAGAGTTCAAATCCAGCCTCAGACACTTAGCTGTGTGACCCTGAGCAAGTCACTTCACCCTGTTTGCCTCTGTTTCCTCATCTGTAAAATGAGCTGGAGAAGGAAATGGCAAAGTATCTTTGTCAAGAAAACCCCAAGTGGGACCACGAAAAATCAGACCAGACTAAACAAGAAGCCTTTTGGGACACCCTATATAGAAGTCTGAGCTGTTACCAGATGAGAATTTTCCAGGCTCTCTGAAGGGGAAGGGGCAAGGAAGGAAGCCTTTCTGAAACTTTTCTCCTCCTTTCTCAACCCTCCCCATTCCCAGGTCTGGTGGGAGAAGGATGACCAAGGTCGTGAGAGATTTCCTGCAGGCCCAGGTGGTGCAGTCACCTGTGGAGTTGTATTCTGATTGGCTGATCGTCGGCCACGTGGATGAATTTATGACCTTCGTTCCCATCCCAGGCAAAAAAAAGGTGAGCAGGCTTAAGGGAGCCCAGGGACTGCCCTGTTGGTCTTTGCCAGCATAGGACGATGTCCCCAGGAAGGAAAGGGGAGGGGAGGAAGCAGGAGGTAGGCTGGGAGGCTGTGTGCCTTGGTGGTAGAAGCTTGGTGAAGGCTGTGTGTGAATAGGGTCACAGAATCCTGGAAGAAGCAGGGCAGTGAGAGGCAGTGGGGTGCAGTAGAGAGAACACTGACCTTAAATCCACTAAATCTGCCACTTCCTAAGCCCGGGTGACCTTAAGCAACTTTGCTCCTCTTCGTCTCAGTTTTCTAATCTGTTAAAGGGGGAGGGAAGGGGACTATTCTAAGGGCCCTTCCAGCTCTAGAGGGATGATTCCAAGATTTTGAATTTGTACTTAAATGACCTAGGTTTCAGTCCCAGTTGTAACTTCCTAATGGGACTCTTAATCCTCTTAATCTTTTTAAATCTCAGTTTCCTCATCTGAAAAATGGGAATAAAGACACACTGCCTACCTCACCATGATCTTACGAGGAAAGCATTTTACAGCCCTCAAAGCAATATATTGATAAAGATATAGATATCTAGATAGATGATAGGTAGATGATAGATAGATACATAGATAAGATCTAAGACTGAAAGAAACCTTAGAGACCCAGGTGGTCCAACCCCTCAATTTTTATAGATGGGGAAATTAAGGCCCTGGAGGTGGGCCCAAGCTTACATAGGCAGGATGCATCTAAAGAAGGATTTGAACCCAGATCATCTGCTTCCAAAGCCATGTTCTTAACACTGTATCATGACATATTTGCTTAGTGCCTTGAGTCCAGATCAATCCTGTTAGGCCTTTTTGGAGAGAGGGACTAGCCAAGACTTCAGGTCCTAAAAATTCTACCTGGCCTGGAAATTGGCACACCTGTTTGAAGAAGGGTCTTCTACCCTGCCCACAAGTGCTTTATTCTCCGATCCTAAACCCAGGCCTTCATTGCCCTCATAGGAGAAAAGAGTAATAAATACTCTTTCCCCAAAGGCGGCCTTTTGAAGAGCTCTATGTTACCTTGCATTAGAAGGCAGCAGAGATAGGCTGTGTGCCAGCTGCTTCAGTGGCTTCCCCTAGAAAGGCCAGTTCTCTCTGACTCACTTTTTCTTCTCTGTGAAAAGGGAAGAATCATCCCTCTTGGCTTCCTACTACCTAGAGATATACTGAGGGATGGGAGGGGACCTAGAGGCAGCTTGGAGAGCCATAGGGAAGAGCGTCCTGTTAGGAGGCTCCTTGTAACCCTGGTCCTCTGTCTCTCCCCCCCCCCCTCCGCTCCATGGCACTCCTGGTGTGTCCTCTCCTTCAGGAATTCCGGCTGCTCATGGCCAGTACCTCTGCCTGCTACAAGCTCTTCCGGGAAAAGCAGAAAGAGGGGCATGGAGAAGCTATCTTGTTCAAAGGTAAGTGGAGGGAGGGACAGGAGAGAGGACAGGAGCCTATGCTGGGGGATGAGAGTGAGCCCCAAATGGGTAGGAGGAAAGATTAACCATAGGAGGGAGGGCCACTGAGATGTAAACTAGGAGTGTTTTGAAGGATACCCATGATTCACAGAGCTCCCTACAAGTCATCCCTTGGTGTCTCTATCCAAGAAAGAGCCAAGGTTGGATGGAATATTCTTATCACTATAATCATGAGATAGGGATTGAATGTGTAGCACCCTGCTAGGCCCACAAAACAACAAAAATAATCATTGATGACATTTATTAGGTGTTTATAGGTTATACATCCATTATTTCCTTTAATTCCCATAGAAGTCCTGCAGGATTATTTTGTGGAATTGTCCAGGATTATTACTACCTGTCCCAACTACTCCTCTGTATGTCTTTCCTGGGTCCCACCCCCAGACACTCTCACAAGGCTCTATCCAGGACACTCTTCTTTTCTCTCTCTATGCTGACTTCCTTGGTGACATCATCAGCTCCCATGGATTCAATTATTGTCTCTATCCAAGGAGCAAGCCCTTACCGACCATCTATCTTTAACTCCAGTTCATGCACACAAAGGGCCCACTAGACATCTTCACCTAGAAGTGCCACGGGCATCTCCAATACATGTCCAATACTTAGATTCATTGCCTTTCCCCCTAAATCTCTCCCTCCTCCAAACTTCACCATTTCTCTTGAGGGACACTTCTGTCCTTCCTCTTATCATCCAGGTTCACAACCTCAAATCACTCTCAACTCCTTACTCTTCTCTACCCCCACACATTCAATCAGTTGACAATCCTAGTTGATTCCACTTCTACAGCATCTTTATTGTCCATCCCCTTTCCTCCACTTACATAGTCAACACTCTAGTTTAGGAACCTATCACCTCTTTCCTGAACTATTGTAATAGTTACCTAATTGGAACCCCTGCTTCCATTTTCTCCTCTCTATAACCTATCATCCACAAAACTACCAAAATAATCCCCCTAAAACTTTGGCCTGAAAGCTTCTATGTCTCCCTTTTACCTCTAGCATAAAATGCAAATTCCTCAGCTTGGCATTTAAGACCTTCAGAATCTGGCTGGGTTATTTCATATTCCTCCCTTCTCACACTCTCCATTTCCAGCCAAACTGGCTTATTTGCTGTTCCTTGAATGTAGCATTCTACTTCCCACCTTCCTGCCTTTGTCCCGGCTGTACCACATGCTTGAAATGGATTCTCTCCTCCCCAGCACATCTCAGATTCCTCAGGTGTCTTCCAAGATTCAAACAAGGAGACCCCTCTCAGAGGAAGCCTTTGTTAGTGCCCTCATCTCTCCTCCAAGTACATTGTATAGATCTATTTAAATGTTGTATCTTTTCTACAGAATGTAAGCTCCTTGAGGGCAGGAACTGCTTTTCTTTTGTCTTTGTGTCCCTGGCAGTTTCCCTCTTGCACATATTAGATGATTAGTAAACATCTGCTGAATTGAGGACACTGAGACACAGAAAGCCCAAATAGCTTGCCATACAACTGTTAGGAGATGAGCAAAATAGATGGAGTCAGCCTTCAAGTTCCTCAAGACTGAGAGAAGAAAAAAAAAAATTGTTGAGTCATTTCAGTTATGTCTGATTCTTCATGACCCCATTGGGGGTTTTCTTGGCAAAGATACTGCGGTGGTTTGCCATTTCCTCCTCCAGCTCATTTACAGATGAGGAAACTGAGGCCAACAGGATAATGTGACTTGCCCAGGGTCACATAGCTCCATGTCTGAGGCCAGATTTGAATTCAGGGAGATGAGTCTTCCTTACTCCAGGCCTGATACTCTATGCACTATGGTGCCACCTAGCTGCTTGCCTTAAAGGTAGACATGTATGCATTTATAAGCATAGCTATGAAGTCATATCAACCTGCAGTACCTTGTGGAGAAAAAAAAAACATACTTTGGGGGCCAGAGGGCCTGGATCCCAAAGCCAGAGCCCATTATAGGGTCTCCTGTATTTTGAGTGCACTAGCAAGGCTACAGAAATATGATATAGAGGGATAGCTATATACCTCTAGGAGAGAGTAGGTGATTTGGAGACATCTCAGATGCCATGTTCTCTGCCCTCATCAGACATCCCTAGCCAGCCCTTCTTCCATTGAATCATAGACTGTAGAACCAGAAGGGACTTTCAAGATCATCCATCCCAACTCCCTCCCCTCACAGATGAGGAAACTGGGACCCAGGGAGGTGAAACCACTACTCAAGATCACATTCAAGTCAACAGCAAAGATGATGATGATGATGATGATGATGATGATCTGGCATTTTTAAGTGCTCTAAGCTATGTACTTTACACATGTTATCTCATTTGTTCCTCAAAAGAACCCTGTGAGGTAGGAGCAATTATTATTCCCATTTTACTGATTAGGGAACTGAGGCTGAGAGAGGTTGCTGACTTACCCAGGGCCACAGAGTCTAGTAAGTGCTTGAGGCAGGATTCAAATTCAGGTCTTCCAGACTTTTAGTTTAGTATTCTTCTCATTTAGATGTTGGGATCACAGGGAACAGCCTGGATATTCAAGACTGTGCCAGGAGCCTCAGGCTATGACTGTCCTGTCCTTTCCCCCTCTGCAGGCTTGGGCGGCATGAGCAACAAACGAATTACCATCAATAAGATCCTGTCCAATGAGAATCTGGTGCAGCAGAACCTGTATGTCCAGGTAAGGGCAGAGCCTGGAGCCTGGCCGAGCAGGAGGGGCAGCGCCCTGCTGGATCCCTCCCAGGGCCAGACACAGACCCTCTGGCCTTATCCATCAGGAATGGCATGGGGAAAAGGCTAATTTCAATCATGTCAAATTTTTAAAAGATTTGCACACATAAATCAATGAAAATAGAATAAAAAGAAAAACCCAAATGGTGAGAGGTGGGGTAGGGAATACCTGCATCACTGCTAAAAGTCTGAGATCCAGTGTATGTATGGAATGAAATACAAATGTATACCATCGGCAGCCGCTCCTGGATAGAGAGGTGCTCAAAGGCTATGAACCATTATCCAAAGAGAGGACATGGAAACAAAGAAGCACCTGTGGGCATATGGACTCTGAGTGCTCAGGGCTTTGCCTAAATCATGCCAGCTGATAAGGAATGTGAAAGTGAAGAGTAACACAGGCATGCCTTGGTCTACGGAGGGCTGGGAACATATTAGAAATAGGCAGGGGCACCCTCGTGAAGGGCACCATGTATCACAGTCACTCTTAGGACCAAGATGCCAGGGGCCACATCCTGATGTGAGAAACAGCCAAGGGGACCCATACTCAGACCAGAAGTCTTAGTGCAGCTTCAAGCTATCAGACCTCATGTTCATTTACATACCTTTGCATGCATGGATGGCACAGGGTTTCCCAAGTTAATTTTGTTATGACTGCCTGAAGCTTCTCATTTCTTTTTTTTAATCAATTTTATTTTGATTTTCATTTCTTTTAAGAATTTATTGATTCATTTTGATATTACATAATAAATACTTCCCAATAAACACAATCCCCCAAAACAATCACAACAGTAAATTTCCTGACAAAACAGTATATTGATTATTAACAGAGGGAGAGAGAGAGAGAGAGAGAGAGAGAGAGAGAGGAGAGAGAGAGGAGGAGGAGAAAGAGAGAGGAGAGAGACAGAGAGAGAGAGAGACAGAGAGAGAGAGGAGAGACAGAGAGAGAGAGAGAGAGAGACAGAGAGAGAGAGAGAGGAGAGACAGAGAGAGAGACAGACAGAGAGAGAGAGAGAGAGAGAGTTAAGGTTGCTATTTCTTGGCTTGGTCTTCTCTCTTACTTTTCATTCCAGCTGAGAGTAATGGTGAATCAGAAAGAAAAGAGTTATTAAAGACAATATCAGGGTCCCAGTGGCCCTTGAACTATTATTTGGGGATCTCTGTTAGAGGTTGAATCATGAAAAGGTTATGATCATAGGACCCTAGGTCCAGAGCCAGAATGACAAGTCCAACCACTTCATTTTATAGATTAGGAAACTGAATTCCAAAGCAGGGACGTGACTTACCCAAGGTAGCAACCTTGGGGCCCTAGAAACATTCAGAAAGGTGAGTATTGCCAGTATTCCAACACATCAAAGTATGTTTTTATCCCTGCTCTCTCACCCCCTCCCCCAATTTCTCCTCAGCGCTGCCTGGATTGGAACCGGGACATTCTGAAAAAGGAATTGGGGTTGACAGAGAAAGATATCATTGACCTCCCAGCTCTGTTCAAGTTGAACGAGGAAGGCCAAGCCATGGCTTATTTCCCCAACATGGTAAGCAGCTCAGCCCCCTTCTTCATCACCCCCTCCAAGTCAGATTCTATATAGATTCTATAGCCAGACAGGACTTCCAAGGCCATCTAGCCCAAACCCCCTCATTTTGCAGATGAAGAAACTGAGGCCCAGAGGAGTTAGATGACTTGGCCAAGGTCACCCCTTTACTAAGAGGTAGAGCTGAGATTCAAACCCAGGTCTTCTAATTCCAATCCAGGTCTCTGTTCACTCCCACCCAGTCAACACAATGGGTCAGATGTGGTCCCAGGAAGAATGTATTCCTCCACCCCTACCTCTCTCACAGATTGGCTGCTTGGATGATCCAAGTTTCTAGTTAAGCCAGTTTACATGTAACTCACTGTGTTATGGTAACTCACCAGTGACTAGCAAGTCACTGTGAACAACAGCTAGAATTTATATAACCCTTTAAGCTTTGCAAAATACTTTGCATATCTTAACTCATTTGCTCCTCCCAACCACCCTGTCATTATTACTATTGTTATTAACATCATTAGTAATTGATAACACTTATTGATATAATGATAACATTATTATAGTATTATTAATACCCATTTTACAAATGAGGAAACTGAGGCTGGGAGAGGTTAAACATCTTGCCCAAGACCCCTCAGCTCATAAGCATCTGGGGCAGGATTGGAATTCATGTCTTCCTAACTCCAGATCCAGATCCTTGCCTTCCTCCCAGAGATAAGATCAACTGCATTCTCTGCTGTGAGCCACTGAGACTAACAGTTACCCTCCCTTTTAGAGAACTTTAATAAAATTTTATTTTATCTAAATCATTTAAATTATTTATTAAGTTTTTAAAATAATAAACACTTTCCTCACAACTCTGTTAGGGAAGAAGTGCCCATGTCCTAATCCCATTTTACAAAGGAAGATGCTGAGGTTGAAAGGCAAAGTCAATTTAAAAGCATCATGTAAATAGGGGTTTACTAAGTACCTACTCTGTGTCAGGCACCCTGCTAAGGGCTGGAGATACAAAAAAAAGGCAAAAACACACTGAAGGAGCTCTCAGACTAATGAAAGATGAAAACAACTATGTATAAAAAAAGATACAGATACAGATGGATTGTGTCTAGTGCATATATATGGAGATAGAGATTAGAGAGATATAGATAGATTGCTCCTATGTGTATGTATATAATATATGCACATATATTATATATGTATGGATAGTGATACCATAGTGACCCTATATATTGTCATATTATATATGTCATTATATAGATATATTATGATATATGTAATTATATAAGATATATTATGATATATGCATATAATTGGAGATAACCAAAAGAGAGACAGCTCCAGAATTAAGGGGCTTCAGGGAAAGTTTATCACAAAAAGTGGGATTTTATCTGGGACTTGAAGTCAGGGATGCCAGGAGCCAGAGATGAGGAAGGAGAGCATTCCAGGCATGAGGGACAGCTGGAGAAAATGCCCAGGGACAGGAGATGCAGTGTTGATTGTGAGAAACAGCCGGGTGACCAGAATCACTGGTGGGAGGAGGAAGGAGAGTGTAAGTTCTGAAGTGCCTGAGTAGGTGGGGATTGGAGGAAGAGGTTGTGAAGGGCTTTAAAAGCCAGAGGCTTTCATATTTGATAATGGAGGTGATTGGGGGCCATTAGAGTTTATTGAACTGGGGAGTAGTGAGATGCGCTGAGCTGCCTTTGAGCTAAAATATACCCACAACATTGACATGCCTCTTTATTACTCCCTCCCATCCCAGACTTCTCTGATCCCCATAGCTTCGTGGGAGATTCTGATACTTGAATCCTAGTACTTGACTAGGAAATGCTGGTTTTGCTAAGTAGTTTCTTCTCACCTTTTAAATTGTGGTTTTCTAGTAACTTTTGACATGGGTGAGATGATCAGACCTGCACTTTAGGAAGATCAATAACAATTCACATTCCTGTATTATTTTAGGCTTTCTTTTCTTCATAACCCTATGATACAGGTCATGTATTATCCTCAGATTACAGATGAACTTAGATAAGGGAGGCATTCTTGCTAAGTTGCTGAAAAGTACAAGATGGGAGGAGAAGGGAATTTACCCATCTCAGAGAGGTTAAGTCATTTGCTCAAGGACACAAAGCTAGTTAATGGCAGAGCTCAGTACTTCACACCATTACTGAAGATCCTGATTGAGGGGGGCTCTGAAATACAGGGCAGGATCTCAAGTCTAGAAACAACTTCAGAGGATGTCCAGGTCCCCAGTCCATGAATAGAAGGGAGCCCCTTCTTCAGTGTCCCAAACAAATGACCCTCCTGCCCAACTCTGAAGACTTTCCATCCTGACTGAACTTCCAGAAACTTAGCCAGTCCCTACCATCCTACCCCAGCTCTGTGCTCCTAGGCCCTTTTTCATCTTCCATGTTCCTGTGCCCCCATTGCTCAGCCCAGCATGGCACTCTGGTGGTGAAGTTGATCATGATGACAACTAGCATTTATGTGGTGCTTTCATCTTTGCAATGCCCTTCATAAATATCATCCCATTTTCTCATTACAACAACCCTGGGAGGCAAGTGCTATTATTATCCATATTTTACAGATATTGAGGCAGATACAAGGTTAAGTGACTTGCTCACGATCACACAACCAGCAAATGTCTGAATCTGGATTTGAACTCGGGTCTTCTTTTAGGCACAGGGAAGAGCCTCTGATGCCCAGTCTATCTGGATTGGCCTCTTGAAGCAGTTATCCACCATAGAAGAAAGGGGAGAGAATCAGTTGGGGGGGGGGGGGGGGATTTCTTTCTTCCCTCTCCTGTTCTGTGGTACCCATTCTCATCCTTGCCATTCAATATTCGATAGAGGACAAAGGGTTCATGCCCATGGCCTGGTATGAAACCTGTTTCATTGATCAATGAAGTGCCACAGTGGCAATCAGAAGGGAGCTAGTTCTGGAGTCAGAGGAGTTGGGTTCTCTTTGTAGAATGAAGGGATCAGAGCAGAACCTCTGAGGTGCTGTCCAGTGCTGAAGCTATGATTCTATAATCGCTATCAAGGGCAAGGTGAGGGGAAGGGAAGGCACAAACACCTGGCCTCCTGGGTGACAGCCTCCACCCAGCTGGGGGACAAGCCTCCAAGGTGTCACCACCACCGTATGCTCAGCCTCTCAGATTGGCCCAGAAATCTAACCTATCAAGTTTGTCAAGTGCTTTGACAACCTTAAAGTGCCATAAAAATGCTATCGTTATTACCATACCCTCTATTTTCTGGATCATCTGAGTGAATGATAATTCAAATTTCTTTAGTGCTTAGAGACTCATAAAGCATTTGCCTCACAAGGACCCTTTGAGAGAGGCAATGGGCACTGGATTTTTAGTCAGAAGGCCTGAGTTCAAATGCTTCCTTTACTATCTGTGTGACCTTAGGCAAATTATTGAAATTCTCTGGGCCTCAGTTTCCTTACCTGTAAAATGAGTGGTCTGGATTATTCTTATTCTAAAATTCTTATTCTATAGCCCTTCTTATTCTAAAATCCCATTATTTCCTCTTGCCAGCCCAGTCTTACAGATCTCCAAGTCCAGCCCTTATTCTGCTCCTGATATTCACCTTTGCTCCTTCCCTATCCTGTCAGGCTGCACCAGTGCCCTCAGACAAGCCTTTTCCCCCTACACACAACAAACATGTACCTCTCTCTCCCCATACAGGTGAATATGATCGTGCTTGACAAGGACCTGGGTGTCCCCAAGCCCTTTGGGCCCCTGATCGAGGAGCAGTGCTGCCTGGAAGCTCACGTGTGCTCACTTCTGCAGCCCCTGGGTTTCTCCTGTACCTTCATCGATGACATTTCCTCCTATCACAAATTAATGGGCGAGGTCCATTGTGGTACCAATGTTTGCCGGAAACCCTTTGCCTTCAAGTGGTGGCATGTGGTGCCTTGACCCCCTGGACAGGCTTGGTACCCCCTTCCCTCATTCCCTCCACCTTCCCCATACCTCCTCCCATATTCCCAGGTCCAACACTTTCTTGGAAATTGCTTTTTCTTCCTTGGGCTGGGTCCATTTTGCTGTATCCATGGGAATGGGGTGGGGTCTGGAAAAAGCTCTTTGTGACCTATCTTGCCCCTCACCCCTAGAGTGCACTCAGATTCACATGCAACAGTCTCTAGGTCTCCCAATCCACCTTCTCTCCTTGGGCAAATGGAAGGGGGGGTCAACCTCTGTAGGTAAGAGAAGGTCTCAGGGACACCAGACTCAATCTGACTTTGACCCACAAGCTTCATTTAGGGGACAATGCCTCAATCTTCTCTGTGGATGTCCTTAGTCACTTCATTCCTCACCAACCCTTCTCACACTTCTGTCCCTGGCTTTCTCCTCAGAGGATCCAGACACACCCCTTAATACCTATCCATTCTGCCCCACATTAGACATCAGCTGCAGTGGGTCAACTGCCCAGCCCCAAGCTAACTCTGGGTCTAGGGGACTACACAGATTGGTAGGGAGGGGGAGAGAATAGACACAAGACATTCTGTGCCCTGCTTGGGGATCTGTGCCCAAGAATCCACAATGACATTTCTAATTAGGCTGATTGTCCTCCTCTGTGCCTTTTTTTCTGGAGTGAGGCCAAGGTTGGGACCAGGAGGTGGGAAAGGTCCTTCTCTATCCTCAGAGGTTCCATACTTCCCACCATGTTGGGTCCAACCCTGGAGATGGGATCAAAGGGCTAGTATATTTTCCAGGTTCTGGTAATAGCTTTCCAAGTGAAGAAGATTAGATGGCCAATAGTATTTCTCACCAGAGAAGGAAAAGATCCAGGGTTATTTATCACTACATTTAAGTATTAGAAACATCACTCAGGGTTTGTGACTGGGACTCCAGAGTCAGAGGATGTGAATTCAAATTTTACCTTTGACACCTACCAGCTGGGTGACCTTGGGCATATCATTTAATGATCTCCCTGGGCCTCTGTAAAAATGAGGTGGTTGGACCAGCTGGCCTCCAGAGGCTCTCCCAACTCGATATCTGGCATCCTATGATCTAATACTATCTCTACTCCCCCCATCCTTCTGAGAAGCTTATTAAGAGAGAGATCCCGGGCTGTTTCCCCAAGAGTCCAGTAATAGTACTTGGGACCTTTTCTTAAACGCTCCCTACAGAATGGTCCTCTTTCTCCAAGAGGTCTACCTAGGGTGGGATTCCTGCCCACTTTCTTGCAGAAAATATTTTACAGAAATGCATTGCATTCTTCCCCAGCTCCATGCCCTATCCCCACCCCATCAAGAAATGAAAGGTATTCAATTAAATGAGGCACTCACAACCTCACAGTATAAATGTGATAACTTGCCATACATCCCTGGCCTTTTCCTTCTCCTTTCTCTCCCTTTCCCATTTTCCATTAGTTCCATTCAACAAGTATTTAGTAAAGACCTACTATGTGCAAGGCACTGAATATCAGACAAAATACAAAAATCAAAAATGAGCTTCCAGTCCTGCCCTCAGGGAGAGTGCACTCTCCTGGAATGTAGTCTCCCTGGGGCCATTTCTCTGGGGGAACGGAAACTAAGCATGGTCATCCTGACCAGAAACTCCTGTGGCATCTTGCTTAAGCAATTCCCCTGGAGAGAAATTAATTCCTAGGACTGAGGGAACCACCATAAAAAAAAAAAGTGTGTCGATTGTCCAACTGACCCTGAGTGATTCTATTTAGTGAAAAGCTGAACTGATAAATAATGGCGCTTGATCGTTTGCTAAATGGAATTTCTCTGCCCTAAGGCATTAGTGTTTCTTGGGCACTGGCTGAATAGGATTTGGTAGAGCACTCATCAGAAATGTCCTTTCCCCTTTTTAGTCTGGTGCCCCTTCTCCTTAAGAAGAAAGTGACAGCCAGCTCCTTCTTTCTCAACAGAAGCATAACATGGGTTGGGTGATCAGAGCTCTGCTCAAGTGTGGGAAGACTCAGGGTTCCAACAGCTCTCCAGATGCCATCCCCTGCGTCCTGAGGTGGGCTTCCTCTCCGCTGAGTAGCTTAAATACCTCTCAGTGGTCCAGGCCCCACCCCCAAGATCTCAAGAGAGCCTGCCTTGACCCACCTTCCCCCGACTTTTACCACTTACCTCAGGTACAGATCACAGCTGCTACTCCAGGCCTGGAACAAGCTAATCAACCCGTGTCTCTATTAGCCTGTAGACCCCAGCCCTGGGCCAGCTGTTGATACATAGCCATACTTCATATCCAACCACAATGAGTGTTGGGAGCCAGCTCTTAGGATTCCATTTTAAGCAATATTTCTATGAATAGAAGTGCCTCGGGAGGTGAGTTTGATCTGCCAGGAGTATGAATATATCACTGCTTCACTTTGAAGATTGAATAAACCCCAAAACTGTTCAAGAATGGTTACACATTTGAATGTCAAGAAAGAGGGGTATTTGGCTGGCCCATGTGGCCCTTATTCTCTGATTCACTGCACACAGTTCTGATTCCCAATGGCATCACTGAAAATGTTAGCAGGCAGAACTTGGGTATGCCCAGTGCCTGCGTGGTCCACTGTGAGCCATGTGTTCAGTGGCCCCCATAAACTACCTTCCCTTAATGATATCATGTAACAGAAGAAAAGAAAACCAAATCTGGAGCCTAGGGGCTCTGGGCTCCAGTCCCACCTCAGCTCCTTATCCCTATGACTTTGGGAAAATGACAGCCACCAGAGACAGTGTAGCACAGAGGGAGTCAAAGTGCCTGGGTTTGAATCCTGCTTGCCCCTTGCTACCTCTGTGATATAGGCTGACAGCTCCCTCCCTTCTCTCTAAAATGAGGAAGTTTGATTCAATGCCTTTTAATTTCCCAGCTCTAAATCTGTGATTCTACAGTCCCATGGCCACCCTGTACTTGCTCAGATTCTTCAGGTCCAAATTCTTCAAAATTAAGAAGCCAGACTAGTTTTGGGGGCTCTTGACCTTTTTGTGTGTCCTGGACCCCTCTGGCAATCAGTCTGGTGAAGCCTGTGGTCCCCTCCTCAGAAGAATATTTTAAATGTGTAAAATAAACTAAAATACAGAGGAATTACAAAGAACACCAATAAGACTGAAATAGAGTTATTAAAATATTTTTTAAAGTAAGTTGACAGACCCCAGGTGAAGACCCCTGAAATTGAGTGATGGCTAAGGTCCCTCCCAACTCCCAAAATAAATCTTGGGAGATTTCATGAAGTTTTTTGGCCTGGGCCAGCATCACCTGACAAAGCCCTGAGAGCTGTCAGAAATGATCTTCTTTGCTTTAGGGGTGATGGGCCTGAATCCCTTTGGGGTGCTGAGATGTGAGCTCTCCCATGCTGCCTCATCTATTTCTGTCCCCGCATGCTAAGTGCTTATTATAGGGGGTTTTTGGAGAGAGCTTCAGGATACCACGCCATGTGTGTGGGTTTGTGTGTTTTTGTTTTGTGTGTTTTTGACCCCCAGCTTGATGAGACATTCACTCCTACACATGGGATGGATTTTTCTAAGGCTTTTTGCAATCTGTGAAACTCTAAGTCAGTTGCATTGCTGACCCAGCATCGGGGGTACCTCTCATCCATTTAGCTGGGGGCAGTGACTCCCAGTGGATCCTGAGGCTACCAAGGCTAGCCAGCCTAGGAAGTCAGTGAGATGCCTTAGTGCCCCAGATGTGAAGCTGAGTAGTGTCCAAATTTAGGCCTACAAAGACGTGTTGGTGATGGACCTTAAAAACACTTCCTGTTCCTGTGTTATCTTGGGAAGTTTTGCATTTTGTTGTAGTTGTGAGCAGGACAAAACACAATTTAACTCTTTTTGGGAAGCCTCTGGATGATGAAAAATATTAGAGGGATGTGGCTCGTGGTGCCTCTGACTAAACAAATAAAAACAAAGTAATGCAACGCAAGAAAGTGTAACGAGTGGGATTCATTCTTTCTTTTTAGCTATCTTTACTAATGCCTTTTGTTTTTAGGTCATATTTCTGAATATACCATCCCACCCCTGCACAGCCCCTATTCTACCCCAAATTGAAATCTCCCTTGTAACAAAGAAAAAGTTATGCAAAACTAAACAGAACAGTGGCTATATATGCAGCATTCTATATCCATAGACCCCCACCTCTTTCAAGAGAGGACACTCATTCTTTAGATGCTTCTTCTGGTAGAAGTATCACAGACCAGGCAACCCCAGGACCTAGGGCAAGAGGGAGAGGTGCTGGGATGATGAGAAGGCCCTTTAGGAAGGGGCCTTAGACTTAGGGGAATCTAGAATTCAACAGTCCAAGAATTTACTATGTGCAAGGCATTGTGCTGGAAGTACAAAGATAAAAAATGAAAAACAGTTTCTCCCCTCAAGGAACTTATTACTGGTTGGGGAGGGGGGATATGGAAGGGGGTTGAAGGGATACAACATATATGTTGATCAGTATATGACAATTTGTGGAGAAAGCATTAGTAATTCAGGGATCGAGGAAGGATGTCAGGATATGACATGTACGTATTAAATCTCTGACATCCCTCTGGGTTCACATGAATCAGAGAAGATTTTGAGAGTAACTAACTCATAATACTCTGAGAAAATCTCAGAATACAGGTTTCAGTTTCCATAGGGATGAATATTTTTTTTTAAAAGGCTCTTAGATCCTGTACAAGCACTCAAGGTAATATGCATTTGTCGGGTACTGGACAGCTTTTATTTAGCCCCACAAATGATGTGGAAACACCAAGGATTCCCAGTAGCCCATAAGCAATACACAAACTACATTAAAAGATTCTAACAGGGGTGGCCAGGTAGCACAGCGAGTAAGAGCACCGGCTCCAGTGTCATGATGACCTAGAGATCGAATCCCAGGCTCAGACACTCAGCACCACACCCAGAAATAACTGGCAGTGTATCCTTGAGCAAGTTACTTAACCCTGATTGCTTAAAAAAAAAAAAGACTCTAACAAACCATATTCAAACATACTTCTCCCTTAATGTCATTTACCATTTTAATACAGGGTCCTAAAAGTCCTCTAGATTTTAATATCACATCGTGGTTTGAAATTCCCTCAGAAAACAACTGAGCTTGGAGGTGGCAATGGGGCAAAGACATCACTCCCTCCCCCACAGTCTAGAGTCCTCCTTTCCCTCTGGTAAAGTGCCTTTCCACACCAAACAGGTAGTGCCCCCTAGTAGTTTGGACTCTCCACAAAAATACTTGTGGCTGCTCCCTAATATTCCAGTGAGTCCCTCTTTCACCCCACACTCATGAATATTTGACCTCCTCCAGAAGAGATCTGAATTGAAGGAAGGGCTCCTTTTTTGACAAGAAGTGCTGGGAAAACTGAAAAACAAGTTTGTAGAATCTGGATTTAGACTAATATCTTACACTGTGTACCATAATAAATTCTGAAAGGCCAGATCATTTAGAAATGAAAGGAGAATGGAAAAAGGTACTTTTGACAACCGTGGACAAAGGGAAAATTCTTAACTAAACAAGGTCTAGGTAGAGATCATAAAAGATAAAATGGACAATTTTGATTACGAAAATTCAAAAACTTTTGCACAAAAAATTGATGAAGTTAGAATGAAAGATGCAGATGAAATTAGCTCTGAAGTTCTACCTCCCACCCATCAGAGATGACACAAAGGGAAAATGGTGGATGGGCTACAGGAAAACAGAACATTCATGCGGGACTGGTGACACTCTGAAATGATACAACCATTCTGTGGTTCCAACAATGCTTCTTAGAGGAGATGCCCATGACCAGAAGGAGCCCAAGCCATGCTCTGGCTTTCTGGGAGACCTGAGCCTTGAAGGAGATACTCACACAGGACTGAGCTTAAATAAAGGCCAAGTGATGGTTCAGCCATGCCGCAAAGTGTTTCATGGTTTTTAAATATGGTTTTACACATCAAGCTTCCAGGAGAAGAAAATAGTAGTTAGGGCTTACTGTTTCATGTTTTGTCTTTGTCACTGTGCATTTCTGAGCTAGCCTGCTAGGTAGCACGATGGATAGTATAATGGCCTGAGTTCAAATCCTGCCCAAGACACCTATTAGCTGTGTGACCCCAAGCAAGTCCCTTGACCTCTCTTCAACCTCAATTTTTACATCTGTAAAGTAGGGCAGAGAGGTGGCACAGTGGATAGAGCACTGGGAAGTAAGGAAGACTCAAGTTCAAATCCAGCCTCAGACACCTCCTAGCTGTGTGACCCAGGGCAAGTCACTTAACCTGGTCTGCCTCAGTTTCTTTATCTGTAAAAAGAGCCAAAGAAAGAAATGGCAAACCACTCCAGTATCTCTGCCAAGAAAATCCCAGATGGGGTCATGAAGACGTTAGACATGACTGAAATGACTGAACAACAACAAAGTGGAGATAATAATAGCTCCTACCTGGAAGGGTGGTTGTGAGGGCCCAATAAGGTAACATCACCTTAGAGTGGTCTAAAAATGCTAACTACTGTCGCCATTACCATCCTCATCATCAAGGTCTTTGCTGTTGACTGCTTAGCACCCCCTCCCAGAGCTGTTGGGAGGGTCCATTTAAATAAAGCCATTTACGGGCCTTGAAATGCTAGAGAAATGTTGCATCTTCTTAGTTTGGGTTTCAAGCACTTCTTTTGTAGTGGAGGAAATCTATAGCTGTCCTATACCTCATGGGACATGAGTCTTTTGTTTGACATTTGAAGCCCTTCATAACCCAGCCCCCTCCTACCTAGCCAGTCTCCTCATACCTTCCTTACTCCTCTCCCAGGTGTTCTCCAATCCAGTGACACTGAACTCCTTTGCTTTTATTTTCCTAAGATATTCATCTCCCACCTCCAGGAGTTTTCTCAGGCTGTGTCCCATGCCTGGGGCTTCCCTAGCTCCCTTCAAGTCTTATCTAAAGTCCTCCTGATCCATATCTGACCACTGGACCCAGATGGCTCTGGAGGATTAAGTGAGGCCTCCCTCACTCAGATTCAGTTCAATTGTAAGTCCTGTCATCACCTTCCTGATGTCATGGTCCTCTTCAAGAACAAAGGCCAAACAACAACCTCAGTGAGTAGTCCCAGCTCCCTGAATGCAGAATCAACCAGGCCAGTTCCAGCTAGACAGCTCAGCTCTTCCTCCCTTCTCCCCTCCCCTCCCCCCCCCCCCCCCCCCCCCCCCTCCCCCCCCCCCCCCCCCCCCTCCCCTCCCCTCCCCTCTCCTCTTCCCTTACATGAGGGTGTTCTGCCCAAAGGAAGGTAAATTTTCATGGCCCAAAGCTACCTGGTTAACTTGAGGTTTACTGGCTAGATTTCTTTCTCAGGGACCACGCCTTAAACCGAATCCACTCTGGATCTCAAGGATTGGACAATAATAGGTACCCGTCCAAGCACCACTTAATGGTTCTTTTGGGACCTTCCTGGCTCAGAATGAATGTAAGTAGTAACTGTTTCTCTTTTGACCAGCAACTCTAAGGGTCTTCCCCTCCCAGTTTGACTTTTTTTTTCTTTTTTCTAATTAAAGGGGCCATCCCTTGACTCACTTCTTAAAGAGGTTTATTCACTAAATGGGCATTACCTCAGTCTAAGTGAGAACCTGAAAAGACCTTAACCTAAAAGGGTCTCCCATTGCATCCTGAGCCATCTTCAGTCATCCTGATGAATATCTGCTCACTGGATCCTGATGGCTCTGGAGGAGAAAGTGAGGCTGTTGACCTTGCACAGCCCTCCCTCCCTCAAATCAAAGTCAGCTTCAAGTCATGTCATCATCTCCCTGATGCCATAGTCCTCTTTGAGAGCACAGGACAAAGCACACATCTAAAGTCCTACTTTCTATAAGAAGTCTTTCCCAGTCCCTAATCTCACCGCCTTCCCTCTGAAAGTATCTCCTATTTATCATATACAGAAAGACAGGATATAGATGTAATATATGGTGCCTCTATACACACACACACACACACACACACACACATACACAATATAAAATAAATGTACTATAGGGGCAGCTAGATGGCACAGTGGATAGAGTGCTAGGCCTGGAATCAAGGACCTGAGTTCAAATTTAGCTTCAGAAATGAGTTGTGTGACCCTGGGCAAGTCACTTCACCCTGTTTGCCTCAGTTTCCTCATCTGTAAAATAGCCTGGAGAATGAAATGGCAAACCATCCCAGCATCTCTGCCAAGAAAACCCCAAATGAGGTCACAAGGAGTCAGACACAACTGAAACAACACAACAAATAGATATAATGTGTAAGGTGTCTAGAAATACACAGGGCAGTTAGGCGGCACAGTAGACAGAGTACCAGGCTTGGAATCAGGAACATGACTGAAAAACAACTGAACAACAATAACAATACATACATATATGGCAGAAACAGAGATGTAAGAGAGGTGTCTCTATGTACAGATATGATATAATGTATCAGGTGTCTCCATGTACATGCATAAAATATATGATATAATATAGCTGTAATATGTAAAGCATCAGTATATACATACATAAGATCTAGCATAGATGGGATGTCTAAGGGGTCTCTATACACACATATTTCTAATATCCGTCCATTTCTTGTTAGCCCACAGTTGTCCACCATCTCTCTCCCCCATCAGACTGTAAACTCCTGAAAGCCAGGATACTTTTGTGTTTCTTCATATCGCCAGTGATCAGTTGCAGTGCAAGGCACCTAACAGATACCATTTGACTGACCTTATCTCTACTTTGTTCCTAGAAGGAACCCTGATAACCCTCTTGGGGAGACCCTCGACCCCAGACCTACCCAAGCTTTTCTGTCTCCCTAAGTGGGAGACTCTCCCTGGTCCCAGGAGGTCTTTGTTGTTACACCATCTTACCTCTTCAGTTAGTTTTTTGGCTCATTACCAATGAAGTGTTACCTCTATTGACATTTCCAGGGAGATAGCTGTGTATGCACAAGCCTCAGTCTTTGGGAGAGAAGGTGTGAGTGTGTGTGTAAATGCTTACATAGACCATGACATATCCTCGCCCATCCACATCTAAACAAACACACACACACACACACACACACACGACCAAATTGGCTGCTAATTCAAGAGCATGCTGATGTGGCAGTCCCCTCTGCCAGTCTGGGACATTAGCCAGCTAGGGGTGGAGATGCATGTGACATTGGTGGGGGGAGGCAGCGCCAAAGAGCTTTGTGACTCTGCAGAGGGGTGGGGGAAGGGTTTGACAACTGATCTAAAGGGTCTAGACAGCTTCCTAAATCCCAGCAGCTGAGTTTTAGCTTGGAGAAATACGACCTCATCTGGGATGAAGATGGTTAATGGCTCCTGGCTCCAGGAAGTCCATCCAGGCTACTGCTATAATTGGAGACCCTGTGGTTTAAGTTCTACTGCAGTCCACTCAAGGAACTGCTTTAGATTCTGCATATATTTGGAGAAGTCTAATCTTGTGATAGTCAATTTTTCCTATGACAAAATTGGTATTTGATGCATGTTCCAGAACTATGATTTTTCAAGTTTTTTTCAAGGTTACCTTGTGTTTTAATGAAGTCACCAAGTCCCTTTCCACGTGAATTAAAGCTAATGCTTAAAGATGACCCAGCATATTGGGGAAAGACTTAGGAGACCCATAGAATCATAGGACATGGGGCTGGAAAGGATCTTTAGAATCACCTGGGCTGGCAGAGACATTAGGGTTAGACAAATAGATTTGAGAATCATCAGCACAGAGATGATGGTCGAAACCAAAGACAACCATAAGATCACCAAGTGAAATAGGATAAAGGGAGAAGAGAAGAGGAGGTGGGAGAGAGTCTTGGGAGATGCCCCATGCCCCCCCCCCCCCCCCCCCCCCCCCCCCCCCCCCCACTGTTAATGACCTGAAGGAAGATCCAGCAAAGAACAGTCAGACAGGTAGGATGAGAAGCAAGAGATAAAGGTGTGTCACCAAAACCTAGAGAAAAAAGGTGCCCAACCATGTCAAAGTCTGCAGAGGTCAAAAAACCTAAGAATTAAGAAAAGACTATTAGATCTAGCAATTAAAAGGTCGTTGGTAACTGGAGAGAACCTTCTCTTAAAGGCCCAGGCTCACCTAAGGCTCAACAGCTACCAAGACAACGCTTGGGCCTCTCAGGCTGTCCAGATGGAGAAGCATAGGCATCCCCCAATTTCTCTTCAATCCATGAGCCTGAGATGGGACAGGGGCAATGGTTGTGAAGGTTCCCTCCTCCTTTCCTTATTACAAGCCCCCGAAGTATGGCTAATCCAACAGAGGCAGCTAGGCAATGGATAGAGCCTAGGCCTGGAGTCAGGAAGACCTAGTTTCAAATCTTGCCTCAGACTTGTATTAGCTATGTGAATCGCTTAACCTCTGACACAACTTTCTTATCTGTAAAATGGATAATGATAGCACTTACCTTCTGGGGTTGTTGTGAGGTAAAATGAGATGATATTTAAAGTGCTTTGCCAACTTTAAAATTACACATACTAGCTAACCAAATTAATGAGGACTTCCTATTTGCTCTGCCCAGTGCTAATCACTGGAGATACAAAGAAAGACAAAAATAGTCACCACCCTCAGGGAGCTCATATCTAATAGGAGAGATGGTATGCGGGCACCTGTGTGCCTATGACCTAGGGCTTAAGGCTGGGGCTCCTAAGTAGGGACCCTGAATCACCCCATTTCAGGGGGCTGGTGAGCTCGGAGAGGAAAAAAATCTCTTACTTTCCACTAACCTTTGGCTTCCTGTGTAATCTTTTGTATTTTATATTATATGTTTAAAGACATGATTCTGAGGAATCCCTAGGCTTCACCAGATTCTGCCCCAGGATGCCAGGACCCCAAAAAGGTGAAAAACGAGTCTGGGGCAGATCTGAGGTGCAGATACAGTAAAGTTTGTGTTTGCTTGGCATTTTAATCTGCTACCAAGAACTATGAGATCACAACGTACTAAGTGTCTGAGTACAATGGAAAGTGGACTGAGAATTTGACAGACTTAGGCACTCTGATAAACCAAGAATGACTTGGTGAAACATGCTACTCACTTCCTTGCAGAAAGGTTTGTTTCTTTCTTTCTTTCTTGATTAGTAGTGGAGGTAGGGAAAGAAAATAAATTAGATTTCTGCCGATCGAAAAAAAAAATAGGAAAAAAAAAGAAATAGAGAGGGAAGGGAGGGAGGGGGAGGGAGGAAACAAAGAAAGAATGGAAGGAGGGAAGGAGGGAGGAGGAAAGGAAGAGGGAGGGAAGGAAGGAAAAAAGACATAGAAAGAAGGAAAAGAAAGAAAGAGAAAGAAAGAAGGAAGGAAAGGAAGGAAGAAAGAGAGAGAAAGAAAGAAAGAAAGAAAGAAAGAAAGAAAGAAAGAAAGAAAGA